>NC_090936.1:511930929-512238543 GCF_040938575.1 Ambystoma mexicanum
CACAGCCATTACTGTGCTCTGGTAAACCTGCCACTCCTACATTACTACCACCTACTCATTCATTGTGTTGATCTACACTTTGCCTTCGTAATACAATATATTGCACTTAGAATTGTAAGGGATGGTCTGTGTTTTAAAATTAGGGGACCGTTCAGGGGTTGCCAATATATCGCACTTAGAGAACTGTGTAATTTAGCCTATGCGTCATGCTCTGAAGAAATGCAAAGATTAGCCTGTGCGTTGCACTTAGAAGAACTGTGAAGATTAGCCTAATCAGCTCCGAGACCCTCGAGCACATCCTTCCCAGACAAATTGTAGCATTCGGAGATGCAGAGAATGATTCACCTGGACAGGATCTGTTTGGTCGCAGCCCTGCCAGCACAAGCACCAGCTTAACTAACCAAAGCTGGTCATCTATACTAGCCTCTCTAGTACGAGAGACTTAGAACTTAAGGGCCTGTTCCGGGCCCAGCAGATGGAATCATTCCTCTGCCTTGGAAGGGTGATATGGAGAGGAAAAAATACAGGACGATGGAGAGATGAAAATCCGAGACCACCTTAGGCAGAAAGGAAGGTCTCACTCTCAAAGTCACCTTCTATTTGAGAGAAAAAAAAACAGGGAGGTAAAACAGACAATGCTAGGAGCTAACTCACGAGTCTTGCGGAAGTGATGATAACCAGGAAGATTACCTTAAGAGTGAGTCGTGCCCATAATAAATGTTATACTAAATTCAAATCCCACGCAGGAACCCCAAACTGGAGGGAGGAAACAAGTTACATAAACCCTGCAAGAACTGCATTCCAGTGGGGATTGGGAAAAACAAGCCCTGTTGCAGGGACCTCGTGAAAACAAAAATAGCGACGAGGTAACCCTTTTACAGTGCCAATCATCAGGCCCACCTGGGCAAAAGAAAACAGAAAATCAAACATAGGGGATAGAGAGCAAGATAAAGTATCCATGTCCCTCTCCTGGCACCAACCCAAAAATGTACGCCACCTGCAGGTATAAATGGATTTCGTAGCAGGCCTTCGAGCTAAAAAGAGCACATTGAGGACGTCATCCTTCAAGTCCCTCTCCTTGCACTTCAGCCTCTCAGTAGCCAAGCATGAAGGTTCAGACCTGCCCCTTCGACTGGAAGAGCAAGTCAACTCTCCTCGGAAGGTGCCAGGGAGGGCAGATGAACATGTCCAGCAACTCTGGATATCACATTCTCTGGGCCCAGTCTGGACTGATCAGGATCACCATGGTTCCAAACAGGCGTAACCGCCTGAGAACCAGCAGAATCACCGGATCGGCAAAGACACATAAAGGAGGAAGAAAGTCCAGTCGACCAGTGCTTCCCTCAAAGCTCCCGGACGAGGAAATTCCATGCAGCAGAACAACTTGCACTTCCAGTTGAGACTGAAGCGAAGAGGTCCACTTGAGGAGTTCCCCAAAAGGAGATCATCTGCTCCAGAACTTTCTGGCAGAGCTCCCAATCATGGGAGGCATTTTTTCGAGGCTTTTGCATTCGATGCTTTTGCATTCAATGCTTTGTATTCGAGAGAATCACTGGATACTGGTCCTGGCTTGTAGTGCCCAAGGTCACTCTAAGGGATAGGGTGCCCTTCACATCCAAGGGATGGGATGCCAAGATCCGCCAAGGGATAGGGTGCCCTACTCATCCAAAGGAGAGGGTGCCCTTTCCTCCAACTGACATTTTACCCTTCTCACGATCTGCAAAGGAGGAAGAGCTGGATATACCCAGGTAAGTCTTCTAGTACTGGACAGAATTATTAAGGGGCTTAACTACTTTCAGGCCCTCTTGAAATGACACCCCGAATTCCATATCTCAGCCTTTCTCCAAATGAAATCACCCACTCAGCTCAATAAATCCAAGCGAAAACAGGGCTCTGGGGTAGTAACCTTGCCTGGCTGCATTGTAAGACCTGTCACATGGGACCAGTAGGAAACTGCTTTATGCGCCTGCCTCCCACCACCACCATGGCTTACAGAGGCACAGTTTAATGTGTTGCTGCCTTCTTGCTGTGCCTGCATGCTGCTGCTATGAGGGCGAAAGTCAGACTGTACCTTGGACGAGAGACCCTATACTTTTCTTTTTCCAGCATTACCCAGACAATTTTCCCCCGGATCAGTCTGAATCCGTAGCCTCAACTGGGACGTGACTGATGTGCCCCGAGACTCCCTTGGCCCAAAGCCACCCTGTCAACTTTGCAAGTTTTCTCAAACATTCAACTGTGATCCTACATGGCTGGTAAAAGTATAAACCTTAATTTCTCAATAGCGAGATACAGCATGCACTAGAGAACACATGTGTTTTACGATCCAGAGTGCGTTTGCCAGCTAAACTTTGTTCCCTCTTTTATTAAAGGAAGCAGAAGAAGTTACATATGGTCATAGTGTCTGCCTGGAGAAAGCATGACCAATTTTGGGTGGATAATTCAATGATGTCTAGGATTGTTGACTGCAATTCATATCTTGAGTGTTTGCCTGGGAGATAGACTGAGAAGGTTTATCTCCCAGGTAAACACCAGTGATTGGTGGCAGCCAAATGTCTGAATGGGCTCAATCCTGATAGGAAATAGAGGTTGCACTCACCTCATAATAGTCCTATTAACACGGGTGGCCAGCTGACAGTGAAGCTTTGTGTGTATCTGTGGACACAAGACTTATCAAGAGACCAGAGGGAACTGGCGGATCAGGACTCCCTTTGCCTAACGGGCAAGATAAGCTGTGTGGAAAGTCTCAAAGGACGCCTCTCCCCCGAGAAGGCTTAGTGCTTGAACTACCAAGAGCTTTACATGTTTATTTTGACAGTATTTACCTTAACCACTGGAACACGCCTGCATTGGCTTGTTTGCTGAAATGTACTATCTCCAAACAGCACAGCTATACCGTACCCTAGCTTCAAAGGGTCAGCCTAGCACCTTTTCCAGTGGGACAGCTATCATCCTGTTTGCCAGCAGCATTTCGTTATCTCCAACTGCACTGTACCTGAAGAACCAGACACCGACCCTGCCACTGATGAACCTAGACTTTTTAAACTTACAAAGTTTGAAACATAGCAATAGCCTACTATCAGTACCAGTTAAAGCATTTGAGCTCTATACTTAACATTGGGTCAATCTTCAACATTGGGGGAGGTGGGCAAAGCATCAGGACGGTGCCCTTGCAGCCAATCAGAAGCATTGATTATTTTGGAGGGCTTATTAACCAGGGCTTCAGATTCCTAGTGTCACAAGGTCACATGGCAGGCACCTTATGTCCGGAAAAGAGGGATTGTGGGGAAAAGTGATACCCACAACCTTGGCAAGGAGCTATACGGAAGTACACAGGTACCCATATTCGCACTGAATTAAGAAGGAAAGGAATCAGGGACCTCTGCTCTGGCATTTGACGCGGTCTGTGCCCCACTCTTGGGTACAGATATAGTCCTTACCCGAGTTGTAAACGATCCATGAGCAGATGCATTGATGCTTGCCAATCAAAAGGAGCATCTGAGGTGAACCACTGAACCCGGTCGGCCAACACCACTGAGAGATCTCCCAGTAATAATGGGAAACCACATGTTCCTAAAAACTATGTGCACAAACTCAGTGCATATTTTTATGAGTCTATGTTGTTTTTAATCACATTTGGAGTTCAAGAAAGCAGGACAATTAAAGGAATTGAGGTCCTTGCTAGAACCTAGTGCATTGGACACAGCGTGAAGTGTCCTCTTGTTCTTTTAAAATCATTTTGAGGTATAGGGTCAGCATTTCTCTGTCCCCTCACCCTAGATTAGTGGCTCACCAACGGCACCTAGGGCCGACCCCTCCGAGGGCTCAGATAGTATGGTTGGAGAGTCCTCTTAAGATGTCTGTCTCCATAGTGAAAGTCACTAAATAAAAGGCTAGGGGAGGGGTTCCTACAGTCCGAGTACCACACCCTCTCAGCAATGCTGGCCCGAGTGCAGTATATGGGGGCTCCAACAGGGCCTCCAACATATGCCTAGCCTCAAATGGAGGCTGAGTAGCACATCTTACTAGCTTGGTCATGGTTTCGCCAAAATAGCATGCAGCTACATAGGGATCCATGGGCATGGTCCGTAAGGCATCAGAGTAAAATGCATCCTATACATTATGTGTGCTTCACGAAGCAAACCACATGCATAGCATATGAATCGTAACTGGGCAGAGCAGTGGAGTGGTGTGAGGGGAGAAGCTACAGCAACAAGGAAAGGGTACTTCGGCATGACTGAATCAGGCAGCCGTCATGACAAAGCAGTCTGACTGTGAAATTGCAGGGCCCTATTTATGGCTTCAGCCAGCATATCTGCCGGCCACCTAACAGGTCTTCAAGAATTTGGATGTTTAACTTGGGCTGAAGGGGACAGGCCAAATGAACACCCAATCCAGATCTGTGAATGCTAAAAACAACCATGTGTCTCCAATATGGTACTCACCAACCCAGTGAGAGCACAGGTATAAAAAGGCATTCATCCAGGTCAATGGTGTGGGAATAAGGAGACCTATTGTGAGGAGTGTTGAAAGACAAAAAAAAGAGCCAGCAAGGTGGAGGAGAGTGACGGTATGGAGGAGAGAAGTGGGGAGTCATTCAGGCAAGAAAGAGAAAAACAACAGGTACGTGGAGGAAAGAAAAAGGAGCAGAGGAGGATAAATGAAATCTCTGGAGGAAGAAGGAAATTTAGGTGAGGTAAAGGACAGTGAAAGAGTGGAGTAAAGTAAAACAGAGGAATCAGGATGAGAGTGGGTGAAAGTAGAACATCTGGAAGAAGCAGGTAAGTGAGGGAAGATAAAAGGGGGCAGTGCCAGGGGGAGCTGAGGGAAAAGACAACTTGGAGGAGGGGAGAAGAAAGAAGAAAGAAAGAAGGAATTGCCGCTGATACGAGAGTCAAGTGCAAAGGAGAAGCTTGGTACAAAGACAGGAAAAGAGGTTGTGCAGCCAGTTAAATACTCTGTGGCAAAATAGAACCAACCCCAGTGACCAAAGAGAAGAAACTCCAGACAAGCACCAATACTCGACCAGGGATATGAAATCCCTGCCTTGAAGAGGAGCCCAATAGTAGCCTGTGGTCCACCCATCTTTACGTAACTAAGTATGTATAACTAACAGTCACACACAATCAAGTGTCTCTGCCTGTCTGTATGTAACAGTTATGCTCCTCGTGACCAGATTTTACGCACATGTAACAGCACCACGATGCCCCAGGGCTGCTGCACACTCTATAAATGTTAATAAATAAATACATCTTAAAGAGTTTTACGTCTGGCCTCTTACACACAACCAAGGGGCACTTGAGTGGTGGTGCCTGGTAGCATTATGTCCCAATTGAACAATGCAACCCTGTGATCCACACATGCCCTGCCAAGTAATACCACAAAAACCCCTGCCAAGTAATACCACAAAAAGCCCTGCAAAGGAATACCACAAAAAGCCAAGAAAGAAGTTCCCTTGAGTACTTTAAACAGCAAGGGACTGAAGAATTGTCTGGGTCTATAAAGGGTGCCATAGCCCAGATTGTAGAGAAGGGCCAAATTCAGGACATCTTCTTTTAGCTAAGGCCTCATGAATTATGTTAATGTTTGACATGAACAATGCTTTGTTTAGACAACCTTTTTATTTATTTATCTATCATAATGAGCTCCTTACCAATCATGTAGAAGGCTTCCAACATGAGAATATTTAAAAATGACAACTCCAGAATGTCTCTTTTCAGCGAAGTAAATGTAATAGAATCAAGGACAAAGGGTTATGAGAACTTACTCAGAAGCTTCAGTGATACAAGTTTTTGAATCTCTAAGTGTTCGGTGAGTACGTTTTGATGGCAGGGAGATGAAGGAGTAAGAAAACTCCGAGCGAACCCTCTTTTACAATATTAAAGAACCAACAGTCATTGGTAATTGTGAAGAATTTCGACCATCCGCATGGTGGGTGTGTGCTCGCCTGTGCTTTTTGGAACTTTTTAATAAAATGGAAGAATAGCAAACCAACCTCAAGAAAATGTGTGGGGCTAATTCACCCACATTTTCCAATGCACACAGCACGACAAACGCATAGACCTGTGTACTCTGGGTGGACACAGACTACAAGCACAGTGCCCCCTATCATATTTAGTTCCGATATGACAGCCAGGGGTACAAGATGCATCTCCAGAAGTGGGGAGGACCAAATCCTCCTCTACCATGGCCATTCTGATTAACTAACAGGGGCTCCATGGATCCATCCTGCTCTTTTGTTGGGCCCTGCAGCTGGTGGAAGCGATTTGCATACCAATTAGACCGTAATTCAAACAGGCTCACATGTGGCCTGGTTTCGGAGGTTAACAAAGGAGACAGGAAACACCAACAACCTATCACATGTAACTGTGTCAACCTGAAGCCAGCTCCCACCCCTCAGTATCTATGACAGTGAACTGTCATGTCTGAGACTGCATGTTTACAGTAGTCCACCCCGCAGGGGGACCACATTCAATGTGTACAAGAATGTGGTTTGCAGGAGCCAGCGAGTCTGGTCTCACCGCAGCTTCAAGGGAGACCTGCCACTTTAATCGGAAACCACAGAGAGATCCATTAATCTGAGAGACTCTTTGATCCACAACAGACAGGCAAATGGGTGGGACTTAGTATCACATGTTTTCACCCCTTTATCTTTCCTGTTGCAAAGCACTCTGGTTATGTTCTCACGCATACAGGATATTGTTGATAGGGACTCCAGGATTGGTTTATTAAGATAGGTCTAGTCTTACACCAACCACTGTGACCCATTTGGCATTAAAAGAGGGCTGTGGCTCCCTTTTGGCAGATCATCTCAAGACTTCACTTGAAGTAACAAAGAAGAACTCAACCTTGGACCCTAGCTGAAGGTACAGTCTGCCTTACATCTTCCACTAGTGAAGGAAGGGCAAGGTTTCCAAAGAGGGAGGCAAGATTCCTCCCCTAAACATCTTCTAGGGAACAGAGAAAGATACCAAAACCAGAGGACCCTCCAGCCACTCCAGAACCGGTAGTCAGCCATCACACATAGTGCACTCCTAGGCTCTGCAGCACGCTTCCTAAGTAGGAAGTGCCAGAAGGTTTCTGAACCCAAAACCAAGGACAAGGCAGCTGTCTGCAAGACACTCTTCAATTTTGGGCCGTCCACCTTGAAGGACGACACAAGGCCAGTGAAGAAGAAGCTGTGAGAAGTGCTGCAACAAGCATCTACTGACGTCTGCCTTAAAGGACATTTTCGAGCCAATCGAGTTCCTCAAGCTGCAACTGACTGCAATGCTGACAACTGTTATGCCACAGTTGTTAAAAGACATCCGAGATGTCTCGACCAGTGCTTCAGAACTGGTGACCAGCACTGAGACAATGATTCCTGACCCAGAGCCGCTGTGTAGGCCAGCCTGCAGCCGTTTATCCAGCTTCGCTCGCCGAACCGTCTTGCCGCCTGATATCCGCAGCTGACTCCCATCTTGGACCCTGTCCTAGAAGCTTGCAAAGCGCCCTGAAGCCGACTCAACCCTGTCATGCACCAAGAACACCTACAGCACAAGGTACATTGTGGTTCTGTCCCCTGGGTCCTTCCTGGAAGGCCCCTAGAGACATTTAAAGACCCATTGCTCCCTTTGTGGTGAAGACAAGTAACCTTGAACTGCTGAGATTATTTACCATACAGACTACCCACCTGTCAGTATGATATGATGTGATATGGCATTTATAACGCGCCTACACACAAATGTTTCACAGAGTGCATCACTTTTCCATCTTTGAAACTGTCTGTCATCTGCATTCCTGTACAGGATGGGTTGTATTTCGCAGTGTTGCTAGAACTGTCTGTTGTGATATAAATAAAGTAGATATTCTTGATACAACCTTGACTGGACAGTCCCTTTTATCATTGGGTAATAATTGTATTTTCGCTGTGTTGCAACTAACCAAAGATCCGCGAACTTTCGGAAATAATCCTGCCGTTCTGTCCACATTACCAAATTGGACAAGGAGGTTTATAATTTGCTTGTTGTTCCAATCTGTTTGGATCCCTTCTGGTGTATAAGAAGTGTGAGGCTGATTGATGGCTTAGAAACCAATATTCAACCCTGGACCATTGGTACCACAGAAGTTGATTCAACACTATGCTGGCAGACTGTTTGATCTAGTTGGAGCCTTGCGCACAGCTTAGTCTCCCAAAAATAAATGTATTGCTGCAGCCAACGTTTGGACACTGCTAGGTATTTGTAATAATCATGGACCTTGACATAGAGACTGTGAAAGGCATGAGCAAGGATGTCCTGTGCGTCCTATGTCAAGAGAGGGGATGTTGCTGGGTGGCTCCCCCCAAGAAAGGATTCTCCTCTTCCAGTTTGGTATGCCATCTCCAGATAGTACCTTCTAGTATAAACCCATTTTTCTTCCAGAATTCACAAGAGGAAAAAGAATAGGAAGCGTTGCTGACATTGCCTAGGGTGTCCTTTTCTACAAGGAAACAAGATAAGGGTTCTTTTAAGTGGGGGAGGTCCAGCCCTAGGAGATTTTAATTTTATTTGTGTCACCTGTGCAACCCACTGATCGAATTCAGCCAGCTTGGCTATTTAATAGCATATTTTGTAATATTGCTCTAAGATGGCAGCTTGATCCTTGTGCAGAGGAGCCAATGCATCACCGGGCAGGCCCCCTCTGTGATTGGGCATCAGCATTGTGAAACCCACCAATCCTCCTTTTGCCCCGCAACAAATCATGAACAGTCCCCAGGTAGGCAGCCTGCTCCCCCACAAAATTGGGCCTCACCAACTCTATGCCCCCCCCCCCCCGCTGATTAACAGTGAGTGATGGCCGGACACTGGCATTGCCTCTCTACTAACCCTAACAATTGTTGAACCAAGTGTGCCTACTTTATTCTACTTCCTTGCCCTATTTAACCTCTTAGTCCTCTATCACCACATTTCGTGTCTCTGTGTTTTTTTTAACATCTCTTGCATCCCATTTTGCATTGCATTTTGTGTCTCTTTTTGCCAAATCGAAACCTGGTGGAGAGAAGGAGACCACTGTGTCTGCTACTGCTCCTCTAAGGATTATAAAATCCTCCCTGTGGCGCGGAGCGTCAGCGCAGAGATCGACGACGAGTTAATTCGCTTATCAGTCAGCCGGCAGGAGGGGCCGAGGTGAAGATGTTTGGAATGGAGGAAGGTCAGAGCCTGCAAAGTACTAAAGCAAAGGGGACTGGAGACTCCAGCACAGCAGCGCTATTTACAGGTACGAGGACAAAGGTGCCTGCTGCCGGCAAGCGAAATGTGAAGTTGTCAGTTATTAACATCCCTCTGACAGCTACCCATGCCTGCGTGCCCGACTCCTCTCCCCAGGACAATGTAAAAATTCTTGGTAAGTGTGAAAAACCCAAGGGTCTTTTCCCCCTCTCTGCCGAGCTGAGTGGAAAGCTCAGAAGAGAATGCCAAAAGAGGAGAACACCATTAGGCGAGAGAGGGTATTCCCCCGCCTCTATTCTAATGTCCTAGCCCGATGTCCTCTCAGCTTTTGTAGGATGCGGTCACTCTTCCTCATCCCAACCGTGTCCTCCTTTGAAATGTAAAACCATCCCTACCAGACCTCTTGACAATAATCTACCCAACCTCTGGCAGCTGAAGTTAACATCCACTGGAAGGAAGGGAGGACAAAAATACTACAGTTCCCATAATCCCTCTATTCATTCCACGACCCAGATACAAAACCCATAGACAAAGCTAAAAGAAATACCTCTGTCTTTTCCTGCGAGCCTGTCCCGCTAATGAGTTCAGGCAAGGTCAGGCCATTACTGATCATTACACACACCCGACTTCCATCACACTTCCCCACACGGATAAAAGGTGGAGCACGAAAGCACACTCTGAGCAAGGAAAAGCATGCAAGCAGCAGTTCCAAGATGGCAGTTTAATATAAGTAGAAAGACGGCTTGACCACAGAGGGGTGCATGGAGGGAAGTGCCCTTGACCTTTAAAGACTGTTACTTTCCTGCACCTTGGAAAGTAAGAAGCCGAAGACAGGGAACTAAAGCTGAACAAACCTACACTGTGCATCAAAGGTACCCAGGACTCTCCTGCCTCGATAATCAAGGCAGGGAGGAGCGATTGCCGCCATGGTGCTGTCCTTGGCTCCTACAACAAAGCAACGCCAGTGGAGATAGCACAGCTAGTGAGTCAGAGAGACTGATACCAAACCAACTTGTGTTTGAACCAAGGTTGCAAGCAGCAACATTGTATGAAGAAATCCAAAGAGGACAGTGTGTGAAATGCATGTGATGAGCGACGCAAATATAATTGGAAACCAAAGGAGTGAATGAACTTTGGGAGGCCAAGTGAGATACCGTATACAGAGTGGTCCAGCGCCACGTGGGTACTCATTCAAAGGTCTCTGTTACGTTTCCAAATGAATGGCAACTGTATTGTAAAACGGAGGTTTGTATAGAAGTTGTCCTGCAACGGGTCAAGTAAATCCTGTGCACATTCGAAAGTCTTCAATAAACCATAATTGGTCCGAGCCTGGCTGAGGGAGACTAATTGGAAAAGGGGAAGGATCTGAGCCCGGCTGAGGGGGATCTGGGGTGAACCGCGAGTCTCCAGAGAAAAGGAATATTCTCTGAACTTTGTCAAAAGTGGGATCTGAGCACGGAAGAGGGGGATCCGCAGAAACGATTGTAAAATAACAAGGATCTGAGCTCAGATGAGGGGGATCCAGGGTGAAGCACCCGAGTAGAATACTTGCAAGAAGAAAATAACTGTGCATCTTATTATTTGTACATCAGGACCTCAATCAATAGACTTTGATGAGAAAGGAGACTTGGGCACAGAAGGCCCTGTTGCTGGAAATAGAACTGTATCCTCGTGTCAAAGAAGGCAGAGTGTGTGCTTTGCTCGAGTGAACCGCCTTGCCCCATGCTGACAACGTGGGGAAGGGAGGACAACGAGCCGGGCATCCTGACATATAATTTTGTGAACACTTCTTTCTTTTTCATGAACATTACCCCACACTATTTGTAAATTAGCTATAAGAATTGTCAATAGTTTTTTTTTTAGTATAGCCTCTTTTATTTTGACAAGACTCCAATAGGACTGCATTATTATTTGATGGTCGTAGCTTGCTCCCATCTGTAGATTTAGGTTTTAGATAGGCGTTTATCACACCTTTGTGAAAGTTCAATAAACACCCTTGAACTGTGGTAACTTGTGTCTGTTTTACTGTTGATAGCATGCCTTCCTTACATAAATCCAAATGTCGTACACCTCCCCCTCCGCTACAAACCACCAAAGATAATAACCTTAGCACGCCACCCCAACTGGGCCCCCTGCCAGATGTCCAGTATGAACACCCTGAGAACACCCAGGTAGAACACATATCGGGTCAATTCCGTAGGTCAAAAGATCTACTGAATATCCCAGGGAAGGATTTGAAGCAAGCTTTGGCTCAAATCAATAAAGACCTGACATGTGAAGATTTTTTCAATAAAGGCACAGATATTCTGGGTAGGATTTGTAATGAATGTGCTCCTCTCCAGCAAAATAGAGCCAGGAAGATTACTAACCCATGGTACTCACAGGATCTGGTGGAAAAAAGGAGACTTCAGAGCCTCTGAAAAAATATGGAGAAAAAAGCATACAGAGAGTAATCTAGAAACAGTAAAGAATATCTCTAGTGAATATAGAAAGGCCATTTTGCAGACCAAATCAAAATTCATGATGGGAAAAATTGACAAAGCTATTAATAGACCACAAGATTTATATGCAGTGGTCTCTCAATTAACAAATCCGAGATGTGCATCTACAGCCTCAGAGATCTCTCAAGCACAGGCTGAGGATTTTAACAAATATTTCTCAGACAAAATAGACTTAATACGAGCCAGAATTGCTGAAATTACCCCCAGTATATCCCCAGGACCATCCAGAGACATTAGAAAGTAATGGATTAGAAAAATTGGGGATCCAGAAATCAGATTTGGCTAGGAAGATAGAGGCTGAGGGACTGGAGGCTCCCAACCACGATATGGAGGCAGGTTTTAACTTGTTTACATTCATGGAAGTTTCAGAAGGTAGGGTTTGTTCCCTTCTCTCTGAGCTGAAGGCTACCAATGATATGCTGTATGTTATTCTATCTGCAGTAGCTAAACGAGTAGCTCTAGATATTGCCCCATTTATGACAAAGTTTGTAAATAAATCCTTAGCATCAGGTATAGTACCACAAATCTTGAAGAAATCTGTAGTAACTCCACTATTAAAGAAATCTCATTTAGATCCTAAGAAGCTTCAAAACTATAGGCCAGTGGCAGGATTGCCATGGCCGGCAAAGATTCTAGAAAAAATTGTTACGTCCCAGCTGCAAGAACATGTGGACCGCGAAAATCTCCTATACCCGCTACAATCTGGTTTTCGATCAGGGTTCGGGACAGAGACCGCGTTGGTGACAGTATGGGATGACCTACTGAAAACGGCAGATCAGGGGGACATGTCCTTGCTGATCATGTTGGACCTGTCGGCTGCATTTGATACAGTAGACCACGGGATCCTGCTGAAACGATTGAGGGATGTAGGAAAAATCTCTGAACAAGCCCTTCAATGGTTTGAGTCTTTCTTGTTCAAAAGAGAACAAAGGGTTCGACTCTGTGACTTCGTGTCAGATTCCATCTTACAAAACTATGTGGGGTTCTTCAGGGATCTTCACTCTCACCTTTGCTGTTTAACTTATATGTTAAACTGCTTATGGAAATACTGAGGAAACATAACATTAATTTTCATTCGTACGCAGATGATACTCAGGTGTACCTAACGGTGCAGAGAATTGAAGACACATTTGCAACAGTGGAACAGTGCCTACAGGAGGTCCAGAATTGGATGTGTGCTAACCATTTGCTGCTGAACGCTAGCAAAACGGAAGTATCACTATTTGCCTCAAGCCATCATCTGAAACAGAACAAAAAGATATTGCCACCATGTTTCTTAGGAGCGCAGCTCAACTTTACAAAGAAAATAAAAAAATGTGGGTTGCGTGTGGGAAGACAATATGGGTTGTGCAGCGCAGATTAGTACAAAGGTACAGTCAGCATTCTACACATTAAGACTTCTGAGACACATCTTACCATTTATTGCAAATGGAGATAGAGCAGTGGTTGTAGGGACACTTGTAAATGCGCGCTTGGATTATGGAAATGCACTGCTGTCAGGAATACCAGCATTCCAACTGCGCAGATTGCAAGTGGCCCAAAATGCTGCGGTCAGGTTAGTGTCTAGGGTATCAAAAAAGGCACCAATTACCAATTTGAGGAAATCTCTACATTGGTTAGCTGTGAAAGAGCGAATTGAGTTCAAAACGCTCTGTCTGGTTTTCAAATGTATAAATAAATTGGCACCTGGCTATCTGACAAAATTAAGAGCTACCTTCCTAGTCGGCAGCTACGCTCAGGGGAAAAGAACTTACTCCAAGTTCTGCGGTCAAAATATGTGAGCAAAGGAGATCGCAGATTTGTGGTCTATGGACCCAGACTATGGAATAAGCTATGTCCGGGACATATCAGAGAGGCCAAGACTCTTATGATATTTCGTAAGGCTCTAAAAACCCATTTGTTCTGTTGATACTTCCCATGGGAGATACTGACGGAGGCAATTTACCTATTATTCTTGAAAAAGACAGCTCAATATCTACAGTTCCACCTACGCCCAAATACGATTTAGTTAGTCTGCTGCGTGATACAAATGACTCAAATCAAATTAAATCAAATCAGACTCGTAGCCCACACCCTCCCTTGAGGGCACCTGTGACACCTGTGGCTCTATCTTTGTATAAAACAACTCCCTATCTCTGTGGCTTCGAACCTGAGGATGAGGAAGAGGGTGCAGCTAAGCCACAATAGGAGGGGACAAAAAGACCCTCAATTACCTTAATTGTGACCCAGGTGTCAATAGCATGCTCGCCATTGTCTTCGCGACTTTCCTTTTCTACATCAGATCAAACCCAGGGTGTTTGTAATGTGAATGAGGAGACTCTGGCAAATGACTTTGGATTTTCTCAGGCGAACCCAGGCTGTTCAAAAACCATGGAAAAGGGTGCTGCTGACATAGACACAGATATCATGGGCATATCAGGCATGGGCCAATCCCAGCCTGGTGGACAGTGCAGACAAGTCCAAGCACAGATACACAATAGTGAGCATTTAACTGCCTCCCCTGCCCCGTTGGAGGAGAACTCTGTTAAAGTGTCATCTCCACAGAAGAACTCCCTACTATCTCTGGAACCGACAAGCCCAGCAGCCTCGATAACCTTGGATGCTGGGGGGGGGGGGGGGGGGGGGTGTTGGGAAACCTGGCTTGTGTATCCACCTGGGACTCGACTAGTCTGAGTGATAACCAACCCCATGAATCAGAGGCTCAACACGGCACACTCGAAACAACTCTGCAAGTATCCAAGGCAGCTCAGTGGGGGGTGTCTGCCGTACTTAGTAAAATTGCGCTCCAGCAAAGACAGCATTCAATACAGGGGCATCATTAACTACTCCTCAAAGACAGAATAAAATTGGCATGGAGAAGGGTGGCCCTCACAACGCTAAATTATTGGTGTTTTCTCACCACAGGCTGAAAACATCACGGACCAACTTACACGATGTAGCAGGTGAATTATCAGACGCTGCGATTTAAGAAGATGTAGGGGATAGTCTCAGCCCCCACATGCATCTCAAAGACTGTTAAGCGATCGAAAGAGGGCAGTATTTTGTGTGATGACCGGGCCTGTAGGGCCATATCAGGACGCAGCATCTCCACGGGGACGGGCTTGTCTTTGCAAAACCAACCTGAGGCTCATGTAGCCCAGAGGGCCTTGCAATTGGACATTGTCCGGGACTCAACTGAACCCTCAGCCTCGGGCCCCGTGACTGTTAACTCGCGAGGGGGGAAGGGGGGGCAGAGCGAAGGGTAGCACAAGCAGGAACCTTTCCATTATACCATTTACGGGCAGGAGTGATGGGCAAGGCTTGAAGAATCTAATAAACCCAAACCCCGACCTTCGACAGGTAAAGGAAAGGTTGAGGAGAGGAAGCCGCAGAGAAAGAGGAAGAAAAGAGCCCACCAGTAACTTAACCAAGCTATCGGGAGTGCCTCTTCAGACCATGGACATAAACAGAAGCAAAGAAATTAATAAAATCGTTTTGGCTCAATCTCTACAGGATTCTTCGAACTCCTCCTCCAGTTCAGACTCCTTCACTGAGTCATTGTTTAGTGTAAGAGCCAGCGATTGAAACATATCCTCCTCGGTCTGTCCTCCAGGTCACCCAGGCAAGCCAGATCTCCTTACCATTATTTCTTCAATAACCATTGCATTGGCTCCATTTACCAAGCTATACAAGGCCTTAAATGACACCTTAAATGTGTTGGCTACGGTCCACTCTAAACTTTTATTGGTGGAAGGCTTTATAACAGCGTCAGAGTCACGGCACTTGGATGCAACAACATTTAAAGGTCAACCAGACGCCATACCAACCTCTGATGAAAAGGTGAAGCCGGCTACACAAGATCAGGGAAACCAAACATTCTCGATAGGTCCATCTGTGAATAAGCAGGACTCATTGCAAAACCTTAAACATCGACCTACGAACCTTGGCGGATGCGGAGGCAGGGCAGCCACCCATTTTTCCAACTGGCAACGTGATGAAACAAAATCTGAATGTCCCCACCCTGCCATCAGCTAAGCCTTAAATTGCCAAAACAAATAGCGAATTCCAAATTTTTGGCCACAAAAGCAAGAAGAAGAACTATAAGGAAAACCTGCCGATAAGCAATCCAGAGCAGAAATGTTATCGTGGAGCGAAATCAAAGGACTCTCGGAAATACTTGAGAGAAGCTTTAGTCTCTCCAAGGTCTTCCCAAGAACCACATTGTAAACAAGCCATTGCAAAAGGGGTGAAATCAACCCAACCCCCGTTGATCATAGACTATGCAGACGACTCAACGGGTGAGGATCGTGTGGAAGATGAAGCCTTCACTTCTCAGAACCTAATGAACTTATCAGTGTATTCAGTCACGGAGTCCGAGCTGGAAAGAGAGACTCACCAAGACTCGATAGTGGCTAGACAAACCGTGCGTCAGGTCCTGCATAAACAATTGAGATGCCAAACGAGGGGGTTGCATGCTACCTGGTGTTCCTGACACTGCAGGAAAGAAGACTCAAAGCAGAGAAAAACCATCAGGATACAGGTCAGACTAGGGACACCGACCAGTCCAACAAGGATCGAAGGTCTACCGTCCACAGTTCTGAGAAATTGGAAACAGAGCTGGACCCAAGACATGCAAAAGCTGGGCCGAAACATCCTATTTAGTTGGCCAAATCTGACATAAACCAGATCCCCGTTTGGAAAGCTTGGCCTTTGTGAATAAGCCCCAAAGGCCAGCACCCAAAGAGGAAACCATCAGAGTACTGGAGCACCCAGAAGTGGACGGAAAGGCTATGGGTCACCCATCTCAATTCCAACAACGGGGTCGGAAAAGTATCCGCTCAGTGAAACTCGAGAAAGTGGTGGACAGGGAATTTGACCTGATATTGAATCGCAAAAGCGTAATGGACTTACTTCAATGTATTCAAAAGCTCTGCCAAATCATCTCTGACGACATTAAGATCATCTAATTTGTGGACGAATCATGGACGGATAGCGTGTACCTCCACACAATGTCACCCATTGTGAAGGGTATGCTGCTGGAAGCCGCAGAAAGCCTTCAAATGTTGGGCTTTGATATCACAGCTGCAAAAGATTTTGTGGGAATAACCTTGCCAGTGAAGAGTACAAGGGGGCAGAGACACAGCCCACACCAAAGTGAGCAACCTTGGAAGGCGAACTAAGAACAATCTCAAGGGTTCGAACTAGGAGAACAAACTCTAAGGGCAACAGCGCAAGACACATCAGTGTAAAAGCGATGTCTATATGGTCAAGCTTGAACCAACTTAAGCATAACATCACATGCTGACAATAACAATGCTACAATAAGAAAGATTAAGACACATGAGGAGAATAAGTCGGGAGCTTCGGACAACACCTTCTGGTCCTGGCAATCATACATTTATATTGGAATGTTAGATGACGCCCACGTAAAATAAGATGTGTGTGACATCATCTTATGCAGCGACTTGAATGCCAGGTGCCTCTCTGAAAAGAACACCCCAAAAATCTGATTACACCAAAATGCGGCAAAGACGAGAGGAATGGCCTGGCAATCCCTTCGAGAGACTTGCATATGCTGAATGGCATATGTCGGAGGACAAGCCACCACACGTGTGTCAAGGACCTTTCTTAACCACGTAACATTCAAAGCAGTGAGAACCACTCATAGCTATCACAATCTGCTAAAAATGGCCTGGGCCTCGGAGGCCAAAATTGAAAACTATGGAGTAGTGGGTCCTCTTATTGAATGTAATGGTGGGTCTCAATTAAGAATCTCACAAGGATTCGACTGACCATTTATCTATGCAATTCACTCAGGGGATTGCTTATGAGGGAAAGGCAGAAGCGGGTGGCTCCGTAGACTACACCCCTCTCCTTAAATGCTTTCTTGTAAGACACCATCGAATACCCAGAAGGGGTAGAACTACGCTGCACTCCTACGATGAAACCCTGTTGACAAAAAGGAAAGAAATGAGAAAACTAAAACGAAGAGCAACGAACTCTAAACATCCGGACGACCTACTTCAATCCAAAATTGCATCTGGACAATATAAAAACTGGGTGCGAGCCCACCGGCTGGAAACGTACCAACATGACTCTGAATAAATGCTTCTGTGGGAGAAGGACCGGGGAATTTTAGTCTCTTGTGAAAAACTGCTCATGGAATGGGAGACTACCCGACATAAATTGTGTCACGGGGGAAAGTATGGATCTCCATGCAGAGAAGGTGGTTTGATCCACCCTCAAACCAAGCAAAGAACTATCACTCTGGGAGGTTCTGCATGAAATTGAGGAAATCGAAGGGAAACTTATGAAACTGAACAACTCCCGTACTCCGGGATGGATGGCCTTACCGATGCCATGCTAAAGCAAAATCCAGCACACTGGGCCCGGTTTATTCATCTCCTGTTCAGGAGAATTCTGTATAATTGTTGCATCCCTTACTCTCGGAGGAGCACAATTGCCGTTTCCGATATTCAAGAAGGTAGAAAGGGAAGACCGTAAAAACTATCATACCATTGCCCTCCTTGATGTGATTGGTAAAATCTTCGGATCAATGCTTCCGACAAGGCTAAATGAATGGACGGAACAACCCCTTCCAAACTGGATTCGTCCGAGGTATAGGCACTGGTGTAAATATCCTGATCCTAAGCATCCTGAAGGGAATGGTTTAGGAGGATAAACCAGGCCTTCATTCACTTTGTCCAAGCTTTTGATCAGGTGGGTTGGTCTAGATTGTGGCACAAGCTACGGACCTGGAACTGCCTCTGGTCTCCTTGCACTCAAACACCAGCATTAGAATAAGACTTAACAAAAGTGGTCTACTGTCCCAGGAAATAACATGCAGAGGTCTCTGGACAACCCAAGCAGCTTTCCTCCACGGATCGGCGGGGGCCACTTAAGCCACCTATTATACGCTGATGACCTGGTTCGAATTGACCTAACACCTATTGCAGCGTCAATTGGACAAACTAAGCAAATGCTTGGAGTAAAACTATCTCCAGATAAACACACAATAAACGAAGAGCCTATTGTTCAAAAACACATTTTGAGTGGAAATTAGAACAAAAACGAATTGAACAGGTAAGAGCGTTCAAATACCTGGGAATATTGATAAATAACAGCTACACCGAAACTCAGGTCACTGACTCCCTGCGGCAGAAAGCTAAATCACTGGCATGTCAGGCGATCATACTAAATTAGAAATTAGGTTGATTTTCAATGGTCCCTGTCATGGACCTCTACAAGATGAAAGTTGTCCCAACTTTGACATATGGATCGGACGCAACACTGAGGACGCAACACTGAGGATGCCAAACAAAATATGGCCAATCTTGGAGGGCATCTTTTGGAAAAAAGTCTTGAGAGTTCCAACGTCAGTCCCCATCCAGATCCTGCGCAGAGAACTAGGTCTTCAATCCTTGAAAGGAACAGTGTAATGGAAGAGACTGGCCCTATTCAGGAAATGTCTATTGGGCGCCAACATACCAATTATGGAAATGATTCGCAAAGAAATTGCGAAAGGGACTAATGTGGCATTGAAAGCATGGGTCGAATGAAACCTGTCAAAACTGAGGGACCTTGCGTCCACTGAAGAAGAGATGAACACAAATCCATCTGAATTGAAAACTAAACTTGGGGTGGAGGATTGTATTCTGACCCTAAACGATGCTACTGCCTATATACTACACCAGCACACGGCTCATTAAGTAAGGGCACTAGGCGTGCTACACAAATATCTGGTTAAATTCTAAACAGATTTCAGGGAGACCAAATTCCTCCGGCTCAGATTGAACCTGTTGCTGACGAATGAAATAATCATGTCAAGGTTGCCAGCTAAAGGCCCGAAAGACAACACATGTCGTTTCTGCTTGCTTGTTGGCTTCTACCTCGTTGGCTTGCAGAGCATCTCAAAGATGTGCCAACTTTGAGCTTGGACGGATGGTGGGGCCTTCTTTTGAGTGGGGGGAAAAGGCGACAGTGGTATTAACTACAGTGGCATTTATGAACGAGATATTGTCAAAGGGGAAATGTAAGGAGTAGACATGGTATAGCTGTGGGGCATCCTAACCTTCTGGCCCGAGAATTTACCCAGTAAATGGTGTGTTTATTATGTGAAAGTGCCAACTGTCCCTCTCTTCTACTTCTTTTTCATTTTTGACCATTTGTTTTAACGGTTATGCGATTACGAGGATTGTGTAACTTTGCAAAAGTTGTGTAAAGAAGGAATACAAACTTAGTTAAAAAATTTAAAATGTGTGTCTCATTTTGCCAAATCGAAACCTGGTGTGTGTTTTTAGCATCTTTAGCACCCCCTTTTGCATTGCATTTTGGGCCTCTTTTTTGCCAAAACGAAACCTGGTGTGTGTTTTTAACATCTCTTACACCCGATTTTGCATTGCATTTTGTGTCTCCTTTTGCCAAATCGAAACCTGGTGTTTGCAACCATCTAAGGTACTAAAGTACTCCCAGCGCATCCGTTCACTTGTTTGCCTGGCTACTAGACCGCCTGGCGAGTTTGTGCTCGGACTGTGCTGTGCAGCCCCTCCTTTTCCTTAATATCCTCCACCGCCAGTATGGCACTCACCATCTCCCCCATCTTCTCCAACTGCTACACTATTACCTTTCCTCCCTCTCTCACGAAGTCTGGGAGAAAAAAGATTAATAAAGATATCCTGAAGAGGCCCTGGGGGACCGGCGCCGGAGCGCTTGACACCCCGCTGGAGGGCCCAAAGTGCGGACCATAATCCTACGAGTGCCGGAGGAACCGTAAGTGGGCAATTTCTACAGAGGGCACTTCTGAAGTACCCCGGCCCAGGCACCCGGCTGCAGTACTTTATACTTGCTGAGTTGAGAGGATGTCCGGCCTAGACAAGTCTACGGGGAGGGGGGCCAGGTCTAAACAGCGGAAGACCACCTTGGACGCTTACACAGCCCCTGAGCCCCCCAGCCCGGAGTGTCCAACCATGGCGACTGCCGCTAGAGACATGAGCTCTACACCAGTGACGTCTGAACCCACCAACTCACAACTCTTGGAGGCCATCACGCTAATCCAAACAACTATGGTGAACAAAATCGACGCTGTGGCCATAGATCTGGGACTCCTTCGCCAAGACGTCCGCTCCCTGGCCGGCAGAACTGACGCGCTCGAGACCCAAGTACGTGAGAACTCTGAAGCGAACACCCAGCTTCTGCATGACATGGAAGGCCTCCAGCAAACGGTCAAGAATCTGGAGGACAAGGTGGAGGAGGCCGAAGGAAGGGCCCGCCGGAATAACATCCGGCTGCTCGGACTACCGGAGGGCATCGAAGGCTCGGACCCCACCAACTACGTGGAAAACCTCCTGCTGCAGGAGATCGGCGCGGAGAAACTATCGCAGGGGTTCTCCATCGAAAGGGCCCATAGGTCGCTTGCCAGGAGGCCCCCGCCGGGAGGCCCTCCCAGGCCTATGATAGCAAAAGTATTAAACTACAGAGACCGCGAGGTCGTCCTGGCGTACTCTCGGTCGGGGGGCCAGATACTGAGAAATTCGGCCAAGATCGCTATTTACCCCGACTACACTTTCCAAGTGCAGATGAACAGAGCTCAGTTCAGCTACACCAAAGCCAGGTTGAAGGTCGCTGGCTTGAAATACATGCTCCTATACCCTGCAAGGCTGAAAGTAATACACAAGAACAGAGCCCACCTATTCGACACACCGGAACAAGCCCGGGACTGGATGGATGAGCAGCAACTACCAGACATCGAAGGCAAGAGGCGCAAGCCGCACTGATACACCTACCTGAGTCTGCCGTATCGTATCACACCATAAGATCATAGCAATCTAACCCCAAAAGCAGCTGAAAGGATCCTGTCACGCGGAACACCGAAGTTTCAGCTCCCACAACCCCCCTGGAGCTTGTTTCTTTCTGTTTTTTTCAGGGTACGTTTACCCACCCGTAGGGCACCCGAAGACCATGCCAGGTCCTAAGGAGCGGAAACGGGACAGTCACGACGAGGAGTACCTTGTCAGACCAGTTATTTGTTGGGGAAGTTTTTTCTTAGGGAAAGGGGAGCCGGAAATCCGCACCCTAGTTGGGAACCCTAAAGTTGAAATACCGAGACCACAGGACTACCTCAATACTACAGCACCTCTAACAAGACCTCGACCAAGACCAGGACAGGAGAGAGAACACCACCATGACTATGGCTGAGAGAGTAAAAGTGATGACATGGAACGTCAGAGGCATGAATAGCTACGTGAAACAACGAAGGATTCAAGCATACCTGCGACGATGCAAGGTAGGGATCGCCATGCTTCAAGAGACACACCTAACAGAGGCAAAACTGACCGCGCTAGCCAAAACCTGGCGGGGGACCTTAGTGGGATCCTCCTACTCCTCATATGCTAGGGGGGTCCTGGTGTGGATTAACCCGACAGTCCCTTTTAAAGTCACGGACACCAAGACAGATAACGAGGGCAGGATGGCATTGGTGCAGGGTACCATGGAGGGAAGAGACCTATGCCTGATTAGCACTTACGCACCTAACCATGACGCCACGGCTTTCTTCCACTCCCTGAGCTCTAGATTATGCCCCTACGTAAATAGCACCATGATATGGGGTGGGGACCACAACTGCACTTTAGACCCTCTCAAAGATAGGTCAGACACCAAACACTCCCGCCCGTCCCCCCCTGCCAAGATACTATCCAAACTGATTTCCCACCTGTCACTTTGCGATCTGTGGAGGGAACTGAGCCCGGAGAGACGGGAGTACTCCTTCTCCCCGCCACATAACGTCCACACTAGGTTGGACTACATGCTGGTCAGCCAGGAGCAGCAAGCCACTTTCAGCGAGGCACAATACTTACCCAGAGTATTATCAGACCACTCACCCCTGTCAGTCACCTGGGAGGTGTACCCGCCCAGACCCCCGGTCCCCACATGGAGACTGCTGACGCGGCCTTCAGGGACCATGTACAAGACAGCACAGACGAATACTGGCTAAACAACCTAGGCAGTGTAGAACGCATCAGCACCGCGTGGGAGGCGTATAAGGTGGTTATGAGAGGGGACATGCTAGCGGCAGTAGGGGGGGCTCAAAGGGCCATTACAAATGCCCTGGCGAAAGCAGAAAGTGTGCTGGGGGAGCTGGAGAACAAGGCAAATCCGACTCCTGAGCAGGTACGGGAAATAATAACGCAGAGACAGGCCTGTCTGTCGCACTGGGAGTCCCTGGGGAAACTAAGCTACGCCAAACACACTGAAAGGACACACGCTCTGGGAGACAAGCCCGGCAAACTCTTGGCCTGGCTGTACAAAAGGGAAACCCCTAGGACCCCCATCTGCCACATCCTCAGACCAGATGGTACTTCGGTGCACACCCAGGCAGAAATTAACATGGTCTTCTCTGAGTACTACCAGGACCTATACTCCCGGGCCCCGCCCTCGCTGGATACCGGGATCGAGGACGCCCTAGACTGCATAGAGTTACCCAAGCTAGACCCGCAGTTGGCCGTAGCCTTGGAAGACCCGATCACCCCAGACGAAGTCAAGGCAACCATTAGATCATTACCCTCTGGGAAGGCCCCAGGCATGGACGGCCTCCCCGGGGAATTCTATAAGACATACGAGGAGACCCTTGCCCCTCTGCTAGCACAAGTATACAATGAGGCTTTTGAACGCGGCATACTCCCTGACTCCATGAGGGAAGCAATAATCATCCCCTTGCTGAAGCCCGGCAAAGAAGGAACAGATTGCGGTTCATATAGACCTCTCTCTATGCTAAATGTCGACTGCAAAATACTGTCGGCACTCCTCGCCAATAGACTACGCAAGGTGATCCCCCTGCTGATTCACCACGACCAAACTGGTTATGTAACCGGGCGCTCTATCACTGAAAACTTACGCAGGTTGCACCACATCATATACTGCACTGAGCAAGACACCCAGAAATACGCGGTGGCATCATTAGACGCCACCAAGGCCTTTGATTCGGTTAATTGGGAATGGTTGTACGCCACCATGGTCAGGATGGGCATTGGACCCGCCTTCCTTAAATGGACCCAATTGCTTTACACCCACCCCGTGGCCAGAGTGCGTACCAATAAGACGTACTCCGACAAATGGCCCCTCCATAGAGGTACACGACAGGGATGTCCCTTATCCCCCATGCTTTACATCATTGCCGCAGAACCAGTGGCCGCGTACATCCGGCAGGAATACGGTGGGGGAGGCATCATACTAGATGGAGTGACACACCTTATCTCCATGTACGCGGATGACACTCTCCTCTACCTAAATAACCCTGAGCACCTCCTGCCCTACATCTTGGAGACACTTGACTGCTTCCAAAAACACACAGGCATCCAAATAAAGAAAGACAAGTCGTGTCTCTACCCCCTCGCAGCATTATATAGCAATAAGGGTGGATCCCTGCCCCCACTAGCTCTCCAGTGGCAGGTGACGTCCTTCAAATACTTGGGTATTACCATACACCGTAGCCCGAACACTGAACACATTCTCAACACAGTCAGAACAATGGACGCACTTACTAACTCCATGGCTTTCTGGGGGAAACTCCCTCTCTCTGTGGCAGGGAGGGCAGGTCTCCTCAAAATGGTAGCGCTCCCACGCCTACTGCATTGCTTTACCAACGTCCCCTACAACATCCCCTCAGCCTTCTTCCGAGGCCTGAACAATCTCTGCAGAGGATTCCTATGGCAGGGAGGCAGGCACAGGGTGGGGCTTGACATCCTCCAGAGGCCCTACGAGAGGGGCGGACTGAAAGTCCCTAATTTCGAACTATATTACCTGGCCAGCCAATTGAAACACGTAACGCACTGGATGGCAGATGAAACCACCACTGACACCAGACTTCTCCAGCCGGCTCTGCCGCTACTGCTACTTAGAGACTTGTTATGGGTCGAGAAGGGGGCGCCACAACGTCTCCCATACCTGGCCAAGCTGGGAACTCAGCTCTGGAAGCGGGCCTGCAAGGCTGTAGGACTAAGAGACCCTTACTCCCCACAGATCCCCATCGCTGCAGTCATGGCGACACCCTCTTGGGGGCACACCGAAACTCGCTCGGTGTGGGAGCCTTATGGAGTGGCAACACTGGGCGACCTCATGCAAGAACACGAACTTTTGACATTTCCCGACCTTTGCGAGTCGACGGGCCTGCCCATCGGGCAGTTCTTGCTCCACGGGGCAGTAACACTGGCCTTAAAGAAGAGATGGCCTGAGGTAGACAATCAATTTACCGAGAACGAAACCATCGAAACACTGCTAGACACTGCCGAGGGAGGCCACGAAACCTCCAGAATATACGAGGCCCTATTACTAGCAACGACAACGAAAGAACTAAAATGCAAAAAGAGATGGGAGAGCGAAATGGGCCTTGTATTCGAGGACAACACATGGGAGAGGATTACCCACTACCATAAAAAGACCTCCAGGAACGCTCGCCTCCAATTAATACAGCTATACATCACAAACAGAGCCTACCTTACACCTGACGCCATATCAAAGTTCAAAGGGGCCTCGCCACAGACATGCCCCAAGTGCCATGCGCCGCAAGCAGGAATGACCCACATGTTCTGGAGCTGCCCCGTGGTCCTGAGGTTTTGGACCCGGGTGAAAGATAGGGTGGCGCTGGCTGGGATTGAAGTTGAAATTCATGAACCTGCAGCTTGCATACTGGGGACATACAGGCGAAGCACCAAGAACAAGCCCCTAAATAGACTCCTGGACTTGATTTATATAACAGCAAAAAGGCGCATAGCCATGGCCTGGAAGAGCGCAGGGGGGCCTAGCGAGGCCCTTTGGTGGTACGACCTCAAGAGATGGGTCGCCGCGGAGACGGCGGCTTGGGAAGTGGCTATCCTGGTACAAAAACTAGACTCCAGTGCAGATCTTCTCCGCTGGGTAGAGCTGACGGAGCCGCTTCTCCGTTCAGCGACACCAGACAGCACACCAAACAGTCCTGGCAGTCCCTGCTCGGCATGCAAGCCTATTGAGGACTGAGGCTTAAACTGTGGTCTCGAGGGGAGGGGGGTGGAATGGGTGGGGAGGGAATGTTAAGGTTGATGTTTTGTTATTACACATACTACACCGCTCCGCCAATGCGCTGTTTGCTATATGTTTCGAAAAACCAATAAAGATTTTTCAAAAAAAAAAAAGATATCCTGAACACTAACCCTGGCCTACCTATCGCAGACAAAGATGTCAGCGTGACTTCCAAACAGATCTTTGCCGATATCCTGTTTTCCGTCCCCTATCCAGACCTATGGACTCCATCTCATCTCTACTCTCTCCCCTCCTCACCAATTAATGGTGGCACTAATTGGGAAGTGTTCTTGGTGGGCTTCACATCATCCAGGTGTATCTTTAATGTCTATCATACTGGTACTATCCTGGTTCAGGGTCCTCAACCCAACCTCCTCCTCTTTGATTGCTGCCTGACGTCCCTCATTAACTTCCTTCCCACTCCTGCTACTCCCTCTTCCACTCTCTCTGCCACCCCCCTCAGACGGTTGTACCATACCCCTGTACCCCTCCTCGGACAACATCTTGCATCTAGCCACGCTTAATGCTCGTTCTGCCATCAAACACTAGTTACGTGACCCCCAGCGTATTTTATGCCTATTGTGTTGATCAATTGTTTTTTAACGTTTGTGTAGAAGCCAGCGGATTGCGGCTATTTGTAATTGTTAAATGATATTTATTGATCATTGATTTGTATGAAACCCACCCTCATTTCTTTTCTTCTGTTGGATTAACACTCTGCCGACATCTGCCTCCTTATTGAAGACCTTGACCTCGATATCCTTGCTCTTACTGAGACTTGGTTCAATGCCAGCTCAGTCACTGCTTTTCACTCCCTTCTACCTAATGGCTATAAGATCATCTCCAAGCCTTGCCCCAACTGTGCATGCAGTGGGGTTGCTCTGATCTTCCCTGAGTGGATCCCTTCTTCTCTCACACCCACCCAGCCTTACTCTTCCTTCGTGAGCCTGGTTTGCAAACTTGTCATCTCTCCCACCTCCTCTCTGACCATTGACATAATCTACAGGCCACATGGCTCTACCACTCTATTCCTCTCTGAATGGGCTTTCTCCTCCTCTCTCCTCACTATCTCCCCAAAATCCACCTTGACACCACCGTGATGCCACAATCACAGCTACCAATCTCTTCCATGAGTTCTGCACCTCGCTCTCTCTCTCCATTCTCCTTTCTGGTCCTACCCACTTGGCTGGACACACTCTTGATGCTTTCATCCACACTGATCTTTCCCTCTCCTCCCCACTGATCAGCCCACTCTCCTGGTCTGACCACTCTCTCCTTTGACCTGGGCACTCTCGGCCCTCTGACCACACCTCCCTCAGCCCCGCCAACCTCGTACACGACCATCCGTCCAATGAAACGAGTGTCAGCTGCTGCCTTCGCATCTACCTTCATCCCTCCCTATCCCCTCGCTACAGACTATACCTTTGACTCTGCTCTCAGCAACCTCCATCTTGCCATCACGAATACCCTTGACATTCTTGACCCAGTCATAAGGATCCACCTGAACATGCCTCCAAGCGTAACACCTGGTACGACTCCAAACATGCAGCCATGAAACGCATACCACCCCATATCTAGCACCCCTTTCTTTGGGAAACTCTTGGAAAAGTTGGTCGTCCCCCAACGGACCCAGCACACTGAACTTGTTGGTTGCCTCCACGACCATCAATCTGGATTCCGAGTATCCAGAGGAACGGAAACTGCTCTTCTGAACACCCGTGAGGAACTGCTCTTATCTCTCGATTCCAACTCTCCAGCTGTTCTTATTCTACTTGGTCTCTCCTCTGCATTTGATATGGTCAACCACTCCATCCTCATAAAACGTCTCCACCGCCTATCTGCCATAAGGTCCTGGTGTACCTCCAATGATCTCTGCCTCAACGCCAGAGCTCCTTCCAACTGGGACTCCTGCTCCTGCTCCTTTCTGCCCCGCACTCTGGCCATCGTCTATGGGCTCGCTCTCTCTTCTCCTTCATCTGAAGCCAGAAACCTTGGAGTCATCTTTGACTCCTCTCTCTCTCCTTGCTCCCTCACATTCAGGACCTTGCCAAGAAGGCCCACTATCAAGTCCACCTCCTCAAAGGAATTCTTCCTTTCCTCACTTTCCCCACTTTCCCCCAGAAGCTCAATGTTTCTAGAGCTCTAGTTCTCTCAAGGCTAAACTACTGCAATAGCCTCTTTCTTAATCTACACTCCTCATCTCTATGACCCCTCCAGCAAATCCTGAATAGGGCTGCAAGATTTATCCTTGGCCTTAAGACCAGGGGCCGCATGTCTCCAGCCCTAAAAGCTCTCCACTGGCACCCTTTGCTGCAGGGATCAAATTCAAATCCCTCTGCATCATCAAGCGCTTTGCTAAACAGCAAGCTGGTGGGAGATCTTTTTGCTCGGCTGGCTCCCTCCTATGGAACAGCCTCCCCCTTCCGCTTCGTCTTGAGCCAGATGTCCTCAAATTCTGGACGCTCCTAAATACTTTCCTTTTCAGCTCCTCCATCCCTTCCTCCCTCCTCTGCTAAACCCCACAGTTGCTGAGATTGGTGGCCAGGGCCCTTATTTGTCCACGTGGATCATGGCCACCCACACCCAATCGCCTTCAGCCTCCGACCGCTCCTAGCACTTGCTTTGGCATCCACTGGCCTATGCCTCCAAAGGCCTGCACTTATACATTTACTGGCAGTTGACCACTCTCACCTAAGCACTTACAGCTGCTCACTCCCTAGCATTTCCCTCTTGATACACCCAGCACTTCCACCCCCTGCCCCCCACTCCCTCATCCCTTCCCTCTCTCTGTGCTTACACGTTCTGAATGCTCACAAGGCCTAGTAGGTCGGTCTCTATCTTTCATTGTTATATTTGATTTTCATTCTCTTGTTCCCTCCCTGTTGCCCTGTGGTCGCTATGAAACACAATGTACTTGTTGTATAAGCGCTTTACAAATGCACAATAAATAAATACTATGTTTCTTGTTGGGGTTAGTCAGAGTTGTATGGGCAGTGTTATTCTTTGCACAGATACAAAAATCGGTTTCCCTTTTATTTTCATCTTTCCCCTCTGCTAGCATTTCACTAGGTTGGGTATAGAGAATACTCACATAAAATGGTCCAGTACTTGTTTCTTTACCTTATCCACCCTAACTGGGAACTTTGAACGATGGGGTGGTGAGCAGATCAATTATATTCAAGGGGCAATACCTTGACGGATGACCATATTCCCCACAAGAGAAACATAGATTCTTATCTAAGGGAGGAGATGAGGATATGATATGATATGGCATTTATAACGCGCCTATAAACAGGTGTTTCAAGGCGCGACGCGGCAAGGGAGGGGGAACAGAGGGAAGACAGAGACAGCAATCCTACTAGGCCAAGTGTCATTCAGATCGCGCAAGTGCAGGGGAAAGAGGAAAAGTGCGGAGTGGGAGGTGGGTGGTGACAGTGTAGCACATGGGGTATTAGAATAAATGAAACAATAAGGGAAGTAGGGCCTGTAGGGATTCAGAAAACAGTCCCCAAGTGTGGGGGTTGCCAGGGAGGCAGTGCAGGTGTCTAACTGGCGGGGGGGGGGGCCTGGGCATGAGATCGGAGGGTGGCCAGGTAACCAGTACAGTTTCAGCCAGGAATTCAGCAGGGGAGAGGAGGTGAGAAAGCAGAAGCAAAGAGGAAGGTTTTGAAGTGCTTCCGGAACCGGAGATGGTTCTCAAGTTTCAGGGACGCAGGGAGGCTATTCCAGAGGGAGGCCCCAGCCGGAAAAAGAGATCTACCACCAACTTGTTGCTTGGAGAAGCGACTGACCCTGAGGGAGTTGGAGGAGGATGAGCAAAGAGCGCGAGAAGGAAGATATTTAGGAAGAGAGAGTTGAAGGTATTGAGGCCCCAGAACGCCTTGTGGACAATGCAGAGGGTTTTGAACTTAATCCTCGCAGCCACTGGGAGCCAGTGCAGAAATTCAGTCCTGGAGAAATCCGATCCCTGGGCTTGAGGCGAAGGACAAGTCTTGCAGTCCTGTTATGGGTGAGTTGCATAGGGCAGAGAGTAGAAGCAGGCAGATTTAGAAAGAGGCTGTTGCAATAGTCCAGCCTAGAGAGAACCAGAGCTATGGAGACAGTGAGCTTCTGGGGGAAGGAGAGGAAAGAAAGAATACCTCTGAGGAGGTGCAACTGGTAGTGTGACTTCTTAGAGACGTCAGATATGTGAGGAGAGAAGGAGAGTGTGGAGTCGAAGATGTGCCTGAGGTTTTTAGCCTCGCAGGTGGGAGCAGGAAGAGGGCCAAGAGAGGCTGGCCAGAGAGCGACAGGAAAGGAGGGAGCGTGTGTGCCGATGAGGCAAATCTCAGTCGTACTGGCATTAAGGCAGAGATCATTGGTGGCACACCACACCTGGATAGCAAACAGACAGTCAGAGATGAGAGACGGAGAAGAGGTGGCCGAAGGTAGCCTGAAAATGAGCCGAGTCATCCGCATAGCACTGAAAGTTGGGGCAGAGAGTGGCAACGCGGTGGGCAAGAAGTGTCAGGTATTGGTTGAACAGCCAGGGAGAGAGGTTAGACCCCTGGGAGACACCGCAGGTAGAGATAGAGATAAAGGAGAGAAAGGACCCAAGTTGGACCTGGGAGGGTCGATCAGAGAGGAAAGAAGTCAGCCAAGCCAGGGCCTGACCGGTGATACCCAGGTTATCACGGAGACGATTGAGCAGGATGGCATGGTTGACGTGTCAAAGGCAGAAGAGAGATCAAGTAAGATGAGGACACAGGGGGTGTTGGACTCAAGGTTGGAGAGCAGGTCTTCACGGATGTTCAGGAGAGCAGTTTCCGTGCTTCTGGCAGCTCTGACAGGAAGTCAATGTGGTCCTTGATGGTTTTGGAGGAACAGGGATGAACCTGTTTTGATGAGACTTTCATAGATCGGACTTGTCTAGAAACCTCGCGTGGGAGAACAGGGGAAAGGCAGAGAAGGAGGGGGTAGAGGTGGCCAAAGAAGGGCCAGAGGAAGAGCAGGGCGTAGAGTGGGGTTGGGTAGAGGAAGAGAGAGAGGACAGGATGTCCTGAGTTTTAGAGATGAAATGAGAAGCCAGAGCCATGCAGAGGGCTTGGCAAGGGACAGGAGAGGTAGAGACTGTGGCAGGATTGGCCAGTTCCTTGCAGATTTTAATGAGTTTGGCCGAGTTGTTAGATGCCGCAGAGACACAGGCGTGTATGTGAGGTCTCTTCTTGGTGCGGACAGAGAGCCGGTATTGCCTTTGGAGCAGGCGGCAGGCCAGTTTGTCAGAGGATGTACCAGAAGCACGACATTTTCGCTCAGCCACCCTGAACTTGCGTTTAAGGGTGACGAGGTCTGAGTCGTACCAGGAATTGCACTTGGCTTTGGGGTTCACGCGGATCCTCATGACAGGGCAAGAACATCGAGAGTATCAGATATAGCAGAGTGGAGCATGGAAAGGGCTGTGTCAGGGAGTGAGTCAGCCAAAGGGGGAGAGGGGGTTGAAAAGTGGCGACGAAAGCCTCAACTGACTCATGCTTCATGGGTCGGATAACCGAGAAGGTGGGCGGCAGTGCTGGAATTGGCTTAGCCTCGGGGGAAGAGAGGGTGAGCTGGGAGGAAAGAAGAAAGTGATCAATCCAGGAGAGAGGAGTGGTGAGAGGGATAGAAAGAGGAAGGTCTGAGGGGATCAGAACATCCAGAGTGTGCCCTGCAGAGTGAGTCGGGCCAGAGGGGAGAATAGAGAGAGAGAGTCGCAGAGGTCACAAGAGAGTCCAGAGGAAGGACAGGAAGCATCCAGGTGACTAGATATGTTTTCACCCCCTTTTTCCCTGGTGTCAAAACATAGTCCCTGTAAGCCACTGAGTGGTGCCCTTGGGATGGATGGTACTGGTTCCTCCCAATCTGAAGGACAAAAGTCTGGAAGGGGTCCACATTCTTCCCATGTGGGATTTAGCCCGTCTCTTATGGGAGATGATGGTCTAAAACTGTCTTCATCCTTGTAAATTCTTCTGTACAAAAGTTATTTCTTTTTACACAAGTTCCTTCTTTGTTTAACAAACACTGTTTATGCTCGACACTGTCAAGGATGGCACTCTGTCAAGAATGGCACCAGGCACCCAGGTAGGTTTTGGGTGGCTGTGCTGATGTAAGGTGTCAGATAAGCACACACAGCAGGAAGCTCAACAAGAAAGAAGAATAGGTAACAGTAGCTGTGAACAAAAAAGGGGCAGTGAATACAAAGGTACAAACAAACTGTATTCCCTCTTGGGGTGTATGCAGAAATGGGAAAGAGTGTTCCACTGACCTTTCAAAACTCCAGCCTTCTGCACAGATTGCTATTACAGGAGCCCACTCTGTATGCTCATGGCTGGGAACAACAGCTGTGGGTGTCTGTACAGAAACAGTATAACTGAAATGGGAGTCTTGAGTCTTTTGTCCTCCTAAAGGAGGACAAAAGACTAAAGGAAGAGAAGGACAGGGATCAGGAACAGGGGGTTGCAAACAAGGAAGAGAGTAAGGGAGCAGTAACCAGGAAACAGGGGGGCTCTAAACAAGGAAGCAGGGCTGCAGTAACGGATGGCACAAAGTGCAGGCAAACTGTTGTGGATGGCAGAGGACTGTAGTAGGCAGCAAAGCAGGGAGTCCAGAGGAGCAGGTCAGAGAGCTGTAGTAGGCTGCAGACAGAGAGCCCAGAGGAGCAGGGCAGAAAGGAGCGAGACCGAAGGAGCAGGGCAGCGAGGCAGAGAGCCTAGAGGAGCAGGACAGAGGAGTGTAGCAGGCTGCAAGGCAGGGAGCCCAGAGGAGCAGGGCAGGGAGGCAGAAGCCCAGAGGACCAGGGCTGCAGGCAGAGGAGTGTAGCAGGCTGCAATGCAGGGAGCCCAGAGGATCGGGGCAGCAAGGAACTGGATCAGAAGCAGGATAATACGGCAACAGGAACAGCATACAAGGCAAAAAGGTGCTGGGAGAACTCTTAATGCAAGAGACTGAGCTCCTGCAGGCAGCTGCTTAAATACAGCCCTGCCCTGTACTGAGGCAGGCTAATTGGCAGCACCTGGAGCAGTCCACCTGAAGGTAATCTGCCTCCTCCCTCTCTGGCCCTGAGAAGGTGGAAGCAGCACTGATAGCTAGGGCTTCTGGGATTGTGGTTTCAATACTGATGAATGGGAATGGCCAGGAATTGATAACGATAGCAAGGTGCAATATGGTACATGTAGTTAGCTGAATTAAATGAGAAAGTACCAAAGTCGTGCAAATGGAAATTAAGGACCAAAGTGTGAATAGGGGTTGTTCAAAGAGTATTATGAAGATAAATGAGTTCCAAATTGTCCATAATGGTTGCCAATGTGTGCGCCAGTGGCGCAGGCATGACAGACACTCCTTGTTGGTTTGGAATTTGCCTGGTGTACTCTACTGCCAGGATTTCTCATATCTTCTCTTTATCCTCAAGCATATACCTTTCTTCTTAGCTTGGCATATCCACATGACAAACAATCTTCTTATTACTTTTACTTTTTGTAATTTCACAGTGTTCCAAATCTTCTACCCTTTTGATTCATAAACAATCTTCTTGTCATTTTCCTTTCTGTAGTTTCAAAATGTTCTAAATCTCTTTGGCGTGGTCGGCAAAATGCCCCGGGGTCCCCACTCTGCTTTGGCAGACTCACTAGCTCTCTATAGCATTTTCGGGCTTCCTCGCGCTTACGCGGCATACCTTCTCCACCTGCTTCCCACTCTGGGCAGCTCCAACGTCTCTACAGGCTCTCTCGTGGCTCCGCTCCTGCATGCTGGCTTCTATTCAACTCCCGGTAAAGACAAAGCTGCTTCTCTTGGCTCCCGGACTCCCAGGGATCCCCTAGCAGTTCCTAGCAACTCCTCAGTACGCCTCGCTCGCACCACATTTCTTTCCTTCTCTACCGGCAAGCTCATTCGCTCCACCATACAGGCTCTCGCCTCCAGCTTCTGCACACCGGCTCGTGCCTCCAGCCTCCGTCCGTCTTCCCTGGAGAAATCACATCTCCTCCTGAGCTGCCCCTGCCGTAACCATAAACTTCAATGGGCCTTACCCCAGTGAGGCAAGGAAACACCCTTTCCCTGGTTTCCCCCTCTGTGAGGGAGTTTGCAGTTTCTGTTGGGCTCTGGCACTCTGCTAATGTCCAGCAGTTCCCCTTCTACCAGAAGAGGGCAGACTGGTCTCCCTGGCTTTCCCTGGCTTTCCCAGTCCTCCCCAGCTCCCCACAACCATTAAGGGTGCAAGGATTCTCCCTTCCCTCTTTTGGCACAGCAGCTCAAAGTCCTTCTCTCTGCAACACAGGATGCCTGCAGCCAGGTCCTCCGGGGACCTCTCTTACACTTCCGGAGTCTTTTCTCCCTTTTATATTGGCTCTGGCCAATAGGACTGGGAAGTGATCATCATTACTTTCCGCGTCTTCCCCGTCCCAATGTTGTGGGGAAAGTGGGAATAGTATCCCTTTTTTGAGAATATTGTTTAATTGTTTGCAATAGGGTTTGAAGGCAAACTAGGTATGGAAGACGAGTATGTGGGGTTGGGAAAAGTGTCTTTCATAATTTTACAAAGGTAGTTAGTTGAGAGTTGGTCTTTGGGATGTGACCAAAGCTTTCAATTACTCTCCATGGGTGGAAGAGGAAAGGCACTACAATGGGCCATTAGATTGTTGCAAATGGGGGATTCATCCTGAAAGGAGGAAGGGGGATACCACGTCCCACCCGATGAAGTAATGGTATTTCCCCAGAGGTTCTTCCCCCCCCCCCTCATGTGATCCTCCCTCATAAAGCTGCCCCCAAGGACAGGAGCAGGTAATGGTTGCCGTCCCCTGGCCACATGGGAGGAGGTCACAGCCGGGAAAACAGTGATGACTCCATCAGACTCATCACACCACACAGCTGAGAGTGCATAAACCTGTCTGGGTATCAGAGGCGATACCGGGACGTTGAGCAGAGCAAGAGAAGCCTGCCGCCAAGAACAAGCCAGCAAAGGAGGAGGAGAAGGAGGAAGAAGAAATACATTCTCCTGAGCGGCTGCAGGCCACAGGCCCCGGAGATGTTTCCCTGTAACGACAGAGGTAATGGGATAACGGGAGGCCACAGGGGATTCGTTATGATTCAAAAAGAACTAGTCCTATTGAAATTAACCACAGTTGGAATATAACAATGAAAGAAACTCGGCACAGTGAAATTGATGAAACTCAAAATATAGAATTGATAAATTTGAAAAATAGTATGAGAAAGCGAATCCCAAGTGGTAATTAAAACTGGGATAAAGTTACCATGGGAAGCGGGGATGAGACCCAGTTATGCAAGAAAGTCTGAGTGTAGCCTATGTGAGAGAAATCCTACAAAGTAAAGGCAAGAGAAGCCCATGAGAAAAAAGAAACAGAAAACACACATCTCCTAGGAGAGTATATCCTATTAAAATACAGAAGGCCAAACAGCCTGGAGCCAAGAACAGAGCAAAGCCCAAGAAAGGACTTATGCAGTACAATACATCAAGGTAGAGGAAAAATCAAATATATTGTGAGAGAATTACAAGACTTGGTACGGAAATTGACAAGAGACTATTTAAAGATTGGATATTGAGAGGAACTCTAAAAGTTAAAGAAGACAAATAAACCATCAGGAGAAGGGGGTCATTCTCCTGACCATAGTTTATTAGATTAGTGGTAGGGTCAGTTAGGGTTAGAGTTTGGATGGCAGACTTCATTATTTTTGGACATTTCCTGACGACTGACTAGCACCTTAGTTGTTCATATAGGTAGGAAATACCCACTAGTGTTAGGGACAGATAGGCCTTATTCTTATTATTTAATAAACATATATTGGAAATGTCATCACAGTTTCCGTGTCCTTTTTCTGACCAGCCACAGTACATAAGAGGATTTGGGGGTACGCTTCCAATCTCACCACACTAGACGCATCTTAGGGGGTATCCGTGGCAAGAACTCCATCGACCAGGCAAGTGAGAATTAGGGAGTGGACTTTATGCCCATACAATTCATGTGGCCGTAGAGGGGCAGAAAAACAGGTATGCAGACTCGTACCCCGAACTCCGATCTTTTGAATGACCACCCCCTTGGATGCTCCGAATCACTGGGATCACTTAAATGTGCATTGGTCCAGTTGCATGGGGTCTAGGAGCCACAGGTGCAGCGGCTGTAGTCGGCGTTTAGATTGAGTATGGCAAGTAAGCAGTTTGCCGCTCCTATGGGATGGTTCTAAAGTTCTCCCAGCAGGAGGGCTCAGGCATTCCAAGACAGCAGCCACAAAAGGTCCCAGCCCAAGGGTCAAAACACAGATTAGGGTTTTCTCTAATCACTGCAAATCTTGGCTTTGGCAATGTTCGTTGTCCCCAGTAGCAGTCTTCTGGGTCTTCAGCACGGGCCTCATCTTTTTTAGGGTCTTGGCTCCAGTCGGCGATATGGGGAACGGCCACAGGACTCCTCCTTTTAGCTCAAATTTGGGCTTGGGTGTGCCCAAGCCCACCAGGCGCAAGGACATGCACCATTCAAACTGGCAAGGGATGCCCAACCATGGACAGCCTCTAGCCCTACATCTGCCCAAGAACAGATATCTCCTGGCTGGAATGTTGTTTGGGACAAGACAGTCCAATCCCCCATAGCCAGCCACCTACGCACACCTCCGTTTTGCCTAGGAATCCTAAATGGAGCCCATGAAAATGCATACCTTGCCTGCCATTTCCTGACCTGAGAAGGCAGGAAGAAGGCCAAAGTACAGGGTGAAAACCACACTGCACAGCCATTTTTAGTTTATGGTATTATATGGTAATAAAATAAACATGCAGGCAAGTACAGCAAAACACAAAACGTAATCTGCTGCCACCAGTCCATCCTGGATACATCAAAAAGCTGTCAAAAATGTCACCCCTGGAAAACGACCAAGGGATACCTAGTAACCATGCATCACTTCACTACAAGGTGATGTGTGCTACAGGAAAACAATACAGAAATCTTGCACAAAGACAGGGTCCCTCTGCACTGATAACCATATCGGCTGACAAGTATCCCCAAAATAAGTGAGTTGAGCAGGAGAAGTAAAGCAAATAGACTTTACTTACTCTCCAAAAGTCGGAAACGGGTTCAAGCCATAGCACATAGATAGTTACATTGATGCCAATGGAAGGAAAGTTGCAAAACCAAAATGTTTCCTAACGGGTAGGATATAGAAAAAAGTGCACCATAAGAACTAAACATAAGAAATAAAATGTAAAAATGAAGGTGAAGATAGAGAGTAATTCCCCAAGACAACATACGTGTAAAGAAATATATAGAAATGGGCAGTTGGGCCATAAGGTTTGATGCGTTTGTGTGTAGGGAGCCCTGTGTGCTTGGAGGAAAACTTGCATATGGGAGCTGTAGATTCTAAAGTAGCAGCTTTTGCAACATAAGGAGTCCTTTTTCAGCCATGCCAGCTGCAGAAGCAGGGTTACTATCAAATTGTGACGAAGGGAGCGTGGCGGATGTAAGGGTATTAAATATAAACACCCTTATGTTTGGCTTATCCATGGTCTGATCTCATTTGCAATGCAGCTTTCACACTGGTGAATCATGTTCAAATGGAACCGCTTTACTTCCCGCCTTGCCAAAGTTCTTTATATTTTCGTACAAGTCTACATCTAACACTTTCCAGTTGAATACAGAACGAAAGCTAGAGGGCACAAAAGCAAGACTAAAGAACAAAATAGAAAGTAAAATAAATACATTCTAAAACGCGAAAATGCAATGCAGCAATAAAACGTAATTGAGTGAATACATTGAAAAATCAGGTAAAAAGAAAAAAATCTTTTTTCAATGAAAAATGGCAGTGTCAAAAAAAGATGAGGAGAACCAACCCCAAAACGACCCCCACCCCCACACACACACACAAAATCTGACAAAGTATACACTGGGAACTAGAGTATGATCTAATATAACTCTATAGTGCAACCAATGGTGCTTCAGGAGGCTAAAATAAAACTATGCCATTATCAACACGGCCACCCGGCTCCGATAAGGGGATTTGCTGAATGCTAGCGTTTTTAGGAATTAAGTTGCAACTCTAGGTCTGCCAGGACTATCCCCAACTTTCCATGAGTCTCGAACATGGGCGGTACCATTTTGATATGCCACTCTTTCACCTATCCTCCAACACCTCTTGCACTCTCTCCTTCATTAACAGACTCATCGCTCCACCACACTGCAGATGGTAGTCTACTTCCTATACCTTCTGCTATGAAAGGGCCACTGCCTCTTCTCATGCACCAGAAAGGTGCTTGCTCCCACCTTCCAAGCTACCTAGCTTGTTTGGAGTCTCCAGCAATGGAGGCTTGTTATTTTTTCACACGCACCAGACCAGCTTCCTCCATTCGTTAGGGGACGCATTCAAAAAACAGTATTTGAAGTTAGAAAAGGGCATGCAGTTCTATCAAGACTACCTATTCCCCCACATTTAAAAATACTAATATTCCTATTAATCTTCTTTGACCTTAATGTTCTTTGCCACGTGCTTCCCTCCCTAGGAGAAGCTTTATTTAATTTCTCTTTATTTGATAGGTTGGTCCATGCACTGTAGCCCCTTTTCCAGCGATTCTGTAGCTTTTACCTACACAAATATTTCTCTTCCGAAAGATCCATTCCTCTTATACTAGATGTATATATTTATTGTTAAATGTTATATTTATATTTGCACACCCGGGTTTTCTCAAATCTACAGATGGACAAGATCAGTAGAATGTTTCTTACCTACTTTAACCCTGCATTTTATATTCCATGAATCTGAGCTCTAGACCTGTAGAAGGTACTCTACATGAGGCCCATCTAATGTAATGTGGTATTGTCCACATTATCTATTTATTATTTATGTCTTAGGCAAGACAATGATCTCTCTTCCCTCACACACTAACACCTAGTACCCATGTGAGGCCTTCGCTCATCTCCCCAACTATACTCCTTTTGATATTTTTCTTCCCACTCACTTGGCTATTAATGTTTCTAACATTGTGTTTCCAGAACCAGTAATGATTCCCTTATCCCCTCCCACTTAATGCTGAAGTAGTGGTGAATAGGGTCATCTTGGTAGCAAAAACCAAATAGTTAAAATTGGTTCCTAATGGCTCACCATCTCCCAACTGAACCAGGTTGACTGCAAACGGGGGAACTTTCAAACCAACATATGCAAATTCTACCCTTTTTGCTGGAGTCTTCGGCTTGTGAGGTCATCTTCCCATTCTCCACAACACACCAACCTCTTTTCAAAAACAAATACTATATTAGAACCAAAAGGCTCTATGGAAATATAAACTAAATTAAATGCCATCATAGTGCTTTGTGGGGGCAACCTGATGCTGGGGGCACCATACTCTGAGGTTACAGAATATAAGAGGCAGCATTCCTAAAGAGACCCTTTGTGAAATAAGCAGAGAGGATGTCGTTCTGACAGATGGCACACCTCTGAAGTCTCGCAGGTACAGGAACCGCCAAAGGGAGGGGTCACTAGTTGCCACGTATAGGTCACGGCAGACAGCAGAGAGCACAATGATCGAGCGCATGTCCAGGAGTCGCAGGATGCGCAGCTTCAGCTCTAAGGGGAGGACCACCAGGCCAAAGACGTCCGGGAGGTTCAGGGCTGCATGGGGGAAAAAAGAAGCAGGTAAATGGGCAAGAAAGGATGCTTATAAACAAGGAAACGAAAGGTTAAAGGAGAGAGGTGGATAGGACGGGGGTTTAGGATAAATAATCAGTGTAGAAAAAAGGAGATGGGCTAAAGGAGAACGGGGACAAAACAGCAAGAAACGGCAAGATGAAAGGAAGTGGTATAAAGGCAACAGATAAGATGAGGGTAACAACGGGCAAAGAAAAGAAAGGCCACTCTGGTTAAAGAATCATCATGGACAAGTCAATGAAACAAGAGGCAGATGAGGGGGCGAGTGAAAGAAGATGGGCATAGTGGGGAGAAGGTTTGAGCAGGAAAATTGGCTTCAGGGCCATAGAATAGAGGGGAAAGAAAGTGGACAAAAAGCAAAACTTTACTCTCAGTCCTTGGCCCAAAAGGGTTTAAAATATTGAAAATAACTAGACATCAAGTAACTAGCACGGTCATTGTTTATGGCTGTACATTAGAAGTTGTTTCACATTCTGCTCTTCTACAACAATCCATGAAGGGGTTTCAGAGTTCTGAAAAAGTCACCACCAGAACAACAAACCTGCAAATCTACAATATGTATGCAGCTCCTGGAAAACGTGCTGAGCTGGAGCAACTCTTTTTAATAAAGATTTGGGATCACTGCTCTCCTGAACTCAAAGTATAGAAACGTTATTTCATTGTAACCATTCTATTGTGTAGCTGCATGATAAGGTGCATTCTTCCTATTGTTAACCCCTCATGAAAATGTTACTTTTTTACAACACTACTGTGAGGTTTTCAAAACATATTTTTTAATTCAGTGTGATACAGTTTTCATTAAACTTTTCACACAGGACACAATCAATTTAAATAACCTGGCATACATGATTTCATAGATATAATAACATTCCAACCTAAGGAGCCATTTATAAAATTCTTAATCTTTAAGAGACATATCATGGTTCAAATAAATAGCAAATAAACAAATCTACATCAAAACTCCCTCACATAAAACTAATAACAAACAGCACAATTTTGTGATGCCATGAATAACAAAAGAAAGAAAAACACACATGCATTGGAGGCTCATTCGACATGGGGTACATCACTATAATCCGTTAAAACGCACAGCTTTTCATCAAATAAAATCGCTTTTCTTTGGTCGCCCTAAAGGGACTTGTGCCTAAATGTACATCTCTGTTTGTAAATAATCCTTGATCCAGAGCTTACCCAGTTAAAGTTAACTAAAATGCTAGTGCGGGACTTCGACTGCATCTCGAACTCATGTTGGCACTTGAATCATGCTGTGAACTTCCTCATCTTGGTCTGCATTTGATTGTCCTCGTGCATCTTTATGTGTTATATATATTACTCACACCTCTGGTCCCCTGTATTGTCCTTGTGCACCCCACCTACTCCCCTGTTGCCCTGCAGTCTTGACATGTCTGCCCACTTCAATCCCTCTTCTTCTGCCCCCCCTCTTCACTTTATCCTTTAGCACTTATGCTATTCAGATATGTTGCTTGACCTATATGATAGCTACTTGTTTGTCTCCCCACCCCCTCATTTTGTCTTTTACTTCCTCCCCCCACCCCCTCAGTACTATCTGAAATGTCGTCAGGCCTAGTACGATAGTCGCTTGTTTTGTTCTTCTCCTCCTCCCTGTACCCGTCCCCTACCTCTTGTTAAATTCCAGCACTACCTCAATTGTCGTCAGGCATAGTAAGGTAGCCGCTTGTCTGTCTCTTTTCTCCCTCCCACCTCCTCATCATTGTATATAGCACTTGCACTATCTGAAATATCGCCAGGTTGATTATAATAGTTACTTTTCACATTCTGATTGTATCAAGGACTTGTTAGAATGTTAACTGTATTCTACCTTGTTCCCTCCCTGCCTCGAAGCGCTTTGAAACACATTGTGTATAGGCGCAATACAAATAAACAATAAATCAATTAAATTCGCTATATAGGCGCTATACAAATAAACAATCAATCAATTCAATTAGAGGCCCACCAATTATGTGGTTTCACCCAAGATGCCAAAATCTCTTCTGGAAATTCACCAGTGCCAATGAGAGAGAATTGTTTACTATACATGCATCTGGCCCACAACTATTCTCTTGCTAGAGCTTCTTGTGAGTGGACGAATAGTAGGAAATGCGCAAGAGGGTGGGGAGTATATCTGAATGAGCGCATCTAAGATGCGTTCAATCAGATTCTCTTTATGAATTGAGCTGCTCCTTTTTTTGCGCAAGTGAGGAGATCGCGCTAGCGCACTTTCTCACTTGCACCAAAACAAGTTTTGAGAATCTGGCCCTTTGTAAGATCAAACATAACATATTTCTGATGAGAAAAATAAGTATTCAGGTTGAACATTTTGATAAACAAACAGAAAAAAGCAACGTAGGTCCTAACTCACTGCTTAACTTAAAATGCAAGCCCCATTGCGGTGCAGACACTATATATACGGACCTTCCGTGGTAAGTCAAGGGTAGACCCTTAGACAATATCACAAACAGTAATTATCATGTTTACGATCCAAGGCTACCACACAGAACTCAAGTACAGGTTCCCTACTATACTCTAAATACAGGTAGGATACATAATACATATAGACCTCATACAAACACTATGTCCAACACAGCCAGAAGGGCTACAAAGGTCCAGTATATATTTTAGTATGACAGGCCCTAGACCCAGAAGGGCATATCACACTTCAAGGAAGGAAACAGTAGCAACACTCAGTGATACAATGTATATCCTAGGCAGGAGTGTAATACATAGATTTACAATTCTATAATATATCAGGACGAGTCACCAAAATTCCGAGGTTTGATGGAGAACTCCAGAGACGCAGGGGAGTCGGACAAGTTATTGACATGTTCACTGGCTTTTATTAAATTAAAAGAAAAACGCTTAACAAACCGCTACGAGGGAAGTTCCCTAACTAGCAAAACAAAAACAAAGGGTGTACGTCAAGCCCAAAGTAAAAGTCTTCTGTCCGAAACCCAACTACTAAGTGGCCCTACCACTTTTGAAAACACCTAACTAAAGAAAAAAGGGAAGCCAACATAGCCTCGGTTTGGGCATATGCCTGGCCCACTTGCGTTAGTTTTGCTCACAGTCTCGATGTTCTTTAGTGTGCAGGCTTCACGGCTCAACGTGGCTACGCCCCTCTAGGATGGCATGGCTACAGAGGTTTGCCTCTGTGTAGCAGTTTTTCACCTCCCTCTGTGGGAGCCTCTCCTCCTCCATTCACAATTCGCCCTCTCTTTATGCACGCAATTGTAACAACAAGAGTTTTGTCAGTCTTCCCTGACCATGGTATTCAAGGGGTGTTCAGTATTACCTGAAGCCAAAAGAGACAAAGAAGGAACTTTGTTGAATATAGTCTTTCCAATATCCATATAAGTGGACATGGTGGTTTGGACTGGGAGTCCTTGTCCCCAAGAGGGGAGTCGCTCCCAGTGAGGTCCCACTTGCCCAGACACTGAGGATGGGTCTTGCTTAGCGGGCTCACTTCCCTAGCCTCAAAGGGGGTGGCTCCCCTCTGGGGAGAAGAAACGAGTTGTCCAGATTTGTCACACACACCTCCCATTAACTGAGAGGCACTCCCTTGAATAGGAAGTGGGAAACGACTTAAAAAGTCCACATTTCCTTGTTCTTTTCATTTTCAATGCTCTATCGAGAAACAAAACGTTTGCAGATCTCAAATCCACTGCATGACTCGGGCATTCAAATATTTTCTCAGACTCATCCAGGTTACAGGAGAGTGGTCAATCACAAGCAGGAATTTCCTTCCTGCGAGTTAATAGCATAAGTTAAGAATTGTCCATTTGATGGCTAGGGCTTCAAGTTCCACCATGGCATATGATGGTGGGGAACAATTTCCGGTTTGTGTATAAGATGGAATGTTTCAAGCCGTCATGTTCTTGTGACAACACAGCTCTGAGTCTGACTTTAGAAGCATGTGTATGAATTAAAAATTCTCAGTTTAATTCAGGCATTTTAAAGTTCCTGGCAAAGGATTTGTTTGAGTCCTTCAAAGCTTTGTTGGTCTTCACTCTCCCAGACTTTTGAGGATGTGAGTTTTTGAGCTTGTCGGTAAGATTGGTGGCCAAGGTAGAATCATTTTGTATACATTTTCTCTAATAGCCTATCAATCCACGGAAAGCGCAAAGCTCTCTTTTTGATTTTTCGTACGATGTTGCTTGTACTGCTTTGCCCTTTTCTGTCTGTGGTTTAATCAGTTCCCACAAAATAGCCCAGGTATTTTACAGCTGACTGGGCCAGGTGATATTTTTCTGGTTTGGCTGTAAACCTGCTCTCCGGTGGGCTCTTGCGATCACATAAAGATGGTGCATGCGTTCGAGCCAGGTCATACTATGTATGATGATGTCATCTAAATAGGCTCCGGTGAAACTACAATACAGTATTATGATTGCATCCATCAACCGCTGGAATGTGGCAGGGGCACCATGTAACCCAAAAGGCAATACTTTAAATTGGAAGAGTCCTTGTGGGGTGGAAAATGCTGTGTTTCCCCTATGGTAGCGTTTAGGGGCACCTGCCAATAAACTTTGGTTAAGTCCAGAGTGGATATGAATTTGGACGATACTAGCTTCTCAATGAGCTTGTCAATTCTGTCACAGGGTAATTATCAAAAAAGGAGATGGAAGTGAATTTCCTAAAATCTATGCAACATCTCCGGGACTTCTTCTGTTTGGCTACCAGCACAATGGGGTGGATGACCATAGACTCTCTCAGGGCTCAATGATGTTGGCCTTGAGCATTTAATGGAGTTTGGTTGCAATGATTTTACTCCTTGCCACCGGGTAAGGTTTAAGATTCACTGTTAGCCTGGCAGGGGTACAGATATAGTGAAACCAAATCTGCACTCTATCTGGTTGTTCAGAAAAGATTTCTGGAAATGAGTCTTAAAGATCTCAAAGGTCTTCCTGTTGGGAGGGTGGTAGATGCTGATGGATGTCAGTCGGGGTCTGTAAGGAGGATGGCCATAGTCACTGTAGTCTCCTCAACAGGGTCACCCTTCCACTCTTTCAACAGGTTTATATAATAAATCTGGGTTTTCTGTCGTCTGTCTGGTTGGGCCACTACCTAGTTCAATTGACCTTTTTTCTACTCATTTTGTAGGGGCCGTACAACTTTGATATCATCTTGTTCTCCGAGGTGGGAAGAAGAACTAGGAAAGATTCCCCAATGGAAAAAGACCTGGCTACAGCTTGTCGATAATGTAGGGACTTTTCATGTTCTTGTGTCCTGCCCAGGTCGTGCTTGACAATTTTCCTTACAGCAGTCATAGGTGATTTTAGCTTCTTGGCTGTCTGGGAAAGGGTATGATAGCTTTCTCTCTCTCCACCCAGGTGGGTTTCAACAGATCTAGTACGTCTCAGGATTGTCATCCATGTAGTAGCTCAAAGGGTGAATACCCTAGAGATGCTTGAGGAGTATTTCTATTCGCAGAGAGAGCCCATGGAATGATACCATCCAAATTCCTCCCACCTGCCTGTACCAACTTGTGAAAGATTATTTTTAGGATTTGATTAAACCCCTCCACAAGGCTACCCGTTTGGGGATGATATACGGAGTTCCTGAGCATTTTGATCTGTAGTATCTCTTTTATGTCAATCATAATCTTTGACAAGAAGGTAGCACCCTGATCCGTGAGGATCTCCTTGAGGAACCCTACTCTCAACAGAAAGGAAGGAGGTGTTTTAAGATCTGTTGACTAGTTTTGTTCCGGAGCAGAAATGCCTAAGGGAAGCAGGTAGCACAGTCAACGATCACGAAGATGTATTTATTCTCCAATGTTGATGTTTCTAATAGGCCCACAATGTCCATTACTATTCGGAAGAAGGGCAATTCGATAATGGGAAGTGGTTGAAATAGGGCTGGGGGAACTGGAGTGGCTGCGGTTTTCTGGCAGATTCTGCATGTGGCGACTGACAAATCGAGGGAATTCGTCCCTTCTCCCCAAGGGGGGAGCACCTTCCTCTCTCTGAGGCTAGGGAGGTGAGCCCGCTCCGCAACACCCTCCCGAGGTGTTGAGGCAAGTGGGACCTCACCGGGAGGGACACTCCCCTTAGAGGAGAAGGACTCCCATTCCTGTAAAGAACTCCCTAAAGCTGTTCACACTGAGCCCTACATGGGATGCTCTAAAATACCAGAGACTCCTAAACAACAAGACTGAGACGAGATGTTATCATCACCCAGAAAGAGAACATGTGCCTTTAAATGTAAATATCCAATCCACTATGACGAGTACGTTGAATAGAGAGTACTCGACGAGCAACAGAGAGAGGAACTCATACGTAGGCAAGGGACAGTAACGAGCTGCGTAACATCTGGAGGAGGCGGAGTAGGCGCGAGCCGTAAAGCCGCTAGTTTCAAGCTTGCACTATATTGAACAGGAGGATGCCAGAGTTATAGCGAATCCCCACTGTGAGAATCCGACCAGGCAGGAGCCCCGAGGGAGGTGGTGGTGTGACCAGGAAGGATCTGTGGTGGGCAGCCGGCCCGCAAAATATCACCAATACCACTTCAAGCACAAAGCAATAAGGTGTCCGGTCACTCGGCAGAATACCGGGATTCCACGAAGAGAAGACAAAATCTGTGGAAGGAAACACTGATGAAAGCAAGCCGACAGTAATACGCAGCAAATGGGAAGCTACCAGAGAAATCAGAATTCCAAAGTCATTCCCCTTCACAGTTGGCGGGAACGGAGAGAACAGGAATAACGTGTAGCCCAGGGGGAATCATTATACTGTGCAAAAAATGTGCCCGCGAACAATTCACAAGGAAAAGTTGAATGTGAAACTGATGAATTAAAGCGTTGTAATATAAGAGAAATAAGTATAGAAAATCGTGAGAGTGAAAGAAAAGAACAATGCATAACAATACCCTGGGAAAAGGGGAAAGTACCCCAGTATTCTTTACAAGAAGAGAATAAGAGAAAGAGAATATTATGAGCAAGAGTTCAGAGGAACTGTCCCAGTGACCATTGTACAAAATCATAAAAAAAACAGAACAAGCAGAACCATAATTGTCCAGGAGAGAAGGCCTACCAGAAAAATTATATTTTTCAAGAATACTTTGAATCTAGTAACCAGGAATACAGATCTTATAAAAAGGGAAAGTATGCAGGGTCCCCTGCTGGGGACTCTGCTGGGGACCCCAGCAGGGTCCCCAGCTGGGCAAGCCCCAGCTGGGACCCTGCATACTTGTTCCCAGTGAGTGGCAAAGATATCAGAAGAGTAAAAATCACTACGAAACCCTGTATACTTGTCCCAGTAAGTGGCAAAGATGTAAGAAGAGTGAAGATCACTCAGGGGCCCTGCATACTCATCCAAGTAGTTGGAAAGAGTGCCAAAAGGGTTTAGGAGTCATACAGGAGTTCACCAAAATTGCCCTCTGAAGCCTATGGGCGTGTGGCACTTTATAAAATCTGAAATATATAAATAAATAAAATTTGCCCTGGAGAATAACAAGAGTACAGAATAAGGGAGACTTATCTACATTTCTCAGTGTGAAGAGAGAGAATCTGAAGAGTGCAGAGTACCAATCTACAAGGGCCTGGCAACATCCCTTGAAGGAACTGAAAGATCTATTAAAAGGATTAGTCAGAGACTATTTGAAGATACCATATTATAAGTAACTGTGCTGAAAAGCATCCTTGGAGATGGGAGGACAGACGATTTACTTTGGACAGTACAGCTTAGGACTAGCACTCTAGTTTAGTTATGTTGGGTAGGTTAACCCTTACCATAAGGAAAGTTAGACATTTTCTTTATTATTTAATTAAAATCATTGTGAACATGGCACACAATTGTCTGTCTCTTCCTTCTAACCTAACAGAGCCTAAAGGCCCTCCCGCAGTGAGGTTCCCCTATTCCATCCACCAACGCAGTACTGAACGTAGGAAATATGGCACGGTAATCTCTTGTGACTGTGGTTGGGACTCCCGCACAGTTTCTTCAGAATTTACAGCCTGTCTGAGGGCGGAAACACCCTGCCCTGTGCACAGTCCCATACTATTCCAATGAACTGTCATTTTTATGTTGGAGTCAGGATCGATTTGTCCAAGTGTGGAGTCAGGCCCAGCACAACTGCCCATTGCATGACCAGCGAAACAGAAGTGATCACCTTTGTAGGCGTCGAGTCCTGAATTAGCCAGTCGTCTAAATAAGGTTAAATATGTGCCCCTTGGTGCAACAAACACATCCATCACTTTTGTGAATACCCGTGGTGCTGAGTTTAGGCCAATTGGAAGTACCTTGTAATAATATCGAGTCCCTTGCATTGTGAAGCGAAGAAAATTACAGTGTGGTCCTCAAATCGGTACGTCTATGTAGACAACAAAGATTCAATGTGCATAACCAGTCCCCCTCGAATAGGGCTGTCAAGATCGGTCCAGGAGTGACCATATTGAACCTCTATTTAGGGAGGTAATCATTGAACTTTGAAAAATCCAGGCTGGTCCTCTAATCTGCTCTGTACTTCTTGGGGTGTTCAGAAAAGCGTGAATAGCAGCTCTGCACCAGATTCTTCAAGCATACTTTCTCTATGGCATCCAATTTCTTTTACTTCAACAACCCTTCCATTAGGTTTGATGAAAATTGTTGGGGAAGTGGGAGGGGATGCGGTAATCAGGAGACAATAGTCTAAACTCACCACTGACAAGAGTCCATGGGTCAGAAGTTACGGCCCTCCAGGCTGGAAAATGAAGGGCTATCCTTCCACCTACAGGAATCAAATGCTTCTGGGTCAGTAGTGTGTCAAACGTTGGGTTTACCCCCCTGTGCCTGCGTTGTGTGCAAAAATGTTTTCCCTGTTCTTACCTTTTTTCTTGGGAGGGTTGCGCCAATCCTTCGCCTCTATTGTCTCTGCCCTGGTTGCGGGAGTGGAAGCCTCTAAAGCAGCTACTGGTGCGTTGTGCCTTTTGTTGATAGGAGTATGATGCATTCCTTGATGCAGGCCTAGATATTGCCGACAGGCTTTTCGCCATTTGTCTAAGTACCTTCTCTTTCGTCAATTCCTCATCAGTGGATGGATGGAATAGGTTTATCCCATCGAACGGTAGAGGCTGGACTTTCTCCTGGACGTCATCCGTAGTTTTGTGCTTTACAGTCAGGCTCCTCTTCATAGATCAATGTAGTTGTGTCTACATGAGAGGCTGCCGCCACATATTTGGGGCCAAATTATTTTCTTTCAGGTGGTAGGTCTTCTGCAAACTCATTTCCTGGCACAGCTTGTTATTGCAAGCTGTGAGGATGGAGTCAGTGTTGGCCTGTCTAATGTGAAGGACAACATTAATTATATGTTTTTTCATAGATGCTGGAGAAGCTCCACAATGTGCCTTACCCTGTGCCAAGGCTGCAGCTACAATTGCGGAATGCGATGTTGGGTTGATCGACAAATATAGTTGTTCTGTTGGCTCCTGTTTGTAACAGGAATCTACCCTTTTTTATATGTGGCACATTATGCGCTTTTTACACACCGTTCTCACTTCTTCAAGGATATCTTGTTGCACGGGAATTCCACTTTACAAAGTATCTCTGAGAGTATTCCGGATTCCACCACAGGGACGTCAGGTATGGGTAACTGTAATAACTGCACTATGTCCCAGACCTTGTCCTGGAACAACCTAATGGACAAGGATAATTCCTCATGCTCCTTATCGTCTCCATGGGCATGGCCAGGAGTTGATGGAGATGGAAAACGCAAGTCAGTGTGTGTGGTGGCGCTTGGAGCCTATTGTTGTAGCCTGGGTCACCGTGGGCACAGCTAGTGTGTGTGTCTGGTTGACTTGTGAGATATCAGCCTGTACCGGCATACCAGCCACTCGATGAGGACGCTGTCAAGACAGCTTGCACGGACAGCATCTTCCCTATGAGCTCTCTAAAGAAGCTGTGCATGTCTGGCCCTAAAAGGAAATTCTTAAATCTGGTCATAAATGATTAATCTGCCTCACCTGGAAGGTTTCTGTGGCCTGCCATTGTGGTGAGGTACTGTTGTTGAGGGAGGGCCTGAGTGGTGTAACCCCCAAAGAGTATCTGTGTGCCTCCTTTGCCAATGCTCACTAGGTACGTTTCATGTGAGGGCACCGTCTGCATTACAAGTGGTTCAATGCTTTTTGACTGCTTCTTGTGATGTTGAGAGACCACCTGTGCTTGCGAGCATTGCACAGTTGTTTCCTTGCTTGGCTCTTCTGGGGCTTTACCCACTGCGGCTGAGACATGCCTTTTGGGGGTTCTCCCCTTTTGGTGACTCAAACATGGAGACCCATTTTGTCAGTGAATTGTTTCTCACTGTTCACTTCTTTTCTTAGTCTCTTGGCTGTGTCTGCTTGTTTGCACTGAGCTGATGCTCCAGCTTCTTCCAGGGCCTCTGTTTTCTTAGATCTCGAATTGAGGCTATCTTCACTTGGAGAATAGGGGCTAGGAGTTCTCTCTCCCGTGCGTTGTTACATGAGGTATCCCAGGGAACGAGTCCCTGTAAGGCATATGAGCCCTCCCTACTGGCAGCCAAACTCTGTTGCGATCAGGTTAAATCTGAATCTTGTGTTGTGCAAGGGGCTATCCCCCTCCTGGTCTGTAGTGCCCTTTGTGGAGAGCGGGGTGCCACAAGAGTCCATATTGGGACCTCTGACCCACCGGAGAAAGGGCCACTAGGACCCCTCCTGTGCCGAGCGAGACCATTTAGAGTGTCACCAACACGGGATGCCCTCAAAAATAACTTATCACTTACCTTTGTCTTCGACACGATGAATGGCTAGTTATCTTCCGAGTGGTCCTCTCCGAAAGTGGCCTCCAAATGCTCGGGCCTTTGTAGAAGCGAACAAAGTGAAAGGGAGGCACAGGGACCACAAGAGTGCTAAGCACGAAAAGCAAAAGGTGTGTGGGTCCCTGAAGGAGAAGCTCCGTGGGCACATGGCGCACCTGCGAAACGCGTTGGGCATGTCCTGGGGGTTCTGAAGATTTGGATGCGCATCTAGGCGCAGCTACCGCTCAACACTCCATACCCCTCTGGCATGGGGCACATCTAGCGAGCGTCCAGGAAAACCTGAAGAGGTCGCATTTGCAACCTGCAGAGCCGAATGAGGTAGATGTAGGACAAAATCATGCCGAGCAATGACTTGATGGTCTGTACTGTGGCGGTCTTCATCGACAACAGCCACTGCACCTTCCCTTGAATGGCTGCTACCCTCTCCCCCAAAGGTGATGCCAGGCAAGACACTGTACTGAGCCTGGCTCCTAGGAACAGCACGTTCTGCGATGGTGTTACGCAGGAATTTGCATAGTTGGAGAATCCCAGATCCACCAGTAGCTGGACGGTCACCTCCAAGTGTCCGACGGCAAAATCCTGCAAGCAGGTCTGGATGAGCCAGTCGTCGAGGTACGGGGCTAGGAGTATGCCCCATAGACATAGATGGGCTGACACCGGTGCTAGGCATTTTGTGAACACTGTGGGGGCCAACTTCAATCCAAAAGGCAGAGTCTTGAACTGGTAGTGATGACCCTGCAGTACAGAACACAGAAACCTTTGATGTTTCTTGTGAATGAGGATGTGGAAATAGGTGTCCTCCAGGTCCAAAAACATCAAGAAGTCTCCTCCTTCCAGTTGGCCCAGCACGTGTTGCAACGCGACCATCCTGAATTTCTGGAACTTGAGGTATTTGTTCAGATGTTGTAGGTCCAGGATGGGCCTCCAGCCCCGGTCTTGTTCCTGACCAGAAAGTAACTGGAATAGACTCAGGAGCCCCAGAGCCATTGGGGAACTAGCTTGATCGCCCCTTTTCGCAGCATAGCCCGTAACTCTTCCAGGAGCTGAGGGATGTGCTGCTCCGGACAGGGAATCGGAGGGATCGGCGGGCACCTGCGTTGAAACTCCAGGGTGTGCCCCTGGGCGAGAGCTTCCAGTACTCATCTGTATGTGGTGATCTTCTCCCACTCGCTGACGAACTTTTTCAGCCGGCCGCCCACCGGGGTGCACGCATGGGGTTCCGGACGGTTCAGACCTGTTTCGGAGCTGGCGTTCTGCCCTGCAGGCGGCAGCGATTCTGTCCTTCACTACCGTAGGCCTGGGAACGGCCGCTGTATGCTTCCTGAGTCGTGGATCTCGAGGGCTGACGGTACGAAGAGGAAAAACCCTTGGAATACCTGTTCGACTTTCCCCTGGGGGAGCAAGAAGAAGAGCTCTACTGCTGGAGAGTGCCCAGCGAACGGGCTGTCTCCATATCCACCTTGATGGCCTGGAGGGACTCGTCAAGGACCTTCCCAAACAAGTCCTCTCCGTCGAAGGGCATGTCGAACACCTTCGCCTGGACCTCCTTCCGGAAATTCGTGGCCTTCATCCAGCCTTGTCGATGAAGGCAGACAGCATTCCCCATCTGCCGGAACCCTGTGTCCGCGACGTCCAACGCCACTGTAATGGCATGATCAGATGCTACTTCACCCTCCTGGAAAAGAGCGTTTGCCTCCATCCTCTTATCGTCGGGGAGGAACTCCAGAATAGGCCCCAGCTTGTACCATCCCCGTCGTAGGATCGCCCGCGTGTTGGCCGCCTCGATAGTGGACACTGCGGTGTAAATCACCTTCCTTCTCATGGCGTCCATCTTCTTCCCCTCGCTGTCCAGAGGGACCGAAGATGACAAGGACGGGTTAGCCGACCGTTTCCTCGCGGCCGCCGATACCACCAAATGTGGGGAATTTGCGTTCCATCCCATAAATTCAATCACTCTATTCATTAAGTTTATGTACCCCGTGTCTGCATGGTCTGCAGGGTCGGGTCTATCAAAGTCTACCTCACGGGAAGTATCCAGGCCACTGGCTGTTTGAAGGCATTCATATAAATCAGCCATTTTAGAACTAAGGTCTACTAATTCTTCAGGGACATCTCTAGTCCCAAATTTTACGCCAGCTGAAGTAATGTCCTCTCCAGAGGATTGCTCCTCAAAAACGGAAGCCATCGATCTGAAAAAGTCTTGTCTAGGCTGTGGCTGGTATACTTTTTCGACAGGCATCGATTCCGGCTTCGACAAGGATGTCGGTCTTGGCGCCGGAATTAATGATGGTCTCGATAACTGCGTCGAAGGTGTCAAGGTTATCGACGCTGGCTTTGATAACGTTGAGGAGGCTTCGATGGCGTTGAGGAAGGTGTCGACATCATCTTCGAGGTTGGCTTCGAGAGCACCTTCGATAGGTGCGAAGTAACCTTCGACATGGACTCCGATGGAGGGTGAATTCCCAATGCCATCTTGCCAGTCTTCACCTCTGATTTATGCACCGGTAGGTCTGATTTTTTATAAGGTGTCGGGGAATTTTCCTCCGATGACACCCTCGACGACTTGTCGTCGGATCTCACGCGTCTGGTCTTGGACCTCCCTCTGTCACTTTTGGAGTGAATAGGGGCATGGTCTCCACGTAGTTTTTTCGAGGGGGTCTGGACTGCATTCTCAACATTTTTTAACATGGAGGTTCTGAAGGCCTCCCATTTTTCTGGGGAATCATGTTTGGAAGGGTAGGGGATGACCCTTGTGTAGCTGACGAGGAGGAGGAAGAGGGAGATCAGGGTCGTCTTTTCTTAAGATTTTTTAGAGGAAGACGAGGAAGATTTCCTCGAACGACTTCTCGATCTCGATTTCCCCGACCTATGTCGAGACTTTCCACCCGATTCCCTCGATTCTTTTTGTTTTCTTGAAGAAGACTTCGAGGATTCCTCCCCTACCGCCAGTTTACCTCTACGTTCCTTCAGAGCCTTGTTGGTCATCGCCTGACGGGTACTCGCCGACCCGATGATCAGGGCCCAAACACTCGAGACAAATTCGATGGGGGTCGGTGATCGACATCTTCTTCCCGCATTTCTGACATTTTTTTAAGCCAGTTTTGGGCGTGGAAGGATTCGACGATATAGACATAATGACTGAAAAAATCTGAAGCACCGTTTTCGTGTCACGAAGCAAGCTATCAGAAAAACAGAACTGAAGCTAACGGGCGCGGCTCGAGCACTTTATACTACGGATGAGGTTGATGCTCAACAGAGGCCATCAAGGGACATTCGACACCACTGCCTCGAGCACAGCGCCCTCTGGTGAAATGATTTTTCCGAAGCAGCAAGCTGGAAGAATGATATCTAAGATGAGGAATACGTGGGAGGACACAATCCATTCGAAGAGATGTTACAGCTGCAACCTGATAAAAGCATGCAAAGGGAAATGTGCGGTACACTTTGTCTCTAAGGTAGTGGAAAACCTAGTATTACTTCATCAGGAGAATATCCTGTTAAAAGGGTTTGAGAGCTACTGTATAGTGGCAATGGCAAAAGGGGAGGAATACCCTTGCAAGAATTTGACAGTAACGTGTCATTTCGAAAATCAGCCTCGCAGGCACATTCATAGGGAACAGCCTTTGTTTGGGTGGGAGTGGCTTGCCAGCACTCTGCCAGGAATCCCAGCTTCTAGACCAGGTTTTTAAGACATCAGTCTTAAACTGGAATTCGCACGGATTTAACTCCTTTACCCAAAGTACTCAACGCTTTGCAAGTATGATGTCATCCTGTTACAAGAAACGTGGTTGAATATTTGCTCAGTATTTGATGGTGTTTTGTTGAATTACAAACCAGCAAAAAAGGTGCACAGGGTCGTCCATGGGGAGTGCAGGGGGATCTGCTAACTGCCATATCCATTACAAAGTATCGCTCCTTAAAAAATTGGAAGTGTAGGTCTGAAGCTGTCTTGGTAACTGAAATGATAGATAGAATATGATATGATATGATATGTTGTTTATAACGCGCTTAATACCCAGAGGTTTCTAAGTGCGAGCCCGAAGATCGAACCTGTGTTGCTCTGTGACGTCTTGCTTCCAAGGCGAGCACGTTGCCCCTGAGATATCCTCCCGAGACAAGTAAGTAACAACAATTCTTTAAACATCTTGTTTATAAATATTTACTTCAATCCAATTCGTTCTGAGTTAGATGAATTAATAGATGAAATAGAAAACATTTTATTTGAATGGCAGGGTCAATTCCCTACTAGTCGTATCATTGTGGGTGGTGACTTCAATTGTGAATGGAACGCCATTGAAAGTGAGTGTGTGCCCTTTGATGAGGGCAATAGTGAGGTTATGGTGCAATCAAGTGAAAAATCTAAGAGGGCTTTGCAGGGTAGAAATTGATCTGCTTTTTTGTAAGATGTGGTTTCATGCAGGCAAATTTGCTATTTGACAGGAAATTGAAGAATGTCCCCACTTTGCAGAACATGGGTGCATCTTCCAGGATTGATTATCTTTTTTTGATGAATGTGGACCTAGTGAAGATCTATGCCTTGACATAGTTCCCACCAAGCTGAGTGACCATGCAATGCTTAGTTTAGATGGTAATCTGGGATGTCGTAAGACACCGAAAACTAGGGGGCCGGTAGATCTCATTGTGACTGGGAAAAATAATAGGAAAGGGTAAATCGGAAACCGCCATAATGCTAACAGACTCAGTGTTTGGTGGGATACTCTATCAGATGATAGCAAGGACATGTTAACCCAGCTAGAGAATATCTCCTTGCTCTTATCTAAATTAGAAACCCCAGTAAAGGAGAAGAGTATAATCCTTGGGTGTTTCGTCCCGGGTAATCAGATGTCTTTGATAGTTAAATAAACGGAAAAAAAGGAAGTGAGGCACTGTATTAAATCCCTGACCGTCAGGTACCCTATATTATCCAGGGCCGAAAAAACACAGTGGAAAGAAATGGAGAGACAGGTTTGTCATAGTTGGTTAAAGACGCATAGACTGCAAATGTATATTGGTAACAATCAGACACTGTTTAGGAAACTGGTCAACAAGGACACTATGTGCATTTGGAGGATTCTAAATAGGTCGGACGGTTTCCAGGCAGATCTACAGTCATGCTGTGTGTCGGAGGATGTTTGGGTGGACTATCTATCAAAGAAATTTGAAAGCTGGATAGGGTTAGGGTTGCACAACGTCTGACGGAGGGAATGGGTTGAAGACCGTTGCATGAAGATTACGTTTGACAAATTGGACTCATTGGAGCCTTAAATAACACTAGAGCATGTGGCCCAAATGGGCTGTCCAATTTGACACATAGGGACAACCCAACATTATGGTCTGAAATACTATGTAGACTCTACACACACATTGCGTAAGGTGGTCCTTGCCCTAGTTGCTGGCAGAGCGCTCTGACTGTACCCATATTCAAAAGAGGTGACAGAGCTGAGCCATGTAATAACCGCCCAATTGCAGGGTTCAAAATTAAGGGGGGCTCGGAGCTATTTAGCTCCTGCTTCTAGCATAGTAGAGCCTGGTGCGAGAAACCAGAAGGTGTCTCACCCGCTAGTCCCCGGGGATCTGTCATGCAGGTGGCCAGGACACAGCCATCACTTTTGGATCCAGTTCCTGGGTGTGGACCAGTGAGGGAGGATCACCTGGATGGGGGGGTCTTCGGGGAGTGGGACACCAGATGGTGAGACGCGGTATCCCCTTCCCAATAACACGCTTTCCCCATCCTACCAGGTAGGATAGCAAGGAATTCAACCCCCCTACCCTCCTTTTCCGACACAAACACTATCTCACGGACAGTCCACCGTGAGTGACAACAGACTAACACCAGAGCTGTGTACCTGACATGTCCCAACACTATGGACAGGAAAGGTCAGGCAATTACGGATTATTACACACACCTGACTACCATCACACTTCCCCACACGGATAAAAGGCAGAGCACGAAAGCACACTCTGAGCGAGGCAAACCACACGAGGAAACAGCAGTTCCAAGATGGCAGTTAAGTACAAGGAGAAAGACGGCGAGACCAGAGAGAGTCGCAAGGAGGGAATTACCCTGTGACCTCTAAGGACCGTTATTTTCTTTAAAATCTGCAAGGAGCTGGCCAACCCTGCTGCAGTATCTACCCCTCCTGTTGCCTCCCAGGCTCTTTGCAATGCCCTTGCCTCTCACTTCATTTAAAAAACCCAGGACATCCTGTCCACCCTCTCCACCCACACCCCTTCTCTCCCCTCTCCATCTGTGCTTGCTGACACTCCTTTAGCCACCCTCCCACCATCCTTCTCGTCCTTTCCTCTTTTCACCCCTGACGAGGTCGCTAGACAAGTCCGATCTATGAAAGCCTCGTCAAAACAGGTTAATCTAATCCCTGTTCCTCTAAAACCATCAAGGACCACATTGACACCCTCGCTCCGGCCCTTGCTGATTTTTGCAACCACTCCTTTGCCTCTGGATCCTTCCCCTCCCCTCTGAAGCACTCCTTTGTGCATCCTCTTCTCAAGAAACCCACAGCTGATCCTTCTTGTCCAGCCAACTATCGCCCAATTTCCATTACTCCCTTTCTTGGCAAACTCCTGGAAATTTGGCCATCTCTCAGCTTAACCTTCATTCCAATTATGTTGGCTGTCTCCATGACCAACAGCAAGACGGAGATCCTCCTAATCGGCACACCTTCACCATCCTTTCCCCTCACTCTCTGGCCCTCCTCCTACCCACACCTGCGAGGCTAAGAACCTCAGGGTCATCTTTGACTCAACCCTTTCCTTCTCCGCCCACATCTCCGAGGTCTCTAAAAAGTTAAATTTCCGACTGCACCTCCTCAGAGGTACTCTGCCTTTCCTCTCCTTCCCCCAGAAGCTCATGGTATCCCAAGCTCTGGTTCTCTCTAGCTTGGACTATTGTAACAGCCTCTTTCTAAATCTACCTGCCTCTACTCTCCGCCATCTGCAACTAATCCAGAACAGGACTGCAAGACTTGTCCTTGGCCTCAAGCCCTGGGATCGTATCTCTCCAGCTCTGAAATCTCTCCACTGGCTCCCAGTGGATGCAAGGATTACATTCAAAACCATCTGCATTGTCCACAAGGCTTTCTGGGGCCTGGGTCCAAAATACCTTCAGGTATCCCTGCGCAAATACCTCCCCTCTCGAGCTCTTCGCTCCTCTAGCTCCAACTCCCTCAGGGTCAGTCGTTTTTCAAAGAAACGAGCTGGGGGAAGATCTCTGTCTTCGGATGGGGCCTCCCTCTGGAATAGCCTCCCTGCCACTTTAAAACTTGAGGAGAACCATCTCCGGGTTCCGGAAGCACCTCAAGACCTTCCTCTTTTCTTCTGCCTTCGCTCCCCCTCTCCCTTGCTGATCTGTTCTCTCTTGGCACTGTGCACCTGGCCACCCTCTGTCCTTTGGGCCCAGGTACCTGCTCTCCCTCCCGCACTGCCTCCGGGCCACCCCTTGCACTGGGGTCTGTATCTATACCGATACAGCCCCCCTTTTTCTTCCTGCATCAGACCTACCCTGTCTGCTGCCTTAAACCTAGCACTTGCAAATTGCTGGCTGCATTACCACTGTTTGTTGCCTTTATTATTTATTTATTGTTATTTATCTGTTTCTCCCCTGCTTCGCACTTTCCACTTCTCCCTCATCTCATGCACTTTTCCCCTCCCCCTCTCCCATGCACTTGTGCGTTCTCAATGTCACTGGGCCTAGTAAGATCGCTGTTTTGTTCTCCCCTGTTCCCCTCCCTTGCCTTGTCGCGCTCTGAAACACTTGTGTACGAGCGTGATAGAAATAAAATATCAATCAAAGCCTTGGAAAGTAAGAAACCAAAGACTAGGAACTAAGGCTGATCAAACCTGCACAGTGTGTTGGAGGTACCCGGGGCTCTTCCACGTCGATAATCAATGCGGGGAGGAGTGATTGTCGCTGTGGTACGCTCCTTGGCTCCTACAACAAAGCAGCGTCCATAAAGACAGCGCAGCCGGTGAGTCGGAGAGACTGATACTAAACCAGCTTGTGCTTTGAACCTAGGTTGCAAGCGGCAACATTATACAAAGAGAACAGTGTGTGAGGCGTTTGCAAAGAGCGACACAGATATAATTGGAAACCAAAAGAGGTAATTGAACTTTGTGAAGCAACCTAAGACACCACACAAAGAGTGCTTGGGCGCCACGTGGGCACTCACTCGAAGGTCTCTGTTAGGTATCCAACTGATGCTGAGTGTGAGAAAAAGGAATATTGAGATCGAAGTGGCCATGCAACGGGTCTTGCACGGGTCCATGCACATTCGAAAATCTTCAAATTTAAAGTACATGCAACTGGTCCGAGGCCGGCTGAAGGAGACTAATTGACCGAAAGAAAAGGACGTGAGCCTGGCTGGGGGGGATCCAGGGTGGACCATGAGTCACTCGAGAAATAATTATCTGAACAAAGTTTGAAAGGGATCTGAGTCCGGAAGAAGGGAATCCAACGTTGAACTTTTTGTGTTTTGAAAAGGATCTGAGGACGGCTGAGGGGGATCCAGGGCGAACGCCCAAATTGAATACTGGTAAAAAAGGAAAAGCACGTTTGCGTGTTTTTTGTGTGTGCCAGGCCCTCTAAGTCAAGTGACCTGGAAGAAGCAAAGAGACTTGGACACAGGAGGTCCTGAACTGTGAAAATAGAACTGTATCCTCGTGGCACAGAAACCCGAGTGTGTGCTTTGCTCGAGTAAACAGCCTTGTCCTGTGCTGAAAACGTGGGAAAGGGAGACCAACGGCCAATCATCCGGACCTATTTTATGAACACTTCTTTCTTTTTCATGAACTACTTATGGACTTTATAAACTGTAACACAAGTCAAGTAGTCTATGTGGTAACATGCCTATGTACAAAAATGTATGTAGGCAGCAAGGTTAGACCATTGAAAACTAGAATCTCGCAACATCTACGTACCATTAAAAATAAGGATATAAGATACCCTCTAGGAAAGCATTTTTCCTTAGAACACCCAGATGAAAAAATTGAAGCAATCAGATACTATGGATTAGAATTTGTCAAAATGCAGAAAAGGAGGAGGAAACAGAGAAAAGAGACTACGACAGCAAGAAGCAAAATGGATTTGCATCCTAGATTGCTGCAACACTGGACTTAATTTCTACACAGAAATGGGGCATTTTCTTTAAAGGACATAAATCACAAATTGCTTTTTCATACTGTGAATAAATTGCATAAACTATGTTAGCAATAAGAATAATTTTGTAACCAAAGTGCTTAACATTATAGTGATTTTGACTGAATTGGATTTCTCAAGTAGTATTTAGATCAGTACAGAAATTACTGACCAGCGATAAGAATAGGCAATGCTAAGTATCACCCCTTCATACTTTCCATATGCAGAGATGAACAAGTTACTTCTTACCTTGTAACATTCTTTCGATGGGATGTTCCTCCGACGTATTCCTTATCTTTGATAATTTGTCTCCAGCTTGCTGGCCTCTGAAATTTTTTCTCTGTAGAGGGCGCTGCGTGCCGACGTCCACCGAGTCGATGTCCCTCGACAGCCACCGTATCGGCGCCGACGTCACCATGCCCATAAATAGTCACGCGCGGCATCCGTTGCTCAGTTCCGTTTTGTAGCATAAGATAAGTCATGCCTGAATTGGTTATTGACCTTGAAGGAGCGTAAACTGCAAACACAAGGGAAGTATTACTGCGGGGATGGATGGGAGGGGCGATAAGGAATACGTCGGAGGAACATCCCATCGAAAGAACGTTACAAGGTAAGAAGTAACTTGTTCTTCGAAGGGATTGTGTCCTCCGACGTATTCCTTATCTTTGATAGACTCCCATAGCAGTGGCATGGAATTGGAGGTGGGAGTAATAATGTCATGTATCCCTTTTAGGAATGAACCGCAAGTAATACGGCTTTTCCAAATCTGGTCTCTTGACTAGCGGAGGAATCCAGGTTGTAAAATTTTGTGAACGTATGTGCGGACGACCATGTGGCAGCCGCACATATGTCTCGGACCGGTACCGCTCTTTGGAGGGCCGAAGAGGCTGCGAGACACCTGGTTGAATGAGCCCTAAGATTTTGGGGTGGCTCTTTCCCTGCCAGTTTGTAACATTCCAGAATGGCCAAAATAATCCACCTGGAAATGGTCTGTTTTGTTATGGGTAGTCCCAACTTGTGACCTGAGTATCCTACAAGCAGTTGGTCTGCTTGCCTAATCCTAGCCAGTCTGCTGATGTAAAAGCTCAGAGCTCGCCTTGGGTCCAGCCTATGTAGCCTTTCTTCCTCTTTCCCCGGATAGGGAGGGGGGTAGAACGAAGGTAAGGTCATTTTCTGAGTAATATGAAATTCAGAAAGCACCTTTGGGAGGAAATTAGGCTTCACCTGTAGGACAACTTTGTCCTTATGGAAAATTGTATGGGGAGGTTTACAAGAGAGAGCTTGTAGCTCGATCATCCTCCTAGCAGATGTTAGTGCTACCAATAGGACCGTTTTAAGCGTGAGAAATCTCAGCGAACAAGAGTGGAGTGGTTCGAATGGAGTACCCATTAGGAAGTTTAAGACTAAATTTAAGTCCCATAAGGGAACTTGGAATGGTCTTGGAGGATAAACATTAGTTAATCCCTTGAGAAATTGTAATACTAGAGGTAGTTTGAAATACAATGGTTCCTCCGCAGTGCGCTTGAAGATTGAAAGCGCTGCGAGATAGCGGAAAGGGAAATTCCCTTGAACAGAACAGATCACACTTCCTGTTGGTGCTTGTGGCGAACAGATCCACCTGAGGGGTTCCCCAAAGGGCAAAGATCTCTTGAAGGACTTCCTGAGCTAGCTCCCACTCGTGGGAGACTGTGCTCTGCCTGCTCAGAGCGTCTGCTATCAAGTTCTTCTCTCCGGCTAGATGGACTGCCAATAGAGAGATTCCTTCCTGAATTGCCCAAAACCAGAGCTGCATTGCCTCTCTGCACAGTGGCAGTGACCCTACGCCTCCTCTTTTGTTGAGGTAGTGCATGGCCACCATGTTGTCCGTCATTATCAGGACATTTCTCCCCTGTACTGATGGCAGGAAAGCTTTCAGCGCTAGTCTGATCGCTCTCAACTCTAATAGGTTGATATGTAGTCTGGACTCCGATGGAGACCAACGACCGCTGATGGTCAAGTCGTTGGCATGGGCTCCCCACCCCGTGAGTGAGGCATCTGTGACTACTGTTATCTCCGGCCATGGTTACCAAAACAGTTCTCCTTTCAAGATGTTCTCTGGATAGGCCCACCATTGAAGGTCGTGGGCTACCTTGTCCGGAATCCAGAGGATATCTGTCATTCTCCCTGAGAATTGCAACTACTGAGTTCTCAGTGCCCACTGAAGAGATCTCATTCTCAGGCGAGCCTCTGGCACAAGGAAGATGCAGGATGCCGTGAGGCCTAGCAACCTCAAAAAGTCGAAGGCTGGGAGATGTTGGGCATTTTGGAACTTGTTGACCATCTGCAGAATATCTTGAGCCCTCACCTCTGGTGGCGAGGCTTTTCCCAGGGAAGTGTCCAGGACCGCTCCAATGAACTGGAGTCTCTGTGATGGTATCATCTGTGACTTCTTTAAATTGAGGGAGAAGCCCAGTTTGTGAAGGAAGTGGCAGACATAATCTAGCTGGATCTGGGCTTGTTCCAAAGATACAGCCCTGATCAGCCATTCGTCCAGGTAGGGGTAGACATGGATCCCTTCCCTCCTTAGACTCGCAGCCACTACAAAAATTAGCTTGGTGAAGACCCTCGGGGCGGAGGTCAGCCCAAATGGCAGAACTCGAAATTGATAACGAGAGTCGCCAATTGCGAACCTCAGGTATTTCCTGTGTTTGAGATGGATTGGCACATGGAAATAAGCATCCTGGAGGTCCAGAGATACCAGCCAGTCCTGGAGCTGGAGAGCCTGAAGGATCTGAGAGAGAGAATTACCATCTTGAACTTGTCCTTCCTGAGGAACTTGTTCAATTCTCGTAAGTCCAGGATGGGTCTCAGTCCTCCGTCCTTCTTTGGTGTGAGAAAGTAGGGGGAGTGCCAGCTCTTGTTCCTGTCCGCTACAGGTGCCGGTTCTATGGCACCTTTCTCTAGCAGGTCTATAATTTCCTGCAAGAGGAGCGGATCTGGAACTTTTAGAGAGCTGTGCCCTGGTGGATGACTCTGAGGGATGTGTAGAAAGGGTAGGCAGTAACCCTGGGCACTGTCTCCAATGCCCAAGCATCTGACGTTATAGCCTGCCATTCCGTCAGATGGTGAGTTAACCTGCCCCCTACAGGTGTTTTGTGTGGAAAGACCTCAGAGTGGTTTGGGGGCAGCTGATGCAGATGGTGAGGGTAAAGAGGCTGCTGCTGCGGCTTTAGTACTTTTGACCCGTGCACCTCGGGTGGATCTCCTTTGGCCTTTTTGAGCCGGCTGTCCTCTGCCTTTCCCGAATGCGGAATAATAGCGAAAGGACTTTCCTCTTTCAGAGGTTCCTCAGGGGAGAAAAGGAGTTTGGCGGATTGCAGCTCCTAACGACATTGCCGCTGCTTTAGATGTCTGCAACTTTTCCAGACTGTCATCAGCCTTTTTACCGAATAAAGAAGAGCCGCCAAAGGGCATATTCAAAAGTCTGGCCTGTACATCTGGAGCAAAGCCAGACTTTCGCAACCACGGATGCCTGCGGATTGTCGTACCTGCTGCCATGGCCCTGCTGATACTGTCAGCGGAATCGATGCCAGTTTGAAGTGACTCGCACATGGCGTCTTTGCCATCTTTAATAATGTTAAGGAAGGCTTCCCTTTCCTCTCCTTCGGGTATGCAGTCAGCTGCTGATGAAGCACACTCCCACAGTGTGTGACTGAACCTGGCGAGCGTACAGGTGGTGTTGATGGACTTCAACGCCATACTACAAGCAGAAAAGACTTTTTTTGCCATAGAATCGTACCTTTTGTCATCTCTATCCTGTGGGACAGTCGGGTAAGCGGACCTGCTGCTTGATGAAGTTGCCGCTTGAACCACCAGGCTCTCTGGAGTCGGGTGCTTTGATAAGTATTCAGGGTCAGCCGCAGCTACCCTATACTTGGCTGACAATCTTTTATTGACTGCAGGGATAACCTCAGGAGTTTCCCAATTAGATGAAATCTTTCTTTGTAAGGCTGCATGGAAGGGGACCACAGGATCCTCCTGTGGACCTTTGTCTAATATGTCTGTCAGGTCATCCTGTTGAAAAACAGGTGAAGGCGCAGACCAACCCATAAATTCAATAATCCTTGCCATAGGTTCTATAGGGTGTTTCGGCATGTTCCCCAGGGTCTGGTTTAACAAATTCTACTTCTGGGGAAGTGTCCCGCCCACTTGCCTCATGTAATGACTCCTGTAGGTCTTTCAACCTTCTTACCTCAGAGGTGAAATCCTCTGAAACAGGTAGTGTGGTCCTCTGCAGCCCGAAGGTTTCCTGGTCAGAATCCTCCCCTTCTTCATAGATTGAAGATAATCCGGGGTACTCTGACCTCGGAAATGGTGTAAAACCCATTTCTAAGGCAGAAGGAGCCAAACTCGTCATTATTGGGTGAGAAAACGTTGATGTCGTCGACGCCTATGTGAGAGGCTTCGAAGGCGCCGAGAACGGCGTCGAGAAAACTGGAAGAGGCCTCGAAGAACTCGAGAGGATCGGGATCCTACTCGAGGATGTCGACGACGGTCTCGGTGTCGTGCCGGAGGCTCTTGGTATCACTGTTGGCTGTGAAGTAGCCTTGGTTTTCTCTTTCATCGGCTTCTATGTCGGTGTCGACGATGCCGTCGAGTCGATCGACGGATGGCGCCGATCCATGCGTCGAAGGGATCTTCGACGACGGCGTCGAAGACGGTGCCTTCTTACCCGATGGCCCGTGGCGCTCTCGGGTGGAATCTTTCGCCGAGTGCAGCGACTCGCGGATTTTCAATTTTTTGGGTTTTTCACCCGGGGTATCACCCTCAGCTGTCTTCGAGGGGGTCGAGGCCGCTTTCTCGAAGACACTTAGCATTTTCTTCCTGAATTCCTCCCACTCAGCCTGAGAGCTGTGTTTTGTGGGGCAGGAGACACTTTCTGGGGAAACAGAAGATGACGAGGAAGGGGATCTTCAACGTCTCTTCTTTGAGTGTCTCGATCTCGATGAATGGTGGGAGCTACTTCGAGATCTAGAATGGGAATGCTTTCGACGGCGAGGAGACGAATGCCTCGACTCAGCCGAAGAAACGTAGAGGAGGTTTTGACCGACTTACCTCTCTCGAGCTTCCCCTTGCACTCCTTCAATGCTTTCGCCGTCATGGACATGCAGTCCTCACACTCCTAACAATGGTGCTCGGCTCCCAAGCACCACAAGCAGATCCTGTGTGGATCGGATCCGTTATCAACATTTTTTTACCACAGTCTTGACATTTTTTGAAGCCGGATCGCGGCATTGTCGGTTCCGATGAAGAAGCCATCGAGAACGAGTTGGTATATTCGAGTAAATCTAGAAGGTTTATCTGACTGAACTGAGCAACGATATTCCGAGGCCCCACGAAGCGCGGAAAAACGGAACTGAGCAACGGACGCCGCGCGTGGCTATTTATGGGCATGGTGACGTCGGCGCCGATACGGTGGCTGTCGAGGGACATCAACTCGGCGAACATCGATGCGCAGCGCCCCCTACAGAGAAAAAAATTTCCGAGGCCAGCAAGCTGGAGACGAATTATCAAAGATAAGGAATACGTCGGAGGACACAATCCCTTCGAAAAAGATTTTTGAATTCACATTAGAATTCTCCTATACGGTACAGCAGCATGCGTATCCCGATCCAAAATGGCGATCGGCACGCACATACCACGTCTGGAACGCGGTGACGTCATCGCGTCACGTTTTGACGTTCCGGACGCAGCATAATAAGCGGCCATTTTGTTTTGCAAGTCGGACAATCGCATCTGATCACTGCAAGCGTAATAGAGCTGCGAAAGCACCGAAGAATAACAGAAAAAGATTCAGGTAAGAGAAATAGCAGCCAGTGCCCTATAGATATTTAGAAAACAAACGAATTAGACAATGCAAAATTGCTAATGAGGCATTTATTACATTGCAGACAAACAGATGGTCATATATGTGGACCAAATGAAGGCATTATGGAAAATGGTTTGAACATTAAGGAAATTAATTTTCTGGGCAAACATAGATGAAGCAAGTAAATTGGATAATCTAGAGGCACTGGTCTCTCATATACCGTCATTTTCTGGGCATATGTATAATTAGTTCTAACTTTTTTTTTCCCCTTAACCAGATCAACAAAACACTATAAGATACTCTTGAAATTGTAAAACAGTACATCGCTCCTGAAGAACCATACCAAAAAAGAAAGTATGGGGAAACACGTGTTATTTGGAGCGCAACAGTGGAGTACTTGTGTTCTTTTTAGATATGTAAATTAGTAGTAAGGATTAGCAACATACTTTTTTAGTATAGGCCCCTTCTGATTTGACAAGACTCCACTATGACAGCATTCTTTATTATTTGATGGTCGTAACTTGCTCCCATATGTAGGTTTATCTCACCCTTGTGAAAGTTCAATAAACACCCTTGAACTGTGGTCACTTGTGTCTGTCTTACTGTTGATAACATGCCTTCCTTACAGTGGTTAGCTTAAATCCAAAAGCTACCAGGAGCTACTTTTGGCTCCTATGGTCAACTGGTGCCTTCCAAATGGAACATTCATTTGGAATATTTGAGAATGTTAATAAATAAGAATTAGAAAACATCTAATACACCTTTAAACACAATGGTTCATACAAAATTGACAAACCAGTATAAAAGGAAAACCTTTACTTGGAAGTTAAGCAAGTTACCTGCATCTAAGGTCACTACTGTAACCTGTTTGGGCTTTCCATTTTCCTCTAAGGCTCAATTTAGCATGCAGAAAGAAAAAATGGCGAGGAAAGTGCTTCAGTTTATCTCTCTCATGAAGGTTCTTAAGAGGAAATTGTGTGCATAGTCTCTCATTCCACTAATTGAGCTTTCTAAGCTAAAAGAAATAACTGCTATGATGTTATATGGGTATGAACCAATTCCTATTAAGAACAGGACATTTTTAGATGCCCTAGAAGGAATAATTTGCAAAGCAGTGTTCAGACTTCCTAAGGCAACCCCAATTAGTGTAATTCGAATGGAATTGAGCATTACCTCATGGTGGGCCCAGTATGTAAAAAGAAGTATTTTTTGTCGTACAAACTAATGCTGGCAGAAGAACCTAATCTGGGGCATTAATTTTACGCTTGCTTAGTAAATAGGCCTCAATCAGTACCTTTCTTGAGTAAATTCAACAAACACTGCTTGGTCTTTGAAGGACTAACTGAGTTGAAAGTGACAGATTCCAACTTTGTGAAGAAAAAGAGGATTCTGCGATGGGATAAAATCATGGATGGGGCAGATTTGGAAAGATTAAAGTTATTTAAAGGAAACAAATCTGCTACGCTCCCAGGTTGAAACAGAGAGTATCTGGCCAAATTCCCATCGCAGAAGCTTAGAGACTATTTTTTCAAATTCAGTCTCAACGTTCCTCCCACATTAGAAGTTATGGGCCCTAAGCTTGCCCTCCTATTAGAACTACGAGGGTGTCGAGCATGTGGCCAAGCTCGGTTGGAATCATTATTCCATCTAGTATTGGAATGTCTATCATTCCTGAGTGAGAGAATCAGGCTGCTAGGTCCTTGTTTGTACTCAACCTCATCAATCCTGACCTACACACTTTGGGATAGGCTCATGACAACCTCAAACCAGGCCTTGATACTTGGTTTGACTAAATGAGTGGGAGCAATCTTCGATGAGCAAGAAAAGATCCTTCATCAGGGGAAACAGGATTGCTGAGAAATTTGGGGTAGTGTATGGTAAAATGGTGTATTATGTGATTCATTTTTTACTTTGGATATGTATGTGTATGTTCAAGTATTGTATATATTTTATGGTTTTCATTATAAAAAAATGCAATGCAGTGTAAAAGTTTATTTGTAAACTGATAAACACTGAAATAAAAAAATAATGAGTTGCTCCAGCGCCAAAGGCCTACATGACCTCTGGTATGGTTTTCTTTCCTGATCACAATGCTACAGTATTTTGTATGCAGGCCTCCAGTCCAAGTGATGTTTCACCTGGGTTTATTTTTTGTCACGTAATGTACTTGTATAAAAAATGTCAGTTTGCCACACTCAGTGTGATAAACCCCATTTGAATTCCTCAAAAGAGGTAACTTCTAATGGGTTTAGGGTCTGATAGGAGGTTTGAAGTTCTCCTCTCAACAACAGAGTTAAATAGCAGGTTTGTATCTCTTTGTTTCAATGAAACTGTTGAGCGAGTTGCTAAAAGTTCAGGAAGGAAATCCCCAAATCTTCTCCATCCCAGTAGGGCTTCAAAATCCCATGTGGTAGCACAGGTCTTTGTTGGGCAGTGATCACTCGTTCCACTCCCTACTGGAATCAAGCGTCAGTCTGTATTTAGGAATGGGGATTCAGTGTATTCACCAGATGTTTCTGGGTGCCTTGATACTGATTCTTTCACTAAAGAGGGATGGAATGTGAAAGTTTCCTCTGATGGTGGTGAAGGGACCAAAGTAGGATCAGATTTCCCAAATAGAAAAATGTCTTCTTCAAACTTGTCGGGGAACTCGTGTAGCGGAATATGAGAATGGAGAACTGTTTTCTCTGATTTTGGGTGATCTATTTCAGGAGCTTCTTCACCCACAGAGCAAGCTGGTGTCACAACAGTCATGGGGTTCTTCCCCAGGGATGTTGTAGGGATTTTTTTAAGGCTAGGTTTTATGCCTAGTAAACCTGTGGAGGTAGGCTGTTCCGTTTTAAAGTATTATTAGGACAAATGAAATAGTCCTTGTGTTGTTAATTGTCTCCCAGGGCTGTTCTCACCAAAAGAGAAGTCGCTGTTCAATCACAGTAAGCTTTAACTTCTCATACAATAATTGTTTGCCCTGATGAACCTGAGCTTACCGGGAAACCTGCAGTTGTACTTCTTTCCCCTGTAACACTTTAATTATTATCAGCATGTGTGATCTATACAGGAAGAATGGTCAGTTCAAGGGAAGCCACCCAAAGAATTTTCTGGGGCTCAAAACATAAATAGAAAGGTTTTATGACTTAATAATTGGGTCTTGGGTATTTCTCTGGGTTCTCCACTATCTACCTGGTGGATCAACCTCCCCATATTTGACACCATATGAAAGGGTGCAGAAGTACGAGACCAACACCAAGGTGGCATAGCTGTTGCTATAAACCTTTATTTGGTTCAAAGGGAAAGGGAAAAACCTACCTATCCCTAATACTAAGAGGGACTTCCCTGCCTCAAACAATAAACAAAGGAAGTTGTCAGAATGTCCAAAATCATAAATGTCCACTGTTGTGTTAATTCCTATTTCCTTCCCTTACACTTATAAGCAACTAAGGATAAAGTCCCTGTTGGGTCCGAAAGAATGACTCCCTTCTTCTGGACAGAGCATTTAATGACTGCCTAAATTGTGAGCTCTGGTGATATCCTTTCTTAAATTAATCCTGCACTGAGCCCTGCTCTGGTGTGCCAGTTGTGGCGGAAAACAGCGGACAGTGGGGAGGAGGTTGTGTCCGCTCCTCGTGAAGACTGCAGCCGTCTACCTGCTGTGCAGAACTCTGCAATCTGCAGCGGCGCAGCGTGTGACTGCAGACCGGGGGGGGGCAGCTCTAGCACCCCCGGTGGAGTTACGTTGCGTCTCTGTCTCTTGGTGCGGCATATTGCAAGCAGATCCAACATCAGACAGGACCGAATTGGGCGCAGCAGGTCGTCACAGCGCCCGCTGTGCTGTGGGAGAGCGCAGAACCGTGCAACTCCTTAGGGCTGGCCCTGCGATGGCATTCGGTTGCTGGCCCACCATTCTCGCTGGAGGCTGTTCTCTGTACTGCCTTTTCTGAGGCCCACGACTTTGCCGGAGCTTGTGTGCCCCACCAGGATTGACCACCGGCGGCCAAAGTAGCAAGGAGGAATATACTTGGGGAGCTGAAGAGCAGGCGACACGGACAGTGCTGACAGGCAAGTGGGCTGCTATAGCTGTAGTGAGTCCCCTAATGGAATAAGCCAGATGCCAATGTGGCATCCCTGATGCCCTTCTTATCCTGCCAGACCCCCGACTAGCAACATCTTGTGAAAGAACCTTGTGGCCTCGTGGCTGCATTTACAACATTTGCCCGGGCCTCTTCATTCATGGCCACCGTGCTTCCTGATTTGTGCTGAGGTTTCCACCAGCCTCCTTCGGATCAGCACCACATATCCCCAGCATGGCCCAGGAGCCGTCAGGTGACTCCGGCCCCCCTCTAAGGGACACCTTCAAAGGGCAAAGGCTTACCTTGTCCGGCTCTGTCTGGTGCTAGAGGGAGAGGGCCCCTTGCCCGCATCTGGCAGCCTCTAATAAATGCACTTTTCGTCTACATTCCTGCAACTTTGCCGACATGGTAAGCCTCTTTGCACACTCCCACTGTGTCCACCTCATTAATTACACGGCCCCCAGTCTTGTGACTGTGCCCACACTAACTGTCTCCACTGTTTTGTCTGCAAAGTACCCCTCCTGGTGTGCCATCACATCCCACCGGCTTGTAGCCTTCACCATCTCCTCCTTCCCTGCTCCCTCCTCGACCCTGAATTCACTGGCACGCTCACCACCACAGACTTGCCTTCCTATCTTATCTGGCTGCAATTTACTAATTTCTGTGCCTTTTGCATACCTCAGCCTCAAATTTCACCATCTGCAACGGTATTGCCTACTGAGTTGTAATGTTTAACTGTGCATTTGCCGGACTGCTGCCTTGATCCTGCTGAATTACAAATCTGCTTTTTGGGCTGTATTTCATGAAAATCTAATCTAGATGTTTTTTCAAATGTAGATCTTTGGCCTGTATTTCATGAAAATCGAATCTAGATGTTTTTCAAATGTAGCTTTTTGGACTGTATTTATGAAAATCGAACCTATTACTTTGATTCTTCTGGCTTCATCCATATACTGCCGTTGACTGCTTTTCGCTAACTGTATCTGGATGCTTTTGAAACTGTTGGCCTCACTCAAACGCTTCACTTCGACTGCGATTTTTATGAAAATCGTATCTAGATGCTCTTGATTCTGCTAGCCTACATCAAATGTGTGCTAGATTGCAGTCTCTTGTACCCAGTTGTGAAATCCAAACCAGTGTACTATCTGTAAATGCTGCTTGTGTCAACTGCTATGCCTTTTTATCTTTATCTTACTATAATTTCTAGGTAGGTATTTTTACTGGCTGCGCCCAATTGTGTAATGTTTTGCTCTCCTCGTTGCATTACCTTTCTATTTATTGTTTCACTTGTTGCTGTTGACTTTTCTTCCCTTGTCTTGCTGATAGGCCGCCTGGTGAGTTCCTCGTGCCCAGTGCAGTTCCTATTCCGCTCTCTATCAACTGCCCTACAATTATGGTTCTCTCCATCTCTCCTATCTACTCTAACTGCTACTCTATTATCTACCCTACCTCTCTCTCAATGCCTGGATGAAAGAAATGTGAGAAAGCACTCCTGGTCTCCAACCCAGGATTGCCCATTGCTGACAGCTATGTCAATGCTTCCTCCAGGCAGACTATCACCAACATCCTCCTTGCTGTCCCCTCTTTTGACCCATGGACTCCCCATATGGTCTCTATCCTCTCCCCCTTTTCTTCCTCGCCCATTAATGGTGGAACCAGATGGGAAGTTCTCTTGGCACACTTCTCATCCACTGGGTGCATAATTAATATGTACCAGAATGGTACTATCATGGCCCAGGGCTCACAGCCCAACCGTCTCCTTCTTGACAGGTGCCCCCATCTCTCATTAACTTCCTCCCTTTTCTGGCCACTCCACCATCTACCACCCCTCTGGCCACTTCACCTCCACCGAAGGGTGTACCTCGTCCCTGTACCCCGCCTCAGAAGACATTTGAAGTTGGCAACCAGCTTTACCAAGCAACCCTCAATTCTCGCTCTCCTATCAAACACTCCTCTGACATCCGTCACCTCCTTGAAGACTTTGACCTAGATGTCCTCACTCTCACTGAGACATGGGTCCATGCCAGCTCTGTCACTGCTTTTGACACTCTCCTTCCTGATGGTTACAAGATCCTCTCTCTAACCGATCTGGAAGCGGAGTGGCTCTGGTCTTCACCAATTGGGTCCCTGCCTCCATCATACCCACTCAATCCTACTCTTCCTTTGAATGTCTTGTCTGCAAGCTTGGCATCTCTCCTACCCTCTCGCTCACTCTCGCCACCAACTTCAGGCCCCCAGGGATGATCGCCCTTTTCCTTTCGGAGAGGGCTAACCTTGCATCTTCTCTTCCGGCCTGCACCTCACTTCTCCTCAGAGATTTTAACATTCATCTCGACGATGCAGCGGCCTCTTTACTCTTCCGCAACCTCCGACTCTCTCTCACCATTCTTCACTATGGTCCAACTCACTCAGCCGGACACTCCTTGGATGCGCTCATCTCAGCTGATATCTCCTTCTATAACCCTCTCACTACTCTCTCATGGTCTAACCATTCTCTCCTCTCTTCCTATCTGGAGCTGCTGGGCTCCCTGACTAAACCTCCTCCTACACTGCCAGTCTCCTTCTCCATCATTCGACCGATTAAGCAAGTGTCAGCAGCTGCTTTTGCTGCCTCCTTCATTCCCCCCATTCCTGCTGCTGACTCTGACATCGACTCAGCCCTTGCTAACCTTCACCTCTCCATCTCCAATACCCTTGACAACCTTGCCCCTGCCATGAGGTTCCGCATGAAGCCTGCTTCCAAGTGCAATAGCTGGCATGATTCTGAATTTGCTTTGCTGAAACGCAAGTGCAAATCTGCAGAACAGAAGTGGTTGGCTTCTAGCACATCCGCTGACAAAATGGCCTGTCTCATTATTCAAAGGCAATACACACGCTCAATCCGCTCCAGGAAACGGGCCCATGTCCAAGCTCGCATCTCTGGGGCCACAAACAACACGGCTGAACTTTTCAAAATCTGTAAGGAACTTGCCAATCCTACTGCAGACTCCACCTCTCCTCTTCCTTCTCAGGCCCTCTGCTCGGTATTGGCCTCCCATTTCAAAACCAAAACTCTGGACATCTTGTCCTCCCTCTCCTCTACCCCTCTCCTTCCTCTGCCAGCACCCAGGCCTACCTTGGCCCCCCTCCCTCTGCCCCATTACTCCCTTCCTTCTCACCTATAGCACCATAAGAGGTCACCAAGATAGTTTGTTCTATGGAAGTCTCCTCCAAACCGGTGCTTCCCATCTACTCTAGAACTTTCAAGGACAACATTGCCTCTCTCGCACCCTCCTTGGCTGAGTTCTGTAACCACTCTTTTGCCACTGGCTCCTTCCCACTTCACCCCTCAAGCACTCCGTTGTGCACCGTCTCCTAAAAAATCTGTCTGCGGACCCTTCCTGCCCGGTTAACTACCGCCCTATCTCCACTACCCCCTTCTTGGGCAAACTCCTTGAGAAGTTGGCCATCTCCCAACTAATCCACCATACGCAATTTGTTGGTTGTCTCCACGACTAGTCAGAGCGGCCAGAGGCACAGAAACTGCTCTCCTGAACACTGGTGAGGACTTGCTCTCAAACGACGACTCAACCCTCCTTCCATTCTCATTCTCCTCGATCTTTCCTCTGTCTTTGACATGGTCAATCACTCCACCCTCCTAAATCGGCTCTGTGATAACCTCAGCATTACGGACCGGACACTGGATTAGTTGACCAGTTTCCTTTCAAATTGGCCCTCCGAAGTGAAATTGGGCCCCTTGCTCTAGTCTACTTCATTGTCTACTTGCAGCGTCCATTAGGGTTCTATCGTCTCACTGTGGCTTTTCAGCATTTACCTTTCCCCTCTTGCCCACCTGATCACCTTCTCTTCTCATTCTCAGTGCTATGCTGACGGCACACAGCTCTACTTTAAGCTTCCCTCCTCTTCCTCTCTCATTCCCAATTGTCTGACTGCTGATCAGGTACGGTGTGCTTCTAATGATCTCTGCCTTAACACCAGTAAGACCTTCTCATTGGGACTCCTGCCCCCTCCTTCCCCTGGATTATCTGGATATACGTGATTTTTACAAAAATATTTTGCCTAATGGAGATGTGACCTAATTTATTTCACCTAAAAACGAAAAATACTTTTTACTTGTTCTACTTTTGTTTCTAATAATTGCGGGGGAGACCCCCTGCAGCCCCCTGTACCCTTCCTTACCCTAACTTGTGCCCTTACCCCACACTCCACCTATTATGCACTGCATGTGAGTGCATAATCATAGGCGTCATTTTCAACTCCTCTCTCTCCTTCCTCAGAGGCATTCCCCCTTTCCTCACCTTCCCCTAGAAACGTAATGTCTCCAGAGCTCTGGTCCTCCCTAGGCTGGACTAACGCAACAGCCACTTCCTTAATCTTCCTCTCTCCTCCCTCCGCCCTCTGCAACTAATCCAGAAAAGGATTGCAAGACTTATCTTTGGCCTCACATTGATCACATTCCTCTGCAAGTCACAAGTAATCAAAATCAGGTTAATTGTTTATTGTTTAACTCTTGTGTTCTAGTCCTTCTATGATTCTTTTAAAATTACGTCTAAATAGTCAATGATACCACAAGTTATTTTCATGTTCTGGCCTGATGTCACATGCGACCACCATTCCTCGCTGTTTCTGTTTAGTGGAAAACAAAATCCTAAATGAAAGTTCCTTTGAGTTGATATTGCATCACAATTTATAATCAGATGATATATGTCTAGACCCGTACTCGCTCGCAGATATGGGGAAGCGGACAGGCCTGGAAGATCCCTAGCTAGAGCCATTAGGATGGAAAGTAAAGCATGTACAATAGTGGGACTCACAGGGTCGACAGCGAGTGCCCTTACTGCTGCGGACAAAATTAATGCAGAATGTACGACTTCTTACTCAAAGTTGTACTCAAACATGGACTCGTACTGATGAGGACCTATCGGAATATTTTGATGGTATAGGTCTCCTGGCAGTCTCAGTAGAGGCAGGCCTGGGCTCTTGATTCGCCCATTACTGTTGAGGAGGTGACTGACGCTATTGCAGCACTGACATTTGGCAAATCGCCTAGGTCAGATGGGTCAGACGGCTTGGGCGTAGTGTTCTATAAAGAATACAAACGCATCCTTGCTCCACATTTGCTCCAGATGTGGGAGGAATCACTAGTGACTGGGGGGCTCCCTCCGAATTTACGGGAAGCAATCATTACTGTATTGCTGAAGCCAAATAAGCCACCTGATGAGGTGGCCTTGTATCGTCCGAAGTCACTTATACAGGTTGACGTGAAACTTTTTGCAAAAATGTTGGTGACTAGGCTCCTGCCATACACGATGACTCTGGTGCACCCAGACTTGTCTGGGTTTATTCCGTCCCGTGGCATTGAGGCTTTTCTGTATTATGTCTCGAATCCACCCTCATGCCAGTGCAGTGGCAGCCTCACTAAATGCCGAGAAGGTCTTTGATTCAGTGTCTTGGAAATATTTGTTTGAGGTCCTGCAGCACATATGGTTTGGCCACTACTGCCTCAGCTGTGTTTTGGCTCCTTTATTCTCAGCCTACGCAAAGGGTTTGTACCAATAACACAATGTCCCAGAGTATATGTTTGGCTAGGGGCACCCACCAGGGGTGTCCCCTGTCCTCGCTCCATTTTGCGCACACGATAGAGCCACGGCCGGTGCTTGTCATGGTGAGACATGGGCATAAGGGATTCCGTATGACTGGACTACCACAGGTGATCTCATTATATGCTGACGATACTTTATCGTATGTTCGAGACCCAGAGGTGAAGCATAGGCCTATAATGGATGTCGTCTATAAATTCACTGGATACTCAGGGTACAAGAATAACAGAGCTAAATCAGAGCTGTTCCCTTTGACTGATGCTAGACTCTTCCCCCCCAACCCCCAACCCCCCAACCCCCGATCTGCTGGAGTTCCAATGGGTAGACTCCTGGTTTAAGTATCTGGGTATCACTATCTCCAGGACACAGAGGTCCCTCTATATGGACAATTATGGGAATAATCTGGCGTATCTCTCTACAAAGCTGAAGGTCTGGTATGGGCTTCCACTCTCGATGTATGGGCGGCTCTCCCCACTAAAAACGATAGTTCTTCCTACACTATTACACTTCTTCTATAACATACCTTTTTGGCCTGGCAGGACCTTCTTCGTGAAAGTGCGATCGATGGTGGTTGAGTTTCTATGGGGATCGGGTTTAGCTAGGATGAGCTGGGGGAAACTAACGGAGCTGTATGAGCAGGGAGGGCTAGCAGCGCCAGATTTTTAATTGTATTATTTGGTTGCTCAAGAGCAGTATACAGCCTTCGGGCCCACCCGGCTCAGAGGTGGTGCACATGAAATTGAAAAAGCTTGGGGCATCGCCTGTTAACCTTAAAGCGGTTATCTTTAGTGACAAATATGTTGACTCATGCACTTTTGATCCGGTACGTTCTGTGGTAAATGCTTGGGCCAGACTCTTTCGTAGGGTGGAGATATCTGTCCCATATCATAGAAGTGTTCCGTTATGGAATTTTCTGGGTCCTGGGGGAAGGGCGAGCAATTTTCACTGGGTGATCTATTTCCAGATGGGCAGTTTGTGACGTTAGTCGAATTTACAAATAAGCTCGGGAACAATCCCATCAAGCTATTGCAATACTTCCATATGAGGGCTGCTGTTCGTCGGCTGTGGCCGTTATGTCTTTCAAGAGCCCAAGTCGCAACCATGTCTAGAAGCATACGATGTGGGGGGTGAATCTAGGCAGCTGGTTTCCAAGCTGTATAGACTCGCACAGGATAATCAGCCCGCTAAAACTGTTATACGCGCAAAAGGGGAGAGAGACCTGGGCTTTGAATTCTCCGACACACAGTGACAGAGATGCTGCCTTTTCACTGAGGAAGTATCTATGTGTGCCAGATACAAACTGATCCAATTTAAGATTTTGAATCATTTACACTATACACCAGCTAAAATGGCCAAATTCACCTTAGGGGCTGCTGGCACCTGCACGAAATGTGGAAAACCTCCAGTTAATTTCATACACAGGTTTTGGGAGTGTCCATCTGTCGCTCATTTCTGGGGGTACAGTGGCTAGGACTTTAAGTGATATTGTAGATATCTCACCCACGCCATCTCCTATAAAATATCTAGTGGGATATATTGAGAACGTTTCGATAATTACTTGTATATTGTTTAATGTTGCATGTATATTTGCTAAGAAATGTATTCTACGGCATTGGAAGTCGAATCTAGCCCCGTCACATTTGGAATGGCTGAGGGAACTGGTCTCCACTAGTGAGCGAGAAGAAATATATACTGCCATGGTGCCTTCAATCTGCAGACCAAAAAACATTTGGGTTCTGTTGCAGACCTTCCGGCCGTTGCCTACATGATCAGTGAGAAATGCTCAGTCTGAAACACATAGCACTGAGAATTGACGGATATATATCCGAGTCCTTGGGACGCAATGCCAGATTATCCTACTACGATTTATGTCCGAATTTCTTGTATTGTACTGTTCCTCTTGCATGTCAAGCCAACTATCTTTTCTGGTTATCTGCCTTGTTCTTTTTAAATAACGTTCTAAAAAAAGACGTTTCTTGAAAATGCACCAGGCAAACTGTCTCCCTTCATCTGGTTTCCAATGTCAGGAGGAACGTCTTCCTTCCCTTGTCTCAATGTCCCACCGTATTGGGGCAATGACTCGCTTCCCCTGGTTCCTTTGCTCCTCAATGCCAAGAGGAAAATACTCTTTTTCCTCTGGCTTCCTTCTCAGTGTCCAACAACACTAGGGGGACGACTCCCTTCCCCTTGTTACTTTGCCTCTCAATGCAAGGAACAAATGACTCCCTTTCTCCTGGCTTCTTTCTCAGGTTTTCTTAGGTGTGGGTCCCAGACCCCAGTTGGCAGACCCGATTCTCTCCTTCACCAGGTGCTGCGACGAAGAGGGATGGTGCTTCTCTTGCTTCCTGAAATACCTGGTTCACTACCTTGCCAAGTATTTGTGTGGTTTCTTCCCCTCCCCTGCTGCTCGCACGATAGACCTGGTTCACTATCCTCCCAGGTACTATCTATTACGCGTCTCACTGATACGTAGCTTTTACTGTTTTCCGGATCCCATACCCTCCTTTCTCAGCTTTCTACTTGCCACCTTCTTCTTTGCTCCCCGTCACCCGTTCAGTAACCTGCGTACCATATGACTTGGTCCGCGTGGGTTCCAACCTCTCCTTGGCATCTGTGGTTGAGCAGGGGCTTCTTCCAGCTCTCATGGACTTCTCGTTGTGTGCGGCGGCTCTGCGACTTTCCTGTTTCACCGGGCGGAACGGTTCTCATTCCACGCTCTTCCCACGCCTCAGGGACTACAGAAGCTACACTCCGCCAGCTTGGTAAGTGGTCTCACTACTCTGGATCAGCTTCGGAGCGTCCTGCTCCCTTATCATCCTGGTCTGTTCTTCTCCTCCGGTGTCGGTCAGCTTCTCGTGGTTGCTCCTGGGAGGGAAAGATCACATTCTTGGTCGGTCTTCCTTTTTATACCACGGATACTAATAGATTATCCATATTGAATAGTCTGCTCCTGTTGGTTCCGCAGGGTGCTCTTCAGCACTCCGCACTTCTTCTTCTTCGTAAACATATTTTTGTTCTCTACTGGGTTACTGGAGTTCTTCTTTGTCCCAGTTTTGTTAGAGGATTCACATGGGCAGTCCTTACTCTTCCTCGTCTCAGTATAAGGCAGCGTGGTGGAATTGTCTGTCTTAAACATGTTGAAGGAGGCATGTGGGACTAGGTTACCCTGCATGCGATAAGATGTTGATGGAGGTTGTTAAGGGCTGGGTGGATACTGTGTTCTCCCTAATAGGTTGTCCCTCGTCTCATAAGGGGTTTTCCTCCCCCATGTGATCCTCCCACTATGTACCACCCCAGAGGGACTATTGGACTGTAGCCACACCGCCCTGGACCCATGAGAAAGGTCCCCCCTTATGGGAGAAGGGACGACATCCAAGGATTCGTCACATCCAGTTAGGGATATACTTGGCTGCAGTCTCTGCATATGCGTATAGGGACCACAGTGTACTTTGTGAATGGTTGTGGTATCAATGCTATCCGAAAATGAAGCACTTTAAGCAAAGATACCGGCATGCCCATGAAACATGTTTATGTTTATTAAATTTATATAGCGCTTTAAGCCAAAGCGCTTTACAATATAACAACAGGTACAAAAGTGAGAGAAGCATATTTACAAACATGAACAGGTCATTAGAACAATAAGTAGAACTATTTACAAGGGCGGAGGGTGAGGGGAGGGGAGAGGAGGGGGTAGGTGAAGGGAGTTACGGTGTAGAATTTGGGGTAAGGGGGAAGGGGGAGTGATCTGGTGTCCTCATTGCCCTTAAGTAGTATTTGTTACGAATTTAAGGTCAGAGGGAAAGGAGAGAGGATGGGGGAAAGGAGGGGGGCAAGGGTAGGAGGGGAGGGGTAGGGAAAGGAAGTCAGGGGGGAGTGAAGAAGATGGACTTTCAGGGTGTGGCAGAAGGATGAGTAGGTAGGGGTAGAGCGGATGGAGAGCGGGAGGGAGTTCCAATATAGGGGGGCCAAGAGTTGGAAGGAGCGGAAGCGTGAGGAGGCACATGGGGCTGGGGGTACAGTGAGGAGGTAGAGGTTTGCTGAGCAGAGAGAGCGGGAGGGGGAGTAAAATGAGAGGAGGGAGGAAAGGTAGGGGGGAGCCAGGTCATGGAGAGATTTGAAGACAAGACAGAGGAATTGAAATTTCAGTTGTGAGAGGAAGGGAAGCCAGTCAAGTTGAGAGAGAGAGGAAGAAATAGAGTCTCGAGGGCCGAGGAGACAGAGTACGGATTGAGGAGTGGTAGATGGATTTTAGGGGAGTTAGGTGAGACAGTGGGAGTCCAAAGAGGAGAGAGGAGCAGTAGAAGAGGCAGGAGAAAATAAGAGAGGAGATTAGGAGTTTGGAAGCATGGAATGTGAGAGAGGGGCAGATCTTGCGGATGTTATAGAGGTGGTGGCGACAAGCTCAAGAGGTTAGTGAGATGTGGTTAGAGAAGGAGAGAGAGGAGTCGAGGTGGAGGCCGAGGTTGCAGGCATGGGAAGATATGGGGAGGCTGGAAGGTGGAAAGTGGATGAAGGGAGGGGGAAGTCCAGTGTCACTATGTAGTCATCTACCTTCAGTAATGGGATGTCCTCTTGCAGTTTGGTCAGGCAAAATCTTTGAGGTTTGTTTGACAAATTTGTTTGCCTCATGGTTTTAGCCTTTTTTGGCACAAGGAAATAGATTGAATAAACACCTGTTCATTGCTCTTGCAGTGGCACTTCTTTGATGGCCCCCTTTGTTAAAAGGTTGTCCACCTCTAAACTTAAAAGGTGTAGTAGTTCTGGATACTCCCACCAATGTGCTAGCAAGATTTTGCAGGGTTTGATCCTAAATTCTGTGCAACCCATGCTGCGCAGTATCTATCACCCACATTTCACTGGTATTATGCCCACGCATAGAATGGCATAGAGTTATTCCTACCCCGACTGAGGAAGCCTGGGAAGCCACCTGAAACTGAGACATGCTTCGAGGAGGCTCTCTCTCTCTGGCAGTTCCTTGTTAGCAGGCCCAACCTTGGCACTGGGGATGGTAATGAACTTGATGGTGCTGACTCGCCTTAGGGTTGTGACATTCACCCCACCAGGCTTGGGAGTTTGGACAGCCTTGTTGGGGTGCTGTAAAAATATAGTCTTGTTGGCCTAGATAAGTCCTTCCTGACGAGGGTCCCCTTTGAGGTAACAGTCTTCCTGTCAGCTGACTGGGACTTTAACGTCTTATTGTCATCCTCTTGTGCATTTTATTTTAATGTAAGTGACCTGAGTTTCAAGGTGGAATTCCGTACAGCTAAGTCAGGAATGCTATTTTAATGCAGTGATACTGGGCCCCTACGGTTCAGCAGTCTCTGCAGAGCTAACTTAATAGTGACATTAGCCTCTGGTTGGCCTTCCTTAACGATAGCCTGATCTTGGCCTGTAACACCTCTGGCATATCCTTGATTAGCACCCTTGGTCAGTGCGGGAGCTCCAAACCCGGACTGAATCTACTGATGCAAGCCCAGGTTCAGAGCTACCCGAGTGCTCTGCGCACCCACTCTCCCCCGGTGCTGCTGTTTTCCCTCCTCCCCTGCCTCTTGCCCCCCAATCCAGCCCCTAAACACTCATCCCTCCACCCAATCCAACATTCCTTATCTAGGGGGCTCCTCCACCCTGACCGCATGGCTTCCTGCTTCAGAGCCATGTAAATGGAAGAGGGTCTCAGAGCGGAGAACCGTCTTCCATTTCCATGTCAACCCTGCATGACTCTCCCCAGCCGCTGCTGTGAACGAAGCAGCATGGCTGTTTAAAAAATAAAACATGTATTATTACTATTACCACCTCAAGGGTTTGCCTCTGGGTGCTAATAGCAATAATCCCACGTTCTGTGGGCTACAAAGGCACGGTAAAGACAACAGGACCCAGCGTTCCAGCCCTCGTTGGTGCTAGCCGGTGTAGCCCGCAGAACGCAGGATTATTACTACATTAGGGGTGGGATCCCATTCCATTGTCCCCTGTCATAGCATGGGACTAAAGCTGTGGCGTTGGTAATGCACAGGCTGTCTGCCACTGTGGTGGCCATTTTTCTACAAATACTGTAAATCTTTATTCTCTCCTTTTCAACTGGAGCTTCCAAAGAGGAAGCCAGAGCCCCATGCCTCTTCCAAGCATCAGCCACGACTAGACATTCCGGTGGAATTTGACCTCTCACAAAAACCAGTTCAGCCAGAAAATGGCTTATATTTTTTCAATATTCTGATGTTGACTGACCAGCTAGAGTCTGGCAACTAAAGAGTTAATTTAGTTTATGGCTTGACCGTTTCTAGCAGAGGATTGCAATAAAGCATAGACCTAGGTTTGTCCAGGATTTCCACTAGTAAGTCTTTCCCTTACTCTTTTTCTTGTATTCTAATAGCAAACTTATTGGCTGCCGTCTTTAAAAAAGTGACATAAGAATACTGATCCTCAATTGGAGATCTGGATATATGCAGTTTTACATCATCAGGAGAATCTACAGGATAATCCTGTGGGTCCTTTTGACTATCTGCCTCCTAGATTTCCCCTTTGGAGTAAACAATCATCTTGGTGTATGAAATATACCCATAGAATATTTGGAGGTGGTCTCTCGGAAAGAGGAATATAAAACTAACTGGTATTTGTAACCTCACCTTTCCTTTCTTTCATGCAACAATAATTGCACTTTAGCAATGGTGCCTCAATATAAATGAGGCTGGTGTGTTGCCTCGTCTGGTTTAGAAGGAGTATGGGGTTACTCTTCCTTCTCCTCCTCACATTCTTCTTCATATTTAGAGTCTACATCCTTTGGCTCTTCTGTACGGAGGGCATTAAAAAGATAATGTTCAGCTGGTATATAGGAGTTTAGTCACAATGCTTGCTTAGAAGCGAACAGTACAGTGTTGAGTATAGAGAACACTGTGGTCGAGATTTTACTAATCTATTTGCTATGCATGTGGAGGCCGGTGCGAGTCTTCCCGGATTAGCTGCCAGGGTGCTCTGTATTTTTGGGCACCTAAAGCTTTAGATGAAGCATATGGGTAGCTTTCTTGTTGCCCTGACGTGTCTGTGTTTTATAGTTTTATAGTTGCCTGAATAGCAGTCAGACAGTCGGGAATGAGAGATGGGAGAGAGGAGAAAGAGGAGGGTAGTGTGAGAAACCGAAGGTATTCTCCCAAGCAGACCTCGGGAAGCCCTTATTCAGGGGGCCTGGGAAGGGCTGACACTCTCAGATCTCAACAATACGAGCGGACAAGCAAGAGAGGATCACCTGTATAGGGGAGCCCAGGGCTGTGCTCTGGGAAAGACCCCAGGTGAGACGCGGTATTATACCAGGAAAGAAGGAGAGGAGGAAAAGATCCCTGAGGTCTTTGTAGGCTATAATTCATCTGCTGACCTTCCTCCCATTGAATCTCTCTTACCCAAATATAACAAATCCCCTAGGATGCCAAACCCAATTACATTCAGAAACCACCTCTCCCAGAATCCCTGCTTTTCCATGTCCTACCTGAATACTCCCAGTTATTCTCTTTCCCGTCCCTCTGATTATTATTTTCTGCACTGCCAATCTGCTCCGACAAAACAATACTATTCTCACAATCCCCCTTGTTTATTTCACGGTAATAATCCAGGTTATTCCCGTTTGTCTCCCAAATCCTACCAATCTCACCCTTCTGAGTTTCCATATAACACCCTTTCCCCTTTCGACCCTGTAAGATACTTGAAGACTCTAACTCCCATCCCTCTTCCCGCACGAACACGTCGCACACCACAAAGGACGACGGACAACTGTTTAAAAAGACATTAAGATTTATGAATACCAAAGAGAAGGTATCTGTGCAAAAGCCAGAGTGAACCCGAAGGGGGGAGGCAAACATTCGACAAGAGTCTGAGCCGGAAGAGGGGGACCCAGAGGTGAGAATCCATCACCCAAACGACACATGAATACAACCGAGAAAGGCATTTAGAATATAAGCCAGAGTGAACCCGACGGGAGGGAGGCTGATATTCAACAGGGGTCTGCGCCCGGAAGAGGGGGACTCAGGGGTGAAGAATCATCACCTCAAATGCAACGCGAAGGGGACTTCTGTTTGTAACCTTTGAATCCATCAGACCCTTGGAAGCAAGAAACTCAACCACCGAAGGTCCTGATAGCGATACGAACTTGATTAGGATCTAAGACCCAGAAGAGAGGGATCTAGGGGGTGAAAAGCAATCGCCCGCCGTCCATTTAGAAGGAACTTTTTGTTTGTTATTTTGCATCAGGTCCTTGAAGGCAAGAGACTTTTAGGAGAAAAGAGACTTGACCAACAAAGATACTGATACTTGATGCCAGAACTGTCGTTTTGTGCTGTGAAAGCTCAAGAGAGTGCTGTGCTCAGGAGTCTCGCCTTATCCCGTGCTCAAAATGGCGGCACACAGCTCTACTTTAAGCTTCCCTCCTCTTCCTCTCTCATTCCCAATTGTCTGACTGCTGATCAGGTACGGTGTGCTTCTAATGATCTCTGCCTTAACACCAGTAAGACCTTCTCATTGGGACTCCTGCCCCCTCCTTCCCCTGGATTATCTGGATATACGTGATTTTTACAAAAATATTTTGCCTAATGGAGATGTGACCTAATTTATTTCACCTAAAAACGAAAAATACTTTTTACTTGTTCTACTTTTGTTTCTAATAATTGCGGGGGAGACCCCCTGCAGCCCCCTGTACCCTTCCTGTACCCTTCCTTACCCTAACTTATGCCCTTACCCCACACTCCACCTATTATGCACTGCATGTGAGTGCATAATCATAGGCGTCATTTTCAACTCCTCTCTCTCCTTCCTCAGAGGCATTCTCCCTTTCCTCACCTTCCCCTAGAAACGTAATGTCTCCAGAGCTCTGGTCCTCCCTAGGCTGGACTAACGCAACAGCCACTTCCTTAATCTTCCTCTCTCCTCCCTCCGCCCTCTGCAACTAATCCAGAAAAGGATTGCAAGACTGATCTTTGGCCTCACATTGATCACATTCCTCTGCAAGTCACAAGTAATCAAAATCAGGTTAATTGTTTATTGTTTAACTCTTGTGTTCTAGTCCTTCTATGATTCTTTTAAAATTACGTCTAAATAGTCAATGATACCACAAGTTATTTTCATGTTCTGGCCTGATGTCACATGCGACCACCATTCCTCGCTGTTTCTGTTTAGTGGAAAACAAAATCCTAAATGAAAGTTCCTTTGAGTTGATATTGCATCACAATTTATAATCAGATGATATATGTCTAGACCCGTACTCGCTCGCAGATATGGGGAAGCGGACAGGCCTGGAAGATCCCTAGCTAGAGCCATTAGGATGGAAAGTAAAGCATGTACAATAGTGGGACTCACAGGGTCGACAGCGAGTGCCCTTACTGCTGCGGACAAAATTAATGCAGAATGTACGACTTCTTACTCAAAGTTGTACTTAAACATGGACTCGTACTGATGAGGACCTATCGGAATATTTTGATGGTATAGGTCTCCTGGCAGTCTCAGTAGAGGCAGGCCTGGGCTCTTGATTCGCCCATTACTGTTGAGGAGGTGACTGACGCTATTGCAGCACTGACATTTGGCAAATCGCCTAGGTCAGATGGGTCAGACGGCTTGGGCGTAGTGTTCTATAAAGAATACAAACGCATCCTTGCTCCACATTTGCTCCAGATGTGGGAGGAATCACTAGTGACTGGGGGGCTCCCTCCGAATTTACGGGAAGCAATCATTACTGTATTGCTGAAGCCAAATAAGCCACCTGATGAGGTGGCCTTGTATCGTCCGAAGTCACTTATACAGGTTGACGTGAAACTTTTTGCAAAAATGTTGGTGACTAGGCTCCTGCCATACACGATGACTCTGGTGCACCCAGACTTGTCTGGGTTTATTCCGTCCCGTGGCATTGAGGCTTTTCTGTATTATGTCTCGAATCCACCCTCATGCCAGTGCAGTGGCAGCCTCACTAAATGCCGAGAAGGTCTTTGATTCAGTGTCTTGGAAATATTTGTTTGAGGTCCTGCAGCACATATGGTTTGGCCACTACTGCCTCAGCTGTGTTTTGGCTCCTTTATTCTCAGCCTACGCAAAGGGTTTGTACCAATAACACAATGTCCCAGAGTATATGTTTGGCTAGGGGCACCCACCAGGGGTGTCCCCTGTCCTCGCTCCATTTTGCGCACACGATAGAGCCACGGCCGGTGCTTGTCATGGTGAGACATGGGCATAAGGGATTCCGTATGACTGGACTACCACAGGTGATCTCATTATATGCTGACGATACTTTATCGTATGTTCGAGACCCAGAGGTGAAGCATAGGCCTATAATGGATGTCGTCTATAAATTCACTGGATACTCAGGGTACAAGAATAACAGAGCTAAATCAGAGCTGTTCCCTTTGACTGATGCTAGACTCTCCCCCCCAACCCCCAACCCCCCAACCCCCGATCTGCTGGAGTTCCAATGGGTAGACTCCTGGTTTAAGTATCTGGGTATCACTATCTCCAGGACACAGAGGTCCCTCTATATGGACAATTATGGGAATAATCTGGCGTATCTCTCTACAAAGCTGAAGGTCTGGTATGGGCTTCCACTCTCGATGTATGGGCGGCTCTCCCCACTAAAAACGATAGTTCTTCCTACACTATTACACTTCTTCTATAACATACCTTTTTGGCCTGGCAGGACCTTCTTCGTGAAAGTGCGATCGATGGTGGTTGAGTTTCTATGGGGATCGGGTTTAGCTAGGATGAGCTGGGGGAAACTAACGGAGCTGTATGAGCAGGGAGGGCTAGCAGCGCCAGATTTTTAATTGTATTATTTGGTTGCTCAAGAGCAGTATACAGCCTTCGGGCCCACCCGGCTCAGAGGTGGTGCACATGAAATTGAAAAAGCTTGGGGCATCGCCTGTTAACCTTAAAGCGGTTATCTTTAGTGACAAATATGTTGACTCATGCACTTTTGATCCGGTACGTTCTGTGGTAAATGCTTGGGCCAGACTCTTTCGTAGGGTGGAGATATCTGTCCCATATCATAGAAGTGTTCCGTTATGGAATTTTCTGGGTCCTGGGGGAAGGGCGAGCAATTTTCACTGGGTGATCTATTTCCAGATGGGCAGTTTGTGACGTTAGTCGAATTTACAAATAAGCTCGGGAACAATCCCATCAAGCTATTGCAATACTTCCATATGAGGGCTGCTGTTCGTCGGCTGTGGCCGTTATGTCTTTCAAGAGCCCAAGTCGCAACCATGTCTAGAAGCATACGATGTGGGGGGTGAATCTAGGCAGCTGGTTTCCAAGCTGTATAGACTCGCACAGGATAATCAGCCCGCTAAAACTGTTATACGCGCAAAAGGGGAGAGAGACCTGGGCTTTGAATTCTCCGACACACAGTGACAGAGATGCTGCCTTTTCACTGAGGAAGTATCTATGTGTGCCAGATACAAACTGATCCAATTTAAGATTTTGAATCATTTACACTATACACCAGCTAAAATGGCCAAATTCACCTTAGGGGCTGCTGGCACCTGCACGAAATGTGGAAAACCTCCAGTTAATTTCATACACAGGTTTTGGGAGTGTCCATCTGTCGCTCATTTCTGGGGGTACAGTGGCTAGGACTTTAAGTGATATTGTAGATATCTCACCCACGCCATCTCCTATAAAATATCTAGTGGGATATATTGAGAACGTTTCGATAATTACTTGTATATTGTTTAATGTTGCATGTATATTTGCTAAGAAATGTATTCTACGGCATTGGAAGTCGAATCTAGCCCCGTCACATTTGGAATGGCTGAGGGAACTGGTCTCCACTAGTGAGCGAGAAGAAATATATACTGCCATGGTGCCTTCAATCTGCAGACCAAAAAACATTTGGGTTCTGTTGCAGACCTTCCGGCCGTTGCCTACATGATCAGTGAGAAATGCTCAGTCTGAAACACATAGCACTGAGAATTGACGGATATATATCCGAGTCCTTGGGACGCAATGCCAGATTATCCTACTACGATTTATGTCCGAATTTCTTGTATTGTACTGTTCCTCTTGCATGTCAAGCCAACTATCTTTTCTGGTTATCTGCCTTGTTCTTTTTAAATAACGTTCTAAAAAAAGACGTTTCTTGAAAATGCACCAGGCAAACTGTCTCCCTTCATCTGGTTTCCAATGTCAGGAGGAACGTCTTCCTTCCCTTGTCTCAATGTCCCACCGTATTGGGGCAATGACTCGCTTCCCCTGGTTCCTTTGCTCCTCAATGCCAAGAGGAAAATACTCTTTTTCCTCTGGCTTCCTTCTCAGTGTCCAACAACACTAGGGGGACGACTCCCTTCCCCTTGTTACTTTGCCTCTCAATGCAAGGAACAAATGACTCCCTTTCTCCTGGCTTCTTTCTCAGGTTTTCTTAGGTGTGGGTCCCAGACCCCAGTTGGCAGACCCGATTCTCTCCTTCACCAGGTGCTGCGACGAAGAGGGATGGTGCTTCTCTTGCTTCCTGAAATACCTGGTTCACTACCTTGCCAAGTATTTGTGTGGTTTCTTCCCCTCCCCTGCTGCTCGCACGATAGACCTGGTTCACTATCCTCCCAGGTACTATCTATTACGCGTCTCACTGATACGTAGCTTTTACTGTTTTCCGGATCCCATACCCTCCTTTCTCAGCTTTCTACTTGCCACCTTCTTCTTTGCTCCCCGTCACCCGTTCAGTAACCTGCGTACCATATGACTTGGTCCGCGTGGGTTCCAACCTCTCCTTGGCATCTGTGGTTGAGCAGGGGCTTCTTCCAGCTCTCATGGACTTCTCGTTGTGTGCGGCGGCTCTGCGACTTTCCTGTTTCACCGGGCGGAACGGTTCTCATTCCACGCTCTTCCCACGCCTCAGGGACTACAGAAGCTACACTCCGCCAGCTTGGTAAGTGGTCTCACTACTCTGGATCAGCTTCGGAGCGTCCTGCTCCCTTATCATCCTGGTCTGTTCTTCTCCTCCGGTGTCGGTCAGCTTCTCGTGGTTGCTCCTGGGAGGGAAAGATCACATTCTTGGTCGGTCTTCCTTTTTATACCACGGATACTAATAGATTATCCATATTGAATAGTCTGCTCCTGTTGGTTCCGCAGGGTGCTCTTCAGCACTCCGCACTTCTTCTTCTTCGTAAACATATTTTTGTTCTCTACTGGGTTACTGGAGTTCTTCTTTGTCCCAGTTTTGTTAGAGGATTCACATGGGCAGTCCTTACTCTTCCTCGTCTCAGTATAAGGCAGCGTGGTGGAATTGTCTGTCTTAAACATGTTGAAGGAGGCATGTGGGACTAGGTTACCCTGCATGCGATAAGATGTTGATGGAGGTTGTTAAGGGCTGGGTGGATACTGTGTTCTCCCTAATAGGTTGTCCCTCGTCTCATAAGGGGTTTTCCTCCCCCATGTGATCCTCCCACTATGTACCACCCCAGAGGGACTATTGGACTGTAGCCACACCGCCCTGGACCCATGAGAAAGGTCCCCCCTTATGGGAGAAGGGACGACATCCAAGGATTCGTCACATCCAGTTAGGGATATACTTGGCTGCAGTCTCTGCATATGCGTATAGGGACCACAGTGTACTTTGTGAATGGTTGTGGTATCAATGCTATCCGAAAATGAAGCACTTTAAGCAAAGATACCGGCATGCCCATGAAACATGTTTATGTTTATTAAATTTATATAGCGCTTTAAGCCAAAGCGCTTTACAATATAACAACAGGTACAAAAGTGAGAGAAGCATATTTACAAACATGAACAGGTCATTAGAACAATAAGTAGAACTATTTACAAGGGCGGAGGGTGAGGGGAGGGGAGAGGAGGGGGTAGGTGAAGGGAGTTACGGTGTAGAATTTGGGGTAAGGGGGAAGGGGGAGTGATCTGGTGTCCTCATTGCCCTTAAGTAGTATTTGTTACGAATTTAAGGTCAGAGGGAAAGGAGAGAGGATGGGGGAAAGGAGGGGGGCAAGGGTAGGAGGGGAGGGGTAGGGAAAGGAAGTCAGGGGGGAGTGAAGAAGATGGACTTTCAGGGTGTGGCAGAAGGATGAGTAGGTAGGGGTAGAGCGGATGGAGAGCGGGAGGGAGTTCCAATATAGGGGGGCCAAGAGTTGGAAGGAGCGGAAGCGTGAGGAGGCACATGGGGCTGGGGGTACAGTGAGGAGGTAGAGGTTTGCTGAGCAGAGAGAGCGGGAGGGGGAGTAAAATGAGAGGAGGGAGGAAAGGTAGGGGGGAGCCAGGTCATGGAGAGATTTGAAGACAAGACAGAGGAATTGAAATTTCAGTTGTGAGAGGAAGGGAAGCCAGTCAAGTTGAGAGAGAGAGGAAGAAATAGAGTCTCGAGGGCCGAGGAGACAGAGTACGGATTGAGGAGTGGTAGATGGATTTTAGGGGAGTTAGGTGAGACAGTGGGAGTCCAAAGAGGAGAGAGGAGCAGTAGAAGAGGCAGGAGAAAATAAGAGAGGAGATTAGGAGTTTGGAAGCATGGAATGTGAGAGAGGGGCAGATCTTGCGGATGTTATAGAGGTGGTGGCGACAAGCTCAAGAGGTTAGTGAGATGTGGTTAGAGAAGGAGAGAGAGGAGTCGAGGTGGAGGCCGAGGTTGCAGGCATGGGAAGATATGGGGAGGCTGGAAGGTGGAAAGTGGATGAAGGGAGGGGGGAAGTCCAGTGTCACTATGTAGTCATCTACCTTCAGTAATGGGATGTCCTCTTGCAGTTTGGTCAGGCAAAATCTTTGAGGTTTGTTTGACAAATTTGTTTGCCTCATGGTTTTAGCCTTTTTTGGCACAAGGAAATAGATTGAATAAACACCTGTTCATTGCTCTTGCAGTGGCACTTCTTTGATGGCCCCCTTTGTTAAAAGGTTGTCCACCTCTAAACTTAAAAGGTGTAGTAGTTCTGGATACTCCCACCAATGTGCTAGCAAGATTTTGCAGGGTTTGATCCTAAATTCTGTGCAACCCATGCTGCGCAGTATCTATCACCCACATTTCGCTGGTATTATGCCCACGCATAGAATGGCATAGAGTTATTCCTACCCCGACTGAGGAAGCCTGGGAAGCCACCTGAAACTGAGACATGCTTCGAGGAGGCTCTCTCTCTCTGGCAGTTCCTTGTTAGCAGGCCCAACCTTGGCACTGGGGATGGTAATGAACTTGATGGTGCTGACTCGCCTTAGGGTTGTGACATTCACCCCACCAGGCTTGGGAGTTTGGACAGCCTTGTTGGGGTGCTGTAAAAATATAGTCTTGTTGGCCTAGATAAGTCCTTCCTGACGAGGGTCCCCTTTGAGGTAACAGTCTTCCTGTCAGCTGACTGGGACTTTAACGTCTTATTGTCATCCTCTTGTGCATTTTATTTTAATGTAAGTGACCTGAGTTTCAAGGTGGAATTCCGTACAGCTAAGTCAGGAATGCTATTTTAATGCAGTGATACTGGGCCCCTACGGTTCAGCAGTCTCTGCAGAGCTAACTTAATAGTGACATTAGCCTCTGGTTGGCCTTCCTTAACGATAGCCTGATCTTGGCCTGTAACACCTCTGGCATATCCTTGATTAGCACCCTTGGTCAGTGCGGGAGCTCCAAACCCGGACTGAATCTACTGATGCAAGCCCAGGTTCAGAGCTACCCGAGTGCTCTGCGCACCCACTCTCCCCCGGTGCTGCTGTTTTCCCTCCTCCCCTGCCTCTTGCCCCCCAATCCAGCCCCTAAACACTCATCCCTCCACCCAATCCAACATTCCTTATCTAGGGGGCTCCTCCACCCTGACCGCATGGCTTCCTGCTTCAGAGCCATGTAAATGGAAGAGGGTCTCAGAGCGGAGAACCGTCTTCCATTTCCATGTCAACCCTGCATGACTCTCCCCAGCCGCTGCTGTGAACGAAGCAGCATGGCTGTTTAAAAAATAAAACATGTATTATTACTATTACCACCTCAAGGGTTTGCCTCTGGGTGCTAATAGCAATAATCCCACGTTCTGTGGGCTACAAAGGCACGGTAAAGACAACAGGACCCAGCGTTCCAGCCCTCGTTGGTGCTAGCCGGTGTAGCCCGCAGAACGCAGGATTATTACTACATTAGGGGTGGGATCCCATTCCATTGTCCCCTGTCATAGCATGGGACTAAAGCTGTGGCGTTGGTAATGCACAGGCTGTCTGCCACTGTGGTGGCCATTTTTCTACAAATACTGTAAATCTTTATTCTCTCCTTTTCAACTGGAGCTTCCAAAGAGGAAGCCAGAGCCCCATGCCTCTTCCAAGCAGCAGCCACGACTAGACATTCCGGTGGAATTTGACCTCTCACAAAAACCAGTTCAGCCAGAAAATGGCTTATATTTTTTCAATATTCTGATGTTGACTGACCAGCTAGAGTCTGGCAACTAAAGAGTTAATTTAGTTTATGGCTTGACCGTTTCTAGCAGAGGATTGCAATAAAGCATAGACCTAGGTTTGTCCAGGATTTCCACTAGTAAGTCTTTCCCTTACTCTTTTTCTTGTATTCTAATAGCAAACTTATTGGCTGCCGTCTTTAAAAAAGTGACATAAGAATACTGATCCTCAATTGGAGATCTGGATATATGCAGTTTTACATCATCAGGAGAATCTACAGGATAATCCTGTGGGTCCTTTTGACTATCTGCCTCCTAGATTTCCCCTTTGGAGTAAACAATCATCTTGGTGTATGAAATATACCCATAGAATATTTGGAGGTGGTCTCTCGGAAAGAGGAATATAAAACTAACTGGTATTTGTAACCTCACCTTTCCTTTCTTTCATGCAACAATAATTGCACTTTAGCAATGGTGCCTCAATATAAATGAGGCTGGTGTGTTGCCTCGTCTGGTTTAGAAGGAGTATGGGGTTACTCTTCCTTCTCCTCCTCACATTCTTCTTCATATTTAGAGTCTACATCCTTTGGCTCTTCTGTACGGAGGGCATTAAAAAGATAATGTTCAGCTGGTATATAGGAGTTTAGTCACAATGCTTGCTTAGAAGCGAACAGTACAGTGTTGAGTATAGAGAACACTGTGGTCGAGATTTTACTAATCTATTTGCTATGCATGTGGAGGCCGGTGCGAGTCTTCCCGGATTAGCTGCCAGGGTGCTCTGTATTTTTGGGCACCTAAAGCTTTAGATGAAGCATATGGGTAGCTTTCTTGTTGCCCTGACGTGTCTGTGTTTTATAGTTTTATAGTTGCCTGAATAGCAGTCAGACAGTCGGGAATGAGAGATGGGAGAGAGGAGAAAGAGGAGGGTAGTGTGAGAAACCAAAGGTATTCTCCCAAGCAGACCTCGGGAAGCCCTTATTCAGGGGGCCTGGGAAGGGCTGACACTCTCAGATCTCAACAATACGAGCGGACAAGCAAGAGAGGATCACCTGTATAGGGGAGCCCAGGGCTGTGCTCTGGGAAAGACCCCAGGTGAGACGCGGTATTATACCAGGAAAGAAGGAGAGGAGGAAAAGATCCCTGAGGTCTTTGTAGGCTATAATTCATCTGCTGACCTTCCTCCCATTGAATCTCTCTTACCCAAATATAACAAATCCCCTAGGATGCCAAACCCAATTACATTCAGAAACCACCTCTCCCAGAATCCCTGCTTTTCCATGTCCTACCTGAATACTCCCAGTTATTCTCTTTCCCGTCCCTCTGATTATTATTTTCTGCACTGCCAATCTGCTCCGACAAAACAATACTATTCTCACAATCCCCCTTGTTTATTTCACGGTAATAATCCAGGTTATTCCCGTTTGTCTCCCAAATCCTACCAATCTCACCCTTCTGAGTTTCCATATAACACCCTTTCCCCTTTCGACCCTGTAAGATACTTGAAGACTCTAACTCCCATCCCTCTTCCCGCACGAACACGTCGCACACCACAAAGGACGACGGACAACTGTTTAAAAAGACATTAAGATTTATGAATACCAAAGAGAAGGTATCTGTGCAAAAGCCAGAGTGAACCCGAAGGGGGGAGGCAAACATTCGACAAGAGTCTGAGCCGGAAGAGGGGGACCCAGAGGTGAGAATCCATCACCCAAACGACACATGAATACAACCGAGAAAGGCATTTAGAATATAAGCCAGAGTGAACCCGACGGGAGGGAGGCTGATATTCAACAGGGGTCTGCGCCCGGAAGAGGGGGACTCAGGGGTGAAGAATCATCACCTCAAATGCAACGCGAAGGGGACTTCTGTTTGTAACCTTTGAATCCATCAGACCCTTGGAAGCAAGAAACTCAACCACCGAAGGTCCTGATAGCGATACGAACTTGATTAGGATCTAAGACCCAGAAGAGAGGGATCTAGGGGGTGAAAAGCAATCGCCCGCCGTCCATTTAGAAGGAACTTTTTGTTTGTTATTTTGCATCAGGTCCTTGAAGGCAAGAGACTTTTAGGAGAAAAGAGACTTGACCAACAAAGATACTGATACTTGATGCCAGAACTGTCGTTTTGTGCTGTGAAAGCTCAAGAGAGTGCTGTGCTCAGGAGTCTCGCCTTATCCCGTGCTCAAAATGGCGGCACACAGCTCTACTTTAAGCTTCCCTCCTCTTCCTCTCTCATTCCCAATTGTCTGACTGCTGATCAGGTACGGTGTGCTTCTAATGATCTCTGCCTTAACACCAGTAAGACCTTCTCATTGGGACTCCTGCCCCCTCCTTCCCCTGGATTATCTGGATATACGTGATTTTTACAAAAATATTTTGCCTAATGGAGATGTGACCTAATTTATTTCACCTAAAAACGAAAAATACTTTTTACTTGTTCTACTTTTGTTTCTAATAATTGCGGGGGAGACCCCCTGCAGCCCCCTGTACCCTTCCTGTACCCTTCCTTACCCTAACTTATGCCCTTACCCCACACTCCACCTATTATGCACTGCATGTGAGTGAATAATCATAGGCGTCATTTTCAACTCCTCTCTCTCCTTCCTCAGAGGCATTCTCCCTTTCCTCACCTTCCCCTAGAAACGTAATGTCTCCAGAGCTCTGGTCCTCCCTAGGCTGGACTAACGCAACAGCCACTTCCTTAATCTTCCTCTCTCCTCCCTCCGCCCTCTGCAACTAATCCAGAAAAGGATTGCAAGACTGATCTTTGGCCTCACATTGATCACATTCCTCTGCAAGTCACAAGTAATCAAAATCAGGTTAATTGTTTATTGTTTAACTCTTGTGTTCTAGTCCTTCTATGATTCTTTTAAAATTACGTCTAAATAGTCAATGATACCACAAGTTATTTTCATGTTCTGGCCTGATGTCCCATGCGACCACCATTCCTCGCTGTTTCTGTTTAGTGGAAAACAAAATCCTAAATGAAAGTTCCTTTGAGTTGATATTGCATCACAATTTATAATCAGATGATATATGTCTAGACCCGTACTCGCTCGCAGATATGGGGAAGCGGACAGGCCTGGAAGATCCCTAGCTAGAGCCATTAGGATGGAAAGTAAAGCATGTACAATAGTGGGACTCACAGGGTCGACAGCGAGTGCCCTTACTGCTGCGGACAAAATTAATGCAGAATGTACGACTTCTTACTCAAAGTTGTACTCAAACATGGACTCGTACTGATGAGGACCTATCGGAATATTTTGATGGTATAGGTCTCCTGGCAGTCTCAGTAGAGGCAGGCCTGGGCTCTTGATTCGCCCATTACTGTTGAGGAGGTGACTGACGCTATTGCAGCACTGACATTTGGCAAATCGCCTAGGTCAGATGGGTCAGACGGCTTGGGCGTAGTGTTCTATAAAGAATACAAACGCATCCTTGCTCCACATTTGCTCCAGATGTGGGAGGAATCACTAGTGACTGGGGGGCTCCCTCCGAATTTACGGGAAGCAATCATTACTGTATTGCTGAAGCCAAATAAGCCACCTGATGAGGTGGCCTTGTATCGTCCGAAGTCACTTATACAGGTTGACGTGAAACTTTTTGCAAAAATGTTGGTGACTAGGCTCCTGCCATACACGATGACTCTGGTGCACCCAGACTTGTCTGGGTTTATTCCGTCCCGTGGCATTGAGGCTTTTCTGTATTATGTCTCGAATCCACCCTCATGCCAGTGCAGTGGCAGCCTCACTAAATGCCGAGAAGGTCTTTGATTCAGTGTCTTGGAAATATTTGTTTGAGGTCCTGCAGCACATATGGTTTGGCCACTACTGCCTCAGCTGTGTTTTGGCTCCTTTATTCTCAGCCTACGCAAAGGGTTTGTACCAATAACACAATGTCCCAGAGTATATGTTTGGCTAGGGGCACCCACCAGGGGTGTCCCCTGTCCTCGCTCCATTTTGCGCACACGATAGAGCCACGGCCGGTGCTTGTCATGGTGAGACATGGGCATAAGGGATTCCGTATGACTGGACTACCACAGGTGATCTCATTATATGCTGACGATACTTTATCGTATGTTCGAGACCCAGAGGTGAAGCATAGGCCTATAATGGATGTCGTCTATAAATTCACTGGATACTCAGGGTACAAGAATAACAGAGCTAAATCAGAGCTGTTCCCTTTGACTGATGCTAGACTCTCCCCCCCAACCCCCAACCCCCCAACCCCCGATCTGCTGGAGTTCCAATGGGTAGACTCCTGGTTTAAGTATCTGGGTATCACTATCTCCAGGACACAGAGGTCCCTCTATATGGACAATTATGGGAATAATCTGGCGTATCTCTCTACAAAGCTGAAGGTCTGGTATGGGCTTCCACTCTCGATGTATGGGCGGCTCTCCCCACTAAAAACGATAGTTCTTCCTACACTATTACACTTCTTCTATAACATACCTTTTTGGCCTGGCAGGACCTTCTTCGTGAAAGTGCGATCGATGGTGGTTGAGTTTCTATGGGGATCGGGTTTAGCTAGGATGAGCTGGGGGAAACTAACGGAGCTGTATGAGCAGGGAGGGCTAGCAGCGCCAGATTTTTAATTGTATTATTTGGTTGCTCAAGAGCAGTATACAGCCTTCGGGCCCACCCGGCTCAGAGGTGGTGCACATGAAATTGAAAAAGCTTGGGGCATCGCCTGTTAACCTTAAAGCGGTTATCTTTAGTGACAAATATGTTGACTCATGCACTTTTGATCCGGTACGTTCTGTGGTAAATGCTTGGGCCAGACTCTTTCGTAGGGTGGAGATATCTGTCCCATATCATAGAAGTGTTCCGTTATGGAATTTTCTGGGTCCTGGGGGAAGGGCGAGCAATTTTCACTGGGTGATCTATTTCCAGATGGGCAGTTTGTGACGTTAGTCGAATTTACAAATAAGCTCGGGAACAATCCCATCAAGCTATTGCAATACTTCCATATGAGGGCTGCTGTTCGTCGGCTGTGGCCGTTATGTCTTTCAAGAGCCCAAGTCGCAACCATGTCTAGAAGCATACGATGTGGGGGGTGAATCTAGGCAGCTGGTTTCCAAGCTGTATAGACTCGCACAGGATAATCAGCCCGCTAAAACTGTTATACGCGCAAAAGGGGAGAGAGACCTGGGCTTTGAATTCTCCGACACACAGTGACAGAGATGCTGCCTTTTCACTGAGGAAGTATCTATGTGTGCCAGATACAAACTGATCCAATTTAAGATTTTGAATCATTTACACTATACACCAGCTAAAATGGCCAAATTCACCTTAGGGGCTGCTGGCACCTGCACGAAATGTGGAAAACCTCCAGTTAATTTCATACACAGGTTTTGGGAGTGTCCATCTGTCGCTCATTTCTGGGGGTACAGTGGCTAGGACTTTAAGTGATATTGTAGATATCTCACCCACGCCATCTCCTATAAAATATCTAGTGGGATATATTGAGAACGTTTCGATAATTACTTGTATATTGTTTAATGTTGCATGTATATTTGCTAAGAAATGTATTCTACGGCATTGGAAGTCGAATCTAGCCCCGTCACATTTGGAATGGCTGAGGGAACTGGTCTCCACTAGTGAGCGAGAAGAAATATATACTGCCATGGTGCCTTCAATCTGCAGACCAAAAAACATTTGGGTTCTGTTGCAGACCTTCCGGCCGTTGCCTACATGATCAGTGAGAAATGCTCAGTCTGAAACACATAGCACTGAGAATTGACGGATATATATCCGAGTCCTTGGGACGCAATGCCAGATTATCCTACTACGATTTATGTCCGAATTTCTTGTATTGTACTGTTCCTCTTGCATGTCAAGCCAACTATCTTTTCTGGTTATCTGCCTTGTTCTTTTTAAATAACGTTCTAAAAAAAGACGTTTCTTGAAAATGCACCAGGCAAACTGTCTCCCTTCATCTGGTTTCCAATGTCAGGAGGAACGTCTTCCTTCCCTTGTCTCAATGTCCCACCGTATTGGGGCAATGACTCGCTTCCCCTGGTTCCTTTGCTCCTCGATGCCAAGAGGAAAATACTCTTTTTCCTCTGGCTTCCTTCTCAGTGTCCAACAACACTAGGGGGACGACTCCCTTCCCCTTGTTACTTTGCCTCTCAATGCAAGGAACAAATGACTCCCTTTCTCCTGGCTTCTTTCTCAGGTTTTCTTAGGTGTGGGTCCCAGACCCCAGTTGGCAGACCCGATTCTCTCCTTCACCAGGTGCTGCGACGAAGAGGGATGGTGCTTCTCTTGCTTCCTGAAATACCTGGTTCACTACCTTGCCAAGTATTTGTGTGGTTTCTTCCCCTCCCCTGCTGCTCGCACGATAGACCTGGTTCACTATCCTCCCAGGTACTATCTATTACGCGTCTCACTGATACGTAGCTTTTACTGTTTTCCGGATCCCATACCCTCCTTTCTCAGCTTTCTACTTGCCACCTTCTTCTTTGCTCCCCGTCACCCGTTCAGTAACCTGCGTACCATATGACTTGGTCCGCGTGGGTTCCAACCTCTCCTTGGCATCTGTGGTTGAGCAGGGGCTTCTTCCAGCTCTCATGGACTTCTCGTTGTGTGCGGCGGCTCTGCGACTTTCCTGTTTCACCGGGCGGAACGGTTCTCATTCCACGCTCTTCCCACGCCTCAGGGACTACAGAAGCTACACTCCGCCAGCTTGGTAAGTGGTCTCACTACTCTGGATCAGCTTCGGAGCGTCCTGCTCCCTTATCATCCTGGTCTGTTCTTCTCCTCCGGTGTCGCTCAGCTTCTCGTGGTTGCTCCTGGGAGGGAAAGATCACATTCTTGGTCGGTCTTCCTTTTTATACCACGGATACTAATAGATTATCCATATTGAATAGTCTGCTCCTGTTGGTTCCGCAGGGTGCTCTTCAGCACTCCGCACTTCTTCTTCTTCGTAAACATATTTTTGTTCTCTACTGGGTTACTGGAGTTCTTCTTTGTCCCAGTTTTGTTAGAGGATTCACATGGGCAGTCCTTACTCTTCCTCGTCTCAGTATAAGGCAGCGTGGTGGAATTGTCTGTCTTAAACATGTTGAAGGAGGCATGTGGGACTAGGTTACCCTGCATGCGATAAGATGTTGATGGAGGTTGTTAAGGGCTGGGTGGATACTGTGTTCTCCCTAATAGGTTGTCCCTCGTCTCATAAGGGGTTTTCCTCCCCCATGTGATCCTCCCACTATGTACCACCCCAGAGGGACTATTGGACTGTAGCCACACCGCCCTGGACCCATGAGAAAGGTCCCCCCTTATGGGAGAAGGGACGACATCCAAGGATTCGTCACATCCAGTTAGGGATATACTTGGCTGCAGTCTCTGCATATGCGTATAGGGACCACAGTGTACTTTGTGAATGGTTGTGGTATCAATGCTATCCGAAAATGAAGCACTTTAAGCAAAGATACCGGCATGCCCATGAAACATGTTTATGTTTATTAAATTTATATAGCGCTTTAAGCCAAAGCGCTTTACAATATAACAACAGGTACAAAAGTGAGAGAAGCATATTTACAAACATGAACAGGTCATTAGAACAATAAGTAGAACTATTTACAAGGGCGGAGGGTGAGGGGAGGGGAGAGGAGGGGGTAGGTGAAGGGAGTTACGGTATAGAATTTGGGGTAAGGGGGAAGGGGGAGTGATCTGGTGTCCTCATTGCCCTTAAGTAGTATTTGTTACGAATTTAAGGTCAGAGGGAAAGGAGAGAGGATGGGGGAAAGGAGGGGGGCAAGGGTAGGAGGGGAGGGGTAGGGAAAGGAAGTCAGGGGGGAGTGAAGAAGATGGACTTTCAGGGTGTGGCAGAAGGATGAGTAGGTAGGGGTAGAGCGGATGGAGAGCGGGAGGGAGTTCCAATATAGGGGGGCCAAGAGTTGGAAGGAGCGGAAGCGTGAGGAGGCACATGGGGCTGGGGGTACAGTGAGGAGGTAGAGGTTTGCTGAGCAGAGAGAGCGGGAGGGGGAGTAAAATGAGAGGAGGGAGGAAAGGTAGGGGGGAGCCAGGTCATGGAGAGATTTGAAGACAAGACAGAGGAATTGAAATTTCAGTTGTGAGAGGAAGGGAAGCCAGTCAAGTTGAGAGAGAGAGGAAGAAATAGAGTCTCGAGGGCCGAGGAGACAGAGTACGGATTGAGGAGTGGTAGATGGATTTTAGGGGAGTTAGGTGAGACAGTGGGAGTCCAAAGAGGAGAGAGGAGCAGTAGAAGAGGCAGGAGAAAATAAGAGAGGAGATTAGGAGTTTGGAAGCATGGAATGTGAGAGAGGGGCAGATCTTGCGGATGTTATAGAGGTGGTGGCGACAAGCTCAAGAGGTTAGTGAGATGTGGTTAGAGAAGGAGAGAGAGGAGTCGAGGTGGAGGCCGAGGTTGCAGGCATGGGAAGATATGGGGAGGCTGGAAGGTGGAAAGTGGATGAAGGGAGGGGGAAGTCCAGTGTCACTATGTAGTCATCTACCTTCAGTAATGGGATGTCCTCTTGCAGTTTGGTCAGGCAAAATCTTTGAGGTTTGTTTGACAAATTTGTTTGCCTCATGGTTTTAGCCTTTTTTGGCACAAGGAAATAGATTGAATAAACACCTGTTCATTGCTCTTGCAGTGGCACTTCTTTGATGGCCCCCTTTGTTAAAAGGTTGTCCACCTCTAAACTTAAAAGGTGTAGTAGTTCTGGATACTCCCACCAATGTGCTAGCAAGATTTTGCAGGGTTTGATCCTAAATTCTGTGCAACCCATGCTGCGCAGTATCTATCACCCACATTTCGCTGGTATTATGCCCACGCATAGAATGGCATAGAGTTATTCCTACCCCGACTGAGGAAGCCTGGGAAGCCACCTGAAACTGAGACATGCTTCGAGGAGGCTCTCTCTCTCTGGCAGTTCCTTGTTAGCAGGCCCAACCTTGGCACTGGGGATGGTAATGAACTTGATGGTGCTGACTCGCCTTAGGGTTGTGACATTCACCCCACCAGGCTTGGGAGTTTGGACAGCCTTGTTGGGGTGCTGTAAAAATATAGTCTTGTTGGCCTAGATAAGTCCTTCCTGACGAGGGTCCCCTTTGAGGTAACAGTCTTCCTGTCAGCTGACTGGGACTTTAACGTCTTATTGTCATCCTCTTGTGCATTTTATTTTAATGTAAGTGACCTGAGTTTCAAGGTGGAATTCCGTACAGCTAAGTCAGGAATGCTATTTTAATGCAGTGATACTGGGCCCCTACGGTTCAGCAGTCTCTGCAGAGCTAACTTAATAGTGACATTAGCCTCTGGTTGGCCTTCCTTAACGATAGCCTGATCTTGGCCTGTAACACCTCTGGCATATCCTTGATTAGCACCCTTGGTCAGTGCGGGAGCTCCAAACCCGGACTGAATCTACTGATGCAAGCCCAGGTTCAGAGCTACCCGAGTGCTCTGCGCACCCACTCTCCCCCGGTGCTGCTGTTTTCCCTCCTCCCCTGCCTCTTGCCCCCCAATCCAGCCCCTAAACACTCATCCCTCCACCCAATCCAACATTCCTTATCTAGGGGGCTCCTCCACCCTGACCGCATGGCTTCCTGCTTCAGAGCCATGTAAATGGAAGAGGGTCTCAGAGCGGAGAACCGTCTTCCATTTCCATGTCAACCCTGCATGACTCTCCCCAGCCGCTGCTGTGAACGAAGCAGCATGGCTGTTTAAAAAATAAAACATGTATTATTACTATTACCACCTCAAGGGTTTGCCTCTGGGTGCTAATAGCAATAATCCCACGTTCTGTGGGCTACAAAGGCACGGTAAAGACAACAGGACCCAGCGTTCCAGCCCTCGTTGGTGCTAGCCGGTGTAGCCCGCAGAACGCAGGATTATTACTACATTAGGGGTGGGATCCCATTCCATTGTCCCCTGTCATAGCATGGGACTAAAGCTGTGGCGTTGGTAATGCACAGGCTGTCTGCCACTGTGGTGGCCATTTTTCTACAAATACTGTAAATCTTTATTCTCTCCTTTTCAACTGGAGCTTCCAAAGAGGAAGCCAGAGCCCCATGCCTCTTCCAAGCAGCAGCCACGACTAGACATTCCGGTGGAATTTGACCTCTCACAAAAACCAGTTCAGCCAGAAAATGGCTTATATTTTTTCAATATTCTGATGTTGACTGACCAGCTAGAGTCTGGCAACTAAAGAGTTAATTTAGTTTATGGCTTGACCGTTTCTAGCAGAGGATTGCAATAAAGCATAGACCTAGGTTTGTCCAGGATTTCCACTAGTAAGTCTTTCCCTTACTCTTTTTCTTGTATTCTAATAGCAAACTTATTGGCTGCCGTCTTTAAAAAAGTGACATAAGAATACTGATCCTCAATTGGAGATCTGGATATATGCAGTTTTACATCATCAGGAGAATCTACAGGATAATCCTGTGGGTCCTTTTGACTATCTGCCTCCTAGATTTCCCCTTTGGAGTAAACAATCATCTTGGTGTATGAAATATACCCATAGAATATTTGGAGGTGGTCTCTCGGAAAGAGGAATATAAAACTAACTGGTATTTGTAACCTCACCTTTCCTTTCTTTCATGCAACAATAATTGCACTTTAGCAATGGTGCCTCAATATAAATGAGGCTGGTGTGTTGCCTCGTCTGGTTTAGAAGGAGTATGGGGTTACTCTTCCTTCTCCTCCTCACATTCTTCTTCATATTTAGAGTCTACATCCTTTGGCTCTTCTGTACGGAGGGCATTAAAAAGATAATGTTCAGCTGGTATATAGGAGTTTAGTCACAATGCTTGCTTAGAAGCGAACAGTACAGTGTTGAGTATAGAGAACACTGTGGTCGAGATTTTACTAATCTATTTGCTATGCATGTGGAGGCCGGTGCGAGTCTTCCCGGATTAGCTGCCAGGGTGCTCTGTATTTTTGGGCACCTAAAGCTTTAGATGAAGCATATGGGTAGCTTTCTTGTTGCCCTGACGTGTCTGTGTTTTATAGTTTTATAGTTGCCTGAATAGCAGTCAGACAGTCGGGAATGAGAGATGGGAGAGAGGAGAAAGAGGAGGGTAGTGTGAGAAACCGAAGGTATTCTCCCAAGCAGACCTCGGGAAGCCCTTATTCAGGGGGCCTGGGAAGGGCTGACACTCTCAGATCTCAACAATACGAGCGGACAAGCAAGAGAGGATCACCTGTATAGGGGAGCCCAGGGCTGTGCTCTGGGAAAGACCCCAGGTGAGACGCGGTATTATACCAGGAAAGAAGGAGAGGAGGAAAAGATCCCTGAGGTCTTTGTAGGCTATAATTCATCTGCTGACCTTCCTCCCATTGAATCTCTCTTACCCAAATATAACAAATCCCCTAGGATGCCAAACCCAATTACATTCAGAAACCACCTCTCCCAGAATCCCTGCTTTTCCATGTCCTACCTGAATACTCCCAGTTATTCTCTTTCCCGTCCCTCTGATTATTATTTTCTGCACTGCCAATCTGCTCCGACAAAACAATACTATTCTCACAATCCCCCTTGTTTATTTCACGGTAATAATCCAGGTTATTCCCGTTTGTCTCCCAAATCCTACCAATCTCACCCTTCTGAGTTTCCATATAACACCCTTTCCCCTTTCGACCCTGTAAGATACTTGAAGACTCTAACTCCCATCCCTCTTCCCGCACGAACACGTCGCACACCACAAAGGACGACGGACAACTGTTTAAAAAGACATTAAGATTTATGAATACCAAAGAGAAGGTATCTGTGCAAAAGCCAGAGTGAACCCGAAGGGGGGAGGCAAACATTCGACAAGAGTCTGAGCCGGAAGAGGGGGACCCAGAGGTGAGAATCCATCACCCAAACGACACATGAATACAACCGAGAAAGGCATTTAGAATATAAGCCAGAGTGAACCCGACGGGAGGGAGGCTGATATTCAACAGGGGTCTGCGCCCGGAAGAGGGGGACTCAGGGGTGAAGAATCATCACCTCAAATGCAACGCGAAGGGGACTTCTGTTTGTAACCTTTGAATCCATCAGACCCTTGGAAGCAAGAAACTCAACCACCGAAGGTCCTGATAGCGATACGAACTTGATTAGGATCTAAGACCCAGAAGAGAGGGATCTAGGGGGTGAAAAGCAATCGCCCGCCGTCCATTTAGAAGGAACTTTTTGTTTGTTATTTTGCATCAGGTCCTTGAAGGCAAGAGACTTTTAGGAGAAAAGAGACTTGACCAACAAAGATACTGATACTTGATGCCAGAACTGTCGTTTTGTGCTGTGAAAGCTCAAGAGAGTGCTGTGCTCAGGAGTCTCGCCTTATCCCGTGCTCAAAATGTGGGGGGAAGCAGAACCCAGACTACCACATCCTGACTTATTATTTGTGAACACTTCTTTCTTTCTTGTGAATCTTATCCCACACTCTTTTTGGTATTTAGTTGCAAGGTTTGGCAATAGTTTTTTGTTTAGTACAGGCCCTTTTTGTTTTTGACAAGACGCCACTAGGACTACCTTATTTTCATTTGATGGTCGAAGCTTACTCCCATCTTAAATTTAGGTTTAGATTAGATGTTTTTCCACCCAGCCCATACAGTTTAATAAACACCCTTGAACTGTGATCACTTGTGACGGTCTATTCTTGATACCATGCCTTCCTTACAGTAGCTTGTAGGAAAGCTGTGTGCCATTAGAATAACATTGTAAATGAGGAGAGAAGGTGGGGATCAAGTGAGCAAGGGGGGTAACGTATTTGTTTAAAAGCCACAGCGAGAGGATAGAACCCCGAGGGACGCTGCAGGTTGAGAGTGAGGTAGAGGAGAGAAAGGGGACCAGTTGAACTTGTGAGGGCCAATTCAAGAGAAAGGAAGTTAACCAATCCAGTGCCCGGTCTGTGATGCCCAGGGTATCACAGAGCCTATTTATGAAGATGGGGTGATTGACCGTGTCAAAGGAAGAGGACAGATCGAGGAGAATAAGGGCGGAGGGAGTGTTGGAGTCAGGATTTGCAAGCAGGTCATCATGTTTGTTCAGGAGAGCAGTTTCTGTGCCTCTGGCTGCTCTGAAGCCTGACTGGTGGCCATGAAGGCAGCCAACAGATTCAGAGTGATGAATTAGTTGGGAGATGACCAACTTCTCCAAATGTTTGCCCAAGAAGGGGGTAGATAAGACAGATAAGACTGTAGTTAGCTGGGCAGGAAGGGTCCGCAGACGGCTTTTTAGGAGTGGGTGCACAAGGGAGTGCTTGAGGAGGAAAGGAGCCAGTGGCAAAGGAGTGGTTACAGAACTCAGCCAAGGTGGGAGCGAGAGAGGAAATGTTGTCCTTGATAGTTCTTGAGGAGCGTTTCATAGAACAAACTGTCTTGGTGATCTCGTCCGGTGTTATGGGTGAGAAAAAGGAGAATAGAGGGAAAGGAGAGGGGGGTAGGAGGAGGCCTGCTTGCAGGCGGGGATGGGGGAGCATAGAGGAGAGAGAGGACAGGATATCATGAGTCTTGATTGTGAAATGGCTGGCCAAGTGTAACGCTCACCTGGTATCCACGGGGACGTCACTCAGCCTGTTCTGACCTCTTACGACCTCAAACCCTTCCCTGGAGGCTATTCGACTGGAGAATGGGCCTGAAACACAGGATTGGTAGAGTTTAACTCCCTATTGTCTCTGTGTGCTTGAACCTCTTCTTCCCCGGGGTCCAACCCTTCCCTTCGATCCACAGCTCACCTTGTTTTCTTGGATAGTGTGCTCTCCGTCCTGCTTTCAGCACAGGGGCGCGTTGATTGATGCGGGCTCGTTGCTGCCTAGTTACTTCACTGGCAAGAGTCCGACAGGTAAGTATAATGAGTCTTTTGAACAGTTCTCCAACTTCGTGCCTTTCCTTCCTTAGATGATGGCCGGTGTCTGAGGATGGCGGCGTGCTGCTGAGAGGAGTAGCACTCAAGGTGAGTGAGAGCGCGATGCGCGATGCACCCCTTTCGTATTTGCATTGAACTGAGTTCTTTTTCTGTGTCTTTTAGGTGCCGCGACATTTTCAGCGTGGATGCCGGTTATGAAGAACAAATGCAGTGAGTAAGCGCGGTGTGCAGCGCCTCTAGATGTTTCCACGCTAACCTGGAGTGTCTTTTCCCACTTGCAGATGGACGAGAAGTTCCGGAGACAGAGTTCCCCCCAGAGCGGCTGGGATTCAGGTAAGCGTTTGAAGCTCGTACAGTATTTAAAAATAAGCGAAGATTTGCAGAATGCTTTTTTTCTGTTCTTTTCCCTTTTCCTTAGGAAGCGGCGTGCCGGGATGGGAATGACACCGCCGAAGATGCCGCAGAACAGAAGGAGCGATGAATGATGGGCAGAAGCGCCGCAAGGTAAGGCTGTTCCCAATGGTGTTCTTGTTCTTGCAGGAGCCGAGCGCAGAAGAAAGATGCAGGCCTACTGGAGACCGATCCAAACACGGTGAGTGTCAAGCTGCAGGTGCAGAAAACGCAAAGCATGTTTCTCAGCCTGGGTGTGGCTTAAATAGTCTCTGCGTATCCAAGGTGTCTCTGGGCTGAACCATACCCAAAAGACTAGACCGCACATGCAGTTCTGGGAACCGAAATCATCATCTTGTCCCCATCAATGCACTACAGGTCCAATCCCCAATGTTATCCTATGGGAGTGTGTGAGTCTGGTGCCACAAGCGTCAAGTCTGACTTCAAGTAGGTCTTTGGAGGGATGGAGAGGCCCTTGAGGGCCATGTAGGTGATCGTGGCCTGGCTCCAGCCTGACATCTTGGAGGGCTGGGGACATGAGGGGCAGGAATCATGACAGTAGGTGATCGTGGCCTGGCTACAGCCTGACATCTTGGAGGGCTGGGGACATGAGGGGCAGGAATCATGACAGCAAGGCCATGCATAGGGTCTGAGAAGGAAGAGGAGAGAGGGAAACTGCAGTAGTAATGCAAGTTCCTTGCAGATTTTGAAAAGTTCAGCCGTGTTTGTGGCTCCAGAGATGCAGGATTGGATAAGGTCCCGTTTCTTGGAGCGGATAGTGTGTATTGCCTTTGGAGCAGACGATAGGCCAGTTTGTCAGAGGATGCGCTAGAAGCCTGCCCCTTCCGTAACGCAACTTTGCACTTGCGTTTCAACGAGGCTAAGTCAGAATCGTACCAACTATTGCACTTAGAAGCCGGCTTCATGCGGATCCTCATGGCAGGAGCAAGAATATGAAGGGTGTTGGAGATGGAAAGGTGAAGGTTTGCAAAAGCTAAGTCAGTATGAGAGTGAATAGTGGGGGGAGAATCCAGGTGGATATTGAAGTCTCCAAGGAGGAGAAGCTTAGAGTAAGAAGTCAGAAGAGAGGAGGCAAGGTCGGCCCACTCGGAGAAGAAGGGGAAATAGGCCCAGGAGGCCTGTAGATTGTAGCTCGAGCGAGCAAGAGGATAGGAGAGATGCAAAGCTTGCAGACAAAAGATTCAAAGGAGGAGTAGAGTTGAGTGGGTATGATGGAAGCAGGGCCCATTCAGGGTAGACAAGAGCCACTCCGCCTCCAGACTGGTTAGGCCTGGGCATGGAGAGGATCTTTTAACCCTCGGGAAGGACAGTGTCAAAAGTAGTGACAGAGCTGGCATTGTACCACTTCTCAGTGAGAGCAAGGACGCAAGGACATCGAGGTCAAAGTCTTCAAGGAGGTAACAGATATCAAAGGAATGTTTGACAGCAAAGTGAAGGTTAAGATTATCTAAGTGAAGCCGATTTCCACCTTCAAAGGTTTTCTGAGGCAGGGTACAGGGGTGGGGTACACCTGTCGGTGGGGGCAATGAGGAAAATTTAAGTTCCCAAGCCGGGAACTTACGTCCCCTGCACAGGGTGTGCCATAGTTGTCCTATCCTTCCCTTCTTGGTGGGGGCAATGAGGCCAGAGGGGTGGCAGCGGGAAGAGAGGCACGAGAGGGGAGGAAGTTAATGAGAGACGGAAGACGCCCGTCAAGTAGGAGAAGTTTGGGCTGAGAGCCCTGGGCCATGATAGTGCCATTTCGGTATACATTAATTATGCATATACATATATGTACAGCCCTTTCCCCAACAAAGCCTCGACATTCCCGGGCAAACAAACGGGATCAGCAACTGGCTGAATGTGTCGGCTGGGACTGCCTGGTCCCAATCCACACTCTGGCCAGGGTGTGTCTATTGCTGGGCAGATGTGGGGCCAAAAGCTGTCTGGATTGATTAGGCCTTGTTAGTTTTAATGGTGCAGATCCTTTCCAATGGAGGGCTGGGGGCTAGCCTGGCTCTAACTTAATATAAAAGGAAGACTCCTGCAGCCATTCTACAGATCACTGTTGAAGCCAGTACCAATATGAAGAGCTGCGGCTGCTGACGACTCAGACAACCACAGACTTCCAGCATTGCCTCCAGAGAAATCCTGGAAAAGCCCCGCCTCTCTGGACAGAACTCCTGAAGACCTTCACTGCTGCTTCGACCCTTGGGCTGGCAGGACCCACTAGTCCAGAACGCTGCAGGCTGATCCTGCCCTCTGGATCCTTCGAAAATGTCCCTGGACTATCCTGTGGGCTGACCAACTTTGTTCGGGGGCTCAGCTGTACATCAGTCACAGTTCCGGGTTTAGCCTTAGAAAACTGCAGGCCTCCAGATTGTGGGCCAATAACCGTCGTCCTGCTGCTACTCAAAGAGGGGCCTTATAGGAGCAGTTTCTCCGTTGTCACCAAAGGTCACCGAACGCCTGCTTTGCTGCTGCCTCCTTCCATCATGCCCTAGGGGTCTCCTCATCGTGGGACTTGTGGTGGTCTGCATCTGGGCCATTGTATTACACTGCATCAGGAACCATCTCATCGGAGCTCGGAACCGCTGCTTAGCAGGACCCAATCCTGATCCTGAAAACTACCTCTTCATCCGCAACCTCTGGGCCCCCTACAACGGAACCAATGATAAATGCAAGTGGGCTCAGCAAATCTAGGAACCCATAGGTGATTTCTAGTGAAGTAAAGAGGGGCGAGCATGCCTAACTGTTTCCACCTCCCACTATACGGTTGAACGGGCCCAAAGTCTTGACCTTATTTTTTTTTTAAATATGTTTTATTGGTTATATCGCATTTTAACCTTTAACATTACTTCATAACAGCTTTCCCCAATGGGACATCATCGACTTGTCAATGGTCTTAACAGACAAGTATTGTCATTCAAAGCCAACAAGAAAATAACAGAACAGCTTCTAGCTCAAATCTAATGACTATCATTTTAAGAGCCGCAATCGTAGGTCCAATTTTTTCAGCCATCATCAGTCCCTCCCAACATTCTTCTTCAGTCTTGAATTCATAAAGCCCTGTATGTTTCCCCAGATGCAATGTTCTGTTTGATGAAAGGCCTGGGCAATTGAGTATGAGATGCTTTATAGTCTCTTTTTCCTCCTGCTTGCCACAAAAGCGGCAATAAGCTTCCAAAAGCTTAATCTGTTTCCTTAATAGCAGCACTTCTTTTGTCGGTAGTATATTCAATCTACATCTCATTAGTAAGTTTCAATAGTGGGGCGATGGAAATCTTTTTAGGTATTTCGGTAACTGGTTTAGCTTCTTCAGTTCCCTGATCGAGTAGAAGCCACGGTTACTATTAAACCCAAGGTTCCAAGGTTTCAATCCAATCTTTTCTTTGCAGTATTTTCTTTACTTGGTAGGGTTATTTATTAGTTAGTTTGTTTATTTTATTTATATCGCGCACCTGACCCGGAGGTAATTGGGCGCTTGAGGCTGGAAGTGGTTACATGGCATAGTATAGACAGTTGTAAACATTATTATAGTTTGTAAAATTACAATGGTACATATATACATTAAACATTATACATATTATACATTGGGTCATAGCAGTAGTATAGAATGGGTGACACATATACTAGTTGAGCAGTCCACCTAGATATGAGTGGTATCAGGAGCTGCTGTTTTGTGTTTTGTTAAGGATCCATGTGATAACATGGCTTCTGAATTTGTTGAAGGTTTGAATGGTTTGGATGTTCTGAGGGAGAGTGTTCCATAGCTGGGCGGCTAATACCGGGAAGCTAGAAACTCCGGCTCTTTTTAGATTGTATCTAGGCACCACCAAGGATGGTGTGTTAGATGATCTAGTGCATCTATTGATCTATTGGATACCTTCCATGTGAACTTGTCAGTGAGATAAGGAGGGGCTTGGAAGTTAATCGCTTTGTGTGTGAGGCAAATAGTTTTTAGTGTGATTTTGTCATGTATAGAGAGCCACCTGTGTTGCTTTCTAATTTCTGAAATGTGCTCTCTTTTAGGAATATTCAACGCTGCTCTAAGCGCGTTGTTTTGCGTAATCTGTAGTTTATTTACAATGGACTTGTTTGCTCCTAGATAAAGGAGTTTGCCACTTTCATATCATTGGCCTTCAGGAACTCACTGCAGTGCTTCCCCCAGAGATTTAAGTAGACCTCTTTGAGATCTCTTTTGATGTTTAACATTTCAAAAGGTACAGCTGGAGTAGTTGTTACACATTTCCCAAAAAGGGAGAGTGTTTTCCACATAGTGATTGAAGCCAGTGATTCAAGTCCAAGTTCATGCCTGATCATGTATTAGGGTATATAGTTGGGTAATTTCAGTATCTTTTTCCAGAAGTAGGCCTCACACACTCCCCAGATCTTCCAGGAGAGAATTAATAGTGACTCTGATCCATATACCAAGACCGGCAACACTTTTTGTTTATAGAAAGTCCAGATTGGTACCATCGAGAATTTCCTGTATCGATTCTGGATAGCTCTCCCCTGATAAGTCAGTTTTATATGTTTCTCTTTAATAAGGTTATATTATCCCTGTTCGTTGATATTCTTATTTATCCTGATTCCGAAGTATATTATTGAATCCGCTGTTTCCAACTTTTGGCCATTAATAGACGAGCAGAAGACTTTCAACTTTGATCTTAGTCCTCAGGCTGATTCCATTGTCATAATTTTAGATTTCTTTTCATTAGCATTCATCTAATTTTCATCAAGATAGGTTTGGACGGCGTCTAGACGTCTATGCAGCCCAATTTCCGTCTGTCTATAAAGACCAGATCATCGCGTATAATATCCAAGGGATTATCCCTTCGTTCATTCTCGGTGGAAATGATCAAAGTTTTTTTGGTTTTCCCCCCATGTCAGCCATGTAGAGAACAAAAAGAAATGGAGCCAAGGCACACCCTTGTTTTATTCCTCTCTGAATTTTTATCTTTCTCGATACGGATCCTTCTCGTGTGAAACAGACCTGGATTGTAGAATTCGTATAAAGGCCTTGTATTGCTTCTACTAGGTCCTGTGAACAATTCCATATCTTTAGTTTCATCCACAGACGTTCCACAGATTGTGTTGAACGCTTGCTCCAGGTCCATAAATCCCAAATGGACCTTGCTGTTTGATGCAAGCGCTCGTAATTTAAGTAAGTTCAGGATGAAAAGATTTAAGGAAGTACCTACTCCAGTAAGGAAGGCCGTCTGTCTTGGATCTAGTATTCCTGTCGTTGTTGCCCATTTCTTTAGATCTCTTAAGACTAATGAAGCAAAAAGTTTGCCTATCGAATCCAAAAGGGCTATTGGCCGGAAGTTGAATGGAGTTCCCTGGTCGCCCTTTTTGAAAATCGGGACAATTAACGCTTCTTTCCATGATACTGGTAACATCATAGTTTTTACAATTTGTGTAAATAATGAAGTGATCAAGTCCGTCCAACTTTCTTCATTTTCTTTTAAGATGTAGTTTGAAATGCCGTCGGGCCCAGCCGCACTCGATGTACTAAGATTTTTAATCATTCTTAAAATGTCTCCCCTATCGAACACTATATTCCATGCAGACCCATCTTTACTTTCCTCTTCACTCGTCTGCGTCTTTTCGGTCTTGAATAGAGCAGCTTAATGCTCTATCCAATGCTCTTCCGAAATCTGTGCTATATTGGAAGCTGCTTGAAAATCATTTCCATTATTAATGATATCCCATAGATTTCTGCTGTTGTTCGTGCTAACCGCAGCTAGCATTTATTCAGTGTCCTGTTGGGCTCGACGCTCTCGAGTGGCTTTTCTCCAGTTCTTATATCTTTGTTTGCATTTACGGATCTTTTCTTGTTTATTCCAGAATTTAGATAGCATTTTTAATTCACTTCTATAATCTTTCAGTTTTTGTACCATGATTGCATCATAGGCATGTTTCCTTTCTATTGATAGTTTCTTGTTTGCTCCATTCGCCATTTCAAATTCTTTCAGCATCCATCTATATTGCACAATTTCCAGGTTTTCACGCACATAGCAATCGTATTTCTTAAAAAGTCTTGGCAATTCCTTCTGTTTTATTCATAATCTATTCAGCCCGCAAGAGACTTCAACTGGACTCACCCTCTGTGGTCGCTTGATCTGTACAGGTATTGTCATTTCAATACTCAATAGGTCGTGGTCACTTTTTGTAGTTTTCTTTACTTCAAAGCGCTTAATCCATTGGAGCAATTTTTCCAAAACGAAAGAGTAGTCAAGGCACGCTCTATTAGTGCCCCTGCACCAGGTATCGGCTCCGTGGAGATCCCCTATGGTTTGGGCGTTAAGCATCCTTAAGTCTCTGGTTTTCATTTCGTTTGTCCATCGTAGAGCTTTTCCCTTCAGTTCAGACTATCAGCTTGCCACTTTTGTTTAATAATTTTATGTTTAGGTCCCCGCAGATCATAATTAACTTGTGTTTATCAAACAACATTGATCTGGCCACCTCTTTCATTATATCAGCTAGGTAGAATTCTGATTGTGGTATGTTTTCGGTCCAGTATGTGTTGATTAGAAGAAGTTTAAATAGACTGTTTTCTAGTCGTTTTTGTAGTTCCAGTATTTGCACATAAGGACTCGGGATTCTATGTTCTGTTACCTTTAGTCCGGATTCAATTTTGATTAAGGTTATGAGACCTATGTATAGTCTACCTTTCTCTCCTATCTTAGCCGGGTTTACGTAGACCTCATAATTCTCACATAATGGTTTTGTCCTTACCCATGTTTCCTGTAAGCATAGGATTTCATACTGGGCGAGGAAACTATCCTCACCTGAGTAAAGATGATTAAAGCCACATGTGTTCCATGAACCACAGATGAGTCTTTTTCCAGTAACCTCCCTCTCATTCTATTGCATTTTATTAGCGGCCAGAGCTCCCGCCATCCACGACCAGTCTTAGTCATCAGCCGCTCCACGTTGGGCTCTTGATTTTATACATTTTATTTGTTTTCTAGAGTTGTCAATGGTAAAGCGTAACAATTTTACCAGATGATCTTGTTCACTGGGTCTTCCAGGTCTTTGTTAACCGTCCCCTTCATAGGTTCACCTTCCATTTCATGTCCGTTTGGTTGTCTTCTAACTTCTCCTTTTCCCAATTCAGCAGAGTTTAAAGATTTCTTGATCTCTTTTTTTTAATTTCAGGCTGGGTTTGTTGCATCTTTGTAGTGTTTCTTGCTGATGTTGGCGGAGCACTTCCCTTCGTACTTCTGTCAACATCGCTCAGTTTTAAATCCTTATCTCTGTAATCACTCATCTCATATCCTAAGTAGACTAGTTTGTGTCTTACCTCCAACAGGATGTCTTTAATCTTAGGTTTAATCAGATGTAAAATCCAACTTTCGCTCGTTTACAAACTACTATTCGAATGTCATTGGATGATGTGTCTAACTTTCGGAATTTGTCTCAGGAGCTTTGTAATTTTTTCTCTGTTCAAGATTGTCTTTTTTGAGGGATTTGATATATTCTCTACGCGGATCTTATTACCATCCACTTCTCTCCAGACGTGGGTTTTATTTCAGTATCAGCTTCTCGTTTGCGATATGGTTCCTTGTGCTTTAGATCATGTGTTTCCTTACACTCATCCTCATCTCTGATTATAGGTCCATTGAACGTCTTCTTATGTATTGCCATTTCTCCTCTGATACAATTCTTTATTTTATCTTCCAATGTTCTGAACTTAGAAGGGTTGTTTTCACTCTCACTAGTCCTTTTTGCTGATGTCTTTCCCTTATATTTGTCCCCTTCATTATTTAAATTGTTGTTTTTGACTTCTTTTATTGCTGGCACAATTATTGTCAGTGTCATCATCAAGTCTCAGATGTTCCCCTCTATGTTTTCCCATTCACCAGAGCTGAGGTCTCTCCCCACTCATCCTCTTCCTCTTTTTTTTCTATGGCCTCTATTAGGTCGCTAGATCTGCTTCTGATTCGACATCATAGGACTCATGCTCTTCCGTAACATCCCTTGTTACTAAGGGTTCTTTGATCCTATTTGGGGCCACAGGAACGTCTCTTATTGAATTTTCCCTTCTCGCTTTTTTTGCGCATTGGCTTAGTTCCAATTTTGGGGGAGATCTTATATTCCTCAGGAATGCTCTTGATCCATTTAGCTTTCTTTTAGGAGGGGCTTTCATATATTTTTTGGTTACTTCTTTAATTCCTTACTTTCTTTGGAATTCAATGGATGATCCTTTGTCTCTGGTTTTATGTTGTTCCTTGGTTTTGGAATTCCCAGGATAGCTGTATCTTGGAAAATAGGGAAGTTTATTTTAGGCTGGTCCGCTTTAGATCACAGATTGTCGGTATTATCATTAATCATCATCCCTGTTTCCTTAGGCCCTTTTTTCGCTTGATTAAGATCTAACCCCACATTTCCCTCAATTATTATGGGTTGATCACTTCCATCATTTAATGCCCTTTTTATTACTGAACTTATCAGTTGGGCAGATTTTTTATTTAAATTAACTTGTCCATTAACGCCAAACTCTGGTGTTTTTCAACCTAATCTGTTTTGCAGATAGAGGTCTTCTGCTTTTTTGTGGCATTGTCTCATCCACTTACAATCGTCTAAAATAGCCTCCATTAGTTGAGAGTTTTCATTGGCTTCTCTTGTGGCAATATCTCATAAGCGATTTTGCCATGTATTGGTGAATTCAGATTCTCTGTCAAGTCTCTGTTCAATTTTCGTCGAGAAGCATTCCAATTTCAACAATTGGGCGGCCATCTTCCCATTACCCGTCTGAAGAGCTTCTAATGCTGTATTTAGAGTCTCATAGCGCTTTAGAAACGGGGACATTGTTATTGTTAATGCCGCCATTACCGTAATCTGTATTTGAGCTAAGTCGTTCTCATTTTTGTTTTCTGTTTTTCTTCCTTGTTTCGATGGTGATAGATCCTTTCCTTCTGGCTTCTCATTTATATACGGTCCTTTATGTCTTTCCCCATTGACAATCTCGCTGAAGGAACCATCAGTTAATTTCAGATTACTTACTTCTGGGGAGCGGTCTTGTAAAGGGAGGACTTTAGTTTCTGGCTCTCGCTCTGGGCGGCAGTCAACAATCTTCCTGTTTGCTTCCAACATAAATGATTTAAAATTCAACTGCGGCAGGTCAATCGATCGTCCAACTCTGCAAATTCCAGTATCTGCATCAGATGTTTACTAATTTCTGGCTCACTCCCTGTGCCCTCTGACCCAGGTATCGGCGTTGTCGCCGGTACCATGGTATCACAGTCAGCATGCTGCAAGGGGTCAGGGTCGTGGGTTAATGTCAAGTTTCGATTGTGTATTCTATGGGTCGCCGCAGCCACAAGAGATGTCGGCAGAGAAGATAACCGCTATCTCACCTGCTTTCTTGTTCTGGCGGTCATCGAGCGATCCATGCTTTCCGTTTCGATTTTACTTTGGGATTTTTCCGATGTTTGGTGTCTCATCGTAGTACAGCTTATCTCAATGGAGACTTCTATTTCACTCAGTATTCAGAGATTTCACGCTCCCGACGACCACCGACAAACACAAAACAACACCACTTTGCTGCCACCTTCGCGGTAGGAAGTGGTTTGGGGCGGTATTCTGGTGCGCGGCAGATTAAAGGTACAGCAGCAGCAGATATTAGGCAGCAAGTATCCCAAACACCGAACAACACCACTTTGCTGCCACTTTTGTGATAGGAAGTGGTTTTGTGCAGTGTTCCGGTGCGCAGCAGCATAGGGTCCGCCTCCAGGCAGCTTTAAGGTACAGCAGCAGCAGGTATCAGGCAGCAAGTCTTGACCTTACTTATCCCCTGCCTGGATGTGATCTTGGGAGTTCTGGCCATGGATCCCTCCTCCCCTCCCCTCAACTGCCTCCCACCCCAACCCCTGGGATTCCTCCAGTGTTGTGCGATTGGGAGAGGACTCCCAATGTTTGGTACGTATCTTTGTTCTCAGATCCTGGGAACATTTTACTTACCTGTTGGCTTTGCCCAAACTTGTTTCTCCACTTCTAAAGACAGGTGACTCCCTACCAAGTTTATTTTGGAACTTGTGACTCTAAGGGCACTATGCCTACTCCCCTTAGCAGGGAAGGACTTTAGAAGTGTTAGGAGCCTTATTTTCTAAGCCAGGGTAAAAGTGTTCTTATTGCTTTTTCAGAACTTACCTTGAATTTAAACGGTTTCTGAATTACTTACCTGTTTTACTTGCTTTACTGCACATAGATTTTATATGTTTCTTAATTGAATCATTGCTGTCTTGAAAGTAGAGCGTTGTTATTCACCCATTGTGAATGTATATTCTTGTATGGTGGCAGTTTGCCAGTAAAACTTAAAGGGATGGTCAAGTAAAAAATTTAATTTAAAAAATAGATAGGAAATGTAGGGGAGGACTGGCCGCGAGGCCCTCCTCACCTGCAGCCTTCTCCCCAGGTGAGGACCATGACTCGGTGGGCGTCCCCTCATGCCACCCGGGCCCAGGTGGAGGAGGGTTCACCCGCCGACGACATTGCCCACACGTATCCGTTCCCTGCATATACAAAAATTCAGTTAGGCCTAGAAGCCATCTTGTCTAGCAAAGATGGCGTGAGTTTAGCACACTGTAGCGTGGCCCCCCACCTTTGGAGGGCTTTCCAAGCATCCCTGCCGCCGCAGCACTATGGTAGATCCGCTGCGAGCGCGTTCCCATGAGAAAGCCGGGTATGAGCTAACCCGAGATGCTAACACTGTAACATTTCGTCGTTCACAATGTAATACTGCATCCCGTGTGACCTGGTCCGCGAGGCCAGGGCGACGCAGAAATGAATTCAAGTGGTGATATTAGTGAACTGCTCTTCTTAAACAGAATCTGCAAACTATGAATTAGCCATAAAAGTGAAATGTTTATATGACTTCACATTGTGACTGTACTAATGCTGCTAGATCACAGAGGGAGTATCTTTAAGTCATATGTATACACATGAACCCCTATATGTCGTCTTAAAGTCACCCATAGTGGCAACCGTCAATCTCTGTGGTCCATAACATAGTTCTACCTCATGTACCGTCGAATGTATATAAATACTTAAACACTGTAGTAGATATAATACCATGTAATAAAAAGGTACTCGGACCGAATGTATTGAAGAAATGTGTAACAAAATTGAAATATAAATGTGTGTTTGAAGAAGTATCAAAATAAGGCAAAACATTATAAAAGTTCTGCATTCAAAAGTCAGCAACGTACGAGGAAAAAACCTTTGTGAATATATGCAAGGCCATTCTCCCTCCCACCCTACGAAGCCTGCCAGATGAAGAAGCTAAGGCATGTGCCGCGCTCCCTCTCCTCCCCAACCCAAGCTGGAGCCGCTTCAGAGAATCAGAGGCCCCAGTACCGCACCCAAGGCCACAGCCCGCCACCTGTGTTATTTACAGCACGGTAATAAACCCACGTCTGAATCCACAGATCTACCAGCACCCTCTCGTAAATCCCATAACCCCCCCCCCCAGACCACCCCAAGAATCATGACCCCGTGCAAAGACGACCCCCAACGCCGGGACAAGACACAGAGACCCATTTATATAATAACTTCTAACACAGCAGACAGACATGTATCATTCGGACCAGGCCCCAGAGCCCAGCCCCTCGACCTGAAATACCAGACGTCAGAACACCGGTAAATCCAATAGATGACCACCAGACCCCTCACAAGGTGCATTCCTCCTGTGTTGTATTTCTTTGATTGAAAGATTTACTGTAGCAGTTAGATATGGGGTTTTAAGTAACTGCAATGTGCATGATCTAGGGCACCCAAGTCAGGGAAGGTATTCATCTTTGTCACAGGCTGCCCCAGCGAACCAACACCGCCCGGATGACCTCAAGCCGGCCTGCCAGGCCCAACCCAACCCACGAGGCTGACCAGTGACGTCCTCCCACCCGGACCAACCAAGCTGCAGCAACACCTATAGTTAGTCGACGCCACCCAATCCCAATTAACTTGTGCCCCCTATAGTGTGTAGGTTCTGATGACGTTTTTTGTATTAGAAATACGCCTGTCTTTGCTATTGTCAGACAGAGCGCTCTCGGAGGTTGCAGAGTTCTTTGCATGCCATATTCTTTTGATAAACTCCCACTTACGCTCACCCGCACTCTGTCTTGGCCTTATTCCCATTACGGGAGTGTCCATTATTGTCTCCCATTGCGGGGAGGATCGTGCTAACTTGGGGGCGCTTCCTTTCAGTGGTGACCCCGATAGCGTGATATTTCCAAATTATTTTTCATGAACTCCTTTTAACGACCCCCTTTTGGCACGAGAATCTCCGGTCAAAAAGGGAAACGCACGGTGAGCCGGCTCCGGGAAGCTACCCGCCAACGGCGACCGGTACGCTTAGAAGTGCGCACTCAAACTAGAAGGGGTACGGGATCCCGGTTGCAAAATCCCCTTTGAGTACCGCTCGCCGGAGCCGGGGCTGACTGTTGAGCAGAAAGGCAACACCGCCTGGACGGACCCAGTTTCGGAGACTATCGGTTCAAGACGGGCACGTGAGTACCGAGTGCGAGCGATCATAAAGGGAAGGGGAGGGGAACTTGTGAACAGGAGAACGTGGGCAGATAGAGGAGAGAATCACGGGTGTCTACTAAAGACAGGTCTTAAAACTTTCTTTATCTTTTCTTTGCATATGGCCATTAGGAGTAAGAAGTAAGTGAAGAAGTAGAAGTGACGGGAACCTAGCTCCGAAAGGGGGTGGAAGGCGGCGCCGCATAGTGCTATCTAAACTAGTACTGGGAATATATGAAGAAGTAAAAAAATAAGTTATTGGTGTCTGGCAAAGGGAGACACTTAGGATACTTTTAGTGATTGCTACTCTTTCTATTTCTTTTGTTTCCGTTCCACGGGGTAAGGGGTGAAAGTGAAAAGGGTATAAGATAAATATACTTGTAGAAGAACTATAAAGTAGGGAGCACATTTGTAGGAGTGGGGATTAAGTAGTGGCACGTACAGACGTGAACACAGTAACCATAGCAGGAAAACAGGGACAGCTGGCCAGGGAGGAAAGGGAGGAAAAAGACGAGGTGTGAGTGGGAAAGTACTGTGAGGGGTGCGCGCACCGTGTGAGTATTGGAGACGAACGGTTGACCGCGAGGTGGTGCCAGAGAGTGTTGGCCATAACTAGTAGTTGATTAATTGCAAGTGAAATCACATGAGAGTGTATGGGAATGGGAAGGAGATGAGCTATGGTGAGTGAGAAAGGATTTGCGCAGTGAATAAAATTGGGTGATATCTTTGAGACGTCCGCTCTTGTCTGTGCCATAAAGGTATACATACACATATCTACACCTAACTAAAAGTAAAGGAGGTGGACACGGTCGTTGCTAGTGATTTAGAATATGGGGGCAGAAACTCCCTTGTCACATATTTGTACGAGCTTACCGGGATACGCTGAACGAATAAAGAAATACCACGATCAATGGGTAACAGAATTAAAAGGGGAAGGATTGCCCCAGATTTGGCCTGAGGGGGGGTCTTTTGAAAAAAGCGTTCTAGATATGGTACGAACGTGCATTCACCTCAAGTATAAGGGCAAACAGTGGCAAAACAGGAAGGAGATATTAGATCTCTGGAGACTATTTGAGGAAATACCCCCACCCAAAGCTCCGGCACCAAATATTGATCTACCTTCCACCACAGATAACCCATTGATGATTCCAAGAGAGGAGAAGGAACAACTAAATACAGAACAACCTGTAGAGGTGATTAGTTTGTACCCGATATTACATAAACCGGCCCCCGCAGCAGGATATAGTGATCCTACTTATGTGCCTCCCCCTACAACTACTACACCCCTAAGACCAACAGCCCCCCCACCATACGAAAGCACTAGAGAGCGTGCCCAGACAAGCACGCAAAGAGGGGACATAGAAAAGCTAACGAGCGATTTAGAATCGAGGCTCTCGATAGCAAAGGATGAACTCTCAAGAATAAAAGACATATGTGAGCGTACAGCAGGCACTCCCACTCGATCAGGACGTGTATCCAGAACATCAAGTGAAAGTAGACAAATTGAGGAAGGATGGAAAAAGGGTGAAATATTGTTCAGAATTGAGGAAGAACCGACAAGAATAATACAGGTGGAAACATCAGAGGGGAGCATCGGTGATGTATCACGGCAGACAGGGATCAGAGAGGACCTGCTATGTGATGTCCCAGGCAAAATAGGTGAGAGTGATAGGTTGAGCATGGCAGTAGGAGGGGAAAGCGAGGAGCTGGACGGTGCATGCTCGCTAGGAACAATAGATGACGAGTGGATGGGACGACTAAGGAATAGAGTGGGGAGGATGGCGTCATTGGGGTCAGCGACGACCAAAGTGGGTGAGGGCGCAACGTTAAAAGGAAAATTACAACTTCCACTAATACACAGAGGGGGAGGAAGACCAAACTATATACCCTGGGCCCAGATGGATAAAGCTAATTTGATGAAGTTACTGCCCCCGTTGTCCGGAGGGGCGAGCAAGTGGATATATGCATTCGAGAAACATACTGCCGGCATACCGCTGGCAGTAGGCGATGTGAAAAGCCTACTAGTATCAGCAGTAGGAGATCAAGCAGACAGGGTATGGGTTAAGGCTGGTTTCCCGGCAGTGACATTAGATTGTGACCGTCATGATGGAGCGTCTTTCAATACAGTGCGGGCACGGGTTTGGGATGCGCTGCGGGAGACGTTCCCAGATACTCCAGACTTACAGTCAGTAATGCAGTGTACAATGAATGACGGGGAAGATGCTATGGATTACATTCTCCGGGTGCAGGAGATGTGGAGAGCGGAAACGGGCACACCCTGGCACCAATCCACATCTCTATTTTATTTTATCATTAAGAGAGGGCTCCCAAAAGAGGTGCAGAAGGCACTCGATAAAATAGCGGGCATTGAAGCAAAGGGGTGGCCAGAGATCCAAAGTATAATAGTGCACCATTGCAAAAGGATAAAAGAGAGAGAGAGGGAAGTAGCACAGAAAAGGTTGGCAGACGAGGCAAAGTTGGTACAATCAAAACTGGTGAAGGTTGCAGCAGCAGTAGCAGGGCTCCCACTCATGAGGGAGGGAGACGAAGGGGAGGAGGGGCAGATAGCAATACAAGGGAGAATAGCAGCTAATTGGGCCGGACAAGGCCAGCGACAGTGGAGCGAGCAAGAGCAGAACGGAGGTTTAGCGTGGCAAGAGTGGGCCCCACGAGGGGGAAGAGGTGGGTACAGGGGCCGAAGAGGAGGACAAGGGTATGGAGGAATGGGAGGAAATGGGTGGCAGGGTCCCAGAGGTCCACAGGGGAGCTGCTGGAATTGTGGGAGATGGGGACATTACTCAAGGGAGTGCAGAAGCAGACAAAACAACGGGTTTCAGGAGACAGAGCAGTACGGTCACCCCCACCCAGGAAGCCCATACGGCCTCCCCATGGGACAATACCAGCAACCAGAAAATGCAGGACAAAGAAGTAACGCACAACTACACGGACATCAGTACAGAACACAAAACCACCCACAGAGTAATGACAATATACAATACACGCCAGGTAACACTTTCGCCACAGTAGCTAATGGAGCGCCTGCCCCCGCACCTTATAGCGGCGTGTCAGTAGTTTCGGGGAACATTTTTGATCAAGGGGGGGTAATGAGACACCCCGCATAGGACAGCCCACAGAGAGCACTTGCGTGTCCGGTACTATCTACGACCCACAATGCATCAGAGGAACCATTGATAGGAGCGCAGATAGGAGACAAGCAATTCATATTCATGGTGGATTCGGGAGCGGAAAAATCATGTATTAAAGAGGGCCGGTTCCCGTTATCTAATAAAACTTTAGAGACGCAGGGGTTCTCTGGGGCTGTAATTGAAGTTCCTTACACAGAGGCATTGGATGTGACAGTGGGGGGTAAAACAGTGAAAGCACCCTTACTGTATTATGAACGCTCCCCCATTAATTTGCTGGGGAGGGATCTCTTAAGCAAACTAAATATGACAATATCATTCACAGAAAGTGGTATCGTATGTTCAACACCTGGCATATGTCCCCTCCGCATAATGGCAGTAATACATGGCCACACAATCATGCAGGAGATCAGAGGGTTACCAAGAAACGAGGAGATGTTTATTGAGGGCATGAGAACATTGGCTCTTATAGTACCAGAACTAAAAAGGATGGATTGGAGGATCCCAGCCGAATTCCTTTTCCGCCCCATAGTGAGCCCCGACACAGCTCCCGGGTCAGTGCTATCGTTGGATTTACACGCAGTACACGTGTCAGCAAACAGAATATGTGTGATTGGCATTGACATGGAAGGATGCGAGTGGCGGACAGTACTGTGTACAAATGCAAATATCCCACTGCGGGAGCTATCGGACGAGGAGCTATTTTCCGACACTGAGACAGATGGCGAAATAGTGATGGAACTAGCAATGCCGTGCGACATTGTAGTTACAGCCAGAAAAACTCAAGTTGAATTAATGGCAGTAGTAGGAGCACCACATGCATTTTTTGATGACGACATGAGGTTAGTACCCACCAACATATGGACAAATGGCCCCCATGATGTGGGGTTATTACATGGGGTTCAGCCTGTGGTAATAAAACTGAAACAGGGAGCAATTCTACCCCGGGTAAAACAATATCCATTGTCACGCGAAGCAGAAGAAGGGATCAGAGAGACAATAGATGCACTGCTAGCGCAAGGAATAATAGTGCCCTCAAACTCCCCATGTAACACATGCATTTACCCGATTAAAAAGGCGAAGGGAGGTTCATGGAGGATGATACAAGATTTACGCCCACTCAATGATGTGATTCAGAAGGAGTTCCCTTTAGTCCCGAACCCGGCGACAATACTATGCAATATTCCAAAGACAGCGTCCCATTTCACGGTCATTGACTTGAAAAATGCATTTTTCTCGATTCCCTTAGCAGAAGAGAGCAGGTACTTAACAGCGTTTACACTAGGGGGGAGGAGGTTCGAACATTGCAGACTACCACAAGGATATTGCGAGAGCCCAAGCATATTCAACAGGATACTACATGAAGATCTGGGGAACTTGTCTGTAGAAAGCACGGTGATTCAGTACGTTGATGATTTATTGGTTTGTGCACAAACTGAGGAAGAGTGTAGAAAGGATTCAATAACACTCCTGATATTATTGGCCAATAAAGGGTACAAAGTGGACAAGGGCAAGTTACAATACTGCCTGACAGAGGTCCTATATTTGGGACAGCTGATATCAAAGGATGGCAAGCGGATCATACCAGACAGAGCACAGGCGATTAGAGCAGTTGGGGAGCCCAAAACAGTAAAAGAGATGCAGAAATTCCTGGGTATGTGTAACTACTGCCGAGCATGGATATTGGATTATGCAGCATACACAAGGCCCTTATTACAGGCACTCAAAGAAGCCCAGCAGGAAAACAAACACGTAGAATGGACAGAAGAAATGAACACATCATTTAACTCACTGAAAGAGCTGATATCAAGCGCTCCAGTACTGGCAAATCCAGATTATGGGCGCGAATTCTTCCTATTTTCGCACTGCAAAGGAACACTGATGACAGCAGTGCTGACACAAAAGACATCGTTAGGGCACAAGCCACTGGCTTACTATAGTGGCACTCTAGATGCAGTAATGCAAGGTCATTTCGCGTGCGAGCAATCACTAGCTGCAGCCGCGTTCGCCATTGAAAAAAGTGCCACGATAGTAATGGGCTGTCCTGTGACACTATTTGTGGAACACTCACTCTTTGCAATATTAGAGCGATCAAAGAGCACATTGACAACACAACGCGCCACAGCATATGAAATAATATTGTCCCGTGCAAACATCCATATAGTAAGATGCAAAACAGTGAACCCAGCCACATTCATCACAGAGGCGTGCACCATAGAAGACATGCAGAACCACAACTGTGCAACATACACAGGTGACGAAGGTCAGGACCAGGTGATTTTTGAGAATGCCCTCAACGAAGGAGAGGTGTATTTCGTGGACGGGTCAGCCTCAATAGACATGGAGACAGGAGAGAAACATGTGGGTATGGCAGTGGTACGATTAGAGGAAGGTGAATACGAAACACTAGTGCAACACCGCCTCCCATCACACTATTCAGCCCAAGCAGCCGAACTAATAGCACTAATAGAAGCATTGCATGCAGCTAAGGGATGCGCAGTGACAATATATACAGACTCAGCATACATGACAACAACAGTACACGGAGGGCTGGCACGGTGGGGGCGGAGAGGGTTTCGACGAGCAGATGGAACACCGGTTCAGCATGCAGAATTATTGAAAGAACTGATTGAGACCCTGCAAGAACCCACGGCAGTGGCCATCGTAAAATGCCAAGCCCACACTACAAATACAGATCTTATATCTTTGGGGAACGCGGCAGCAGACGCCGCCGCCAAAGAAGCTTCATATTTTCAGAAAGGTGAGGTAGGAGAATACATGTTACACCACACAGCAAGCCAAGAGGTCCCCACAGGATACAACATGATGCCTACACAAGAAATAATAGAGCTGCAAGAGGGAGCAAGTGCAGAAGAGAAATTGCTGTGGAATAAGAGGGGATGCAGCAAATCGCCGACGGATTTATTGTGGCGACAAGAAAGTTCAGGAAAAGCAGTGATGCCAGTCACATTGTTAGAAATAGCATTTCAACAACTACACTTCCCCGCACATAACGCAAAACAACACATAATGGCGGAGATACAAGAAGATTGGTTTGCACCTTGCCTCCAGGAACACATCACAAGGCTGGCATTGGAATGCACGACATGTCAAATTTATAACTCAGGTATGACATTGCGCACACTAAGGGGTACGATACCAAAACCAAATGGCCCATTTAGAGAGCTCCACATCGATTATGTAGACATGGGAGAAAGATGTAATGGGGCCCGCTACATGATTGTGGTTGTATGTCCATTTTCAAGGTGGGTGGAGGCAGGTCCTTGTGCGCGCCCTGATGCGAAGGGCGCCGCAAAGTTCCTAGTACGGGAAGTATTCCCGCGCTGGGGAATTTGCGAAGTTATTCGCTCAGACAATGGCACACATTTTGTTAATGAACTGTTCCAAGAAGTGACTACGTTATTGGGAATAAAGCACAAATTATGCTCGATTTATCATCCTCAAAGTAATGGCGTAGTGGAAAAGATGAACGGCCTGTTAAAAAGCAGATTGTCAAAACTGTGTTTTTCCCTTAAAAAGACCTGGATGTACTGCCTACCCTTGGCCCTGTTCGAATTGCGCAATCAGCCAAGTAAAGACCACCATTTGTCCCCGCATGAGATCGTCACGGGAAGGAGAATGCACACAGCGCACTCGCCTCTCCGTGAACGTTCTGATGCACACAGAAGCGCAGCGATATTGGGAGAGGAGTTCACAGAGTACTTGAAAAAACTAACCCGGGCAGCACGCATTATAGCGAAGCAACTCGCCCCCCCCTCTAAAAGAGAGGAGGGGAATACAACAGAACGGGTACCACTGCCTGACAAACAATTACAACTAATGCCAGGTGACTTTATATATGTCAGAAGTTTTGTGCGAAGGTGGAATGCGCCACGTTTCCATGGCCCTTATGAGGTAGTGTTTTGCACGCCCACAGCAGTAAAGGTGAAGGGCCTAAAATACTGGGTGCATTTGACAGACGTACGCAGAGCCTATAGCGCCGTGGAAGGTGAGGTGCAGGACGAGGCACAGGCAACAGCAGACAGTGGTGTTATGGAGAATGAGTAAAGGTGATTTTGTGTATGTGCAGCGATTGACAATGAATGCAACTGATCACATGGCATTCGTACGGAAAAAGAAAAACCTTTTTTTTCTCTTCTCTCAATTTTAATGTTTTTTTTTTGTTCTCTCATTTCTTGAGATTTTTCTTTCTTTTGAAGAAGATTTTATGTATATTGTACAATGATCTAAACGTATTGATTGCAAATACCCTTGTCTGTGGAAACAAACCCTTCCCCTACCCACGTCCATGCTTTATGGAAAAAAAAAAAAAAAAAAGGTTAATAACGTCCGGGAAATGTTTACATGTCTGTACTTAATGCACTTTTGTATCTCAAACAGGAATTACCATGGCATCTAATGGGCAGCCTGCAACTAATAGATTTGTTAGGATTAGAGAAGTGTTGATAGATAGACTTACATATTCATACGAATGCGGATTGTCAATTTGTGTTATTATATTTTTCCTATCAATGTTTTGCCTGGTGACGTATTGGTTTATAGCGTTCATCTCTATCGAGATGAACGAGGGGGGAGGGGGGAGTAACATCACCCGAGCTCTGGGGAGCAATACAACTACAAGTGTAAATATAAAAGAAGGTGATTTTTTACTATGGGATGGATCACACTTTGTATGGGGTTACTACACTGAACCACCAACTGTCGCCCTGTCAAACTCAAGAGGTATACAAACAGAGATGGAAAACAACACAATGTCCACACCTGAAATGTATAGCAGCCCCACTACCCTCCCCACCCCATTAGAAGAAAGTGATTTGTTGTTTATTGAGGAAGATGGGAATGTTATAACTATGACAGAACCTAAGGAAACATATCAGAAGTTTGACAAGGGGGGTGGGGAGGAGGAAGGGGGGCCCATTTTTTCATTTACCAAAAGCAGACGTAGGAGAAGCAAGGATAGTAGGCGGAAAAGAGAGACAAGCAGGAGGGGGTATGATGAGTACTATGGGTTAGGCTTAGACAAAATGGAAGACCCCCGGCACCCCCACCAAGCAAATAAATGGTATGCTGATATGAGTGCCACAGCCAAACAAACGACAAATGAGAGCTGTTATGTCTGCTCGCTTATTCCCCATGCATCAGGCACACCTAAAGTGTTGTTGCCCAGAGAATTGCCCATTGTAGATGCCCAGTGTCTCCTTCATCTCACGCTATGCCGAATAAAAAACACCTTCCAGGCACACGACGTCACTTTCAAGATTATACAGACGGAAAAAACGTGCTATCCAAAAGCAGCTGGAGTGGTATGTCTCAAAGAACCATTTTTTGCGATACAAGGGACACTATTTTCTGAAAACAAATGGAAAGATGAAGAAGTACTGTGCAAAGCGGAAGCACTGAGAGGTGTCCAACCAGCCAGGATGCGATGGATAGAAGAAACATGCACACCAGTATGGAAGGAGCACATTTCCAAACTGACATGGGTAACAGCAATGGAGAAACCCTTCAAACTACAAAGTGAGATCAAGAACGAACTATGTTTTAAGGGAGAAGGAAAAGTGGCAATAGGGACGAATAAAAGCTGCAACAAGACTCTCACCATCCCAGACATGAGAAAAGGAACAGCCGCATTAATGGACACATACTGGGTATGTGGGAACCAGGCCTACTTGCACCTTCCCCAGGCATGGAGCGGCAGCTGCTCGATGGCCACACTGCACTCGGCCCTAATGGTGATTCCAGAAAGCCACGTTGATGAAAATAAAAGGACGCCAGGGAACATGCACCAGGGTGCGGTTCCTCCTACTGCAAAATCACACCTCTATGTCCTGTCCTCCGGAGGGAAGGGAGAAGAGCTATCACGGAACAGACGGGCATCAAATTACATATCCCAAGCTTCATCCGATTTATTGGCACAGATTCCAGACAGGTACCGACTGTTCAGCTCTGTAGAAACATTCTTTGCCTCGCTGATCTCAAGTGTCCAAGCAAGGGCAAATGCAAAATGGCTCCAGATAACACGGTGGGAACTAATTCAGTTAGCCAATGACACTGAAGAAGGGTTCAACATAATAAAAGTAGAACTGCGAGCTCTACGTCTGATGACCATGCAGAACAGGTATGTTCTGGACCTGCTGACTGCGATGGACGGAGGTGTTTGCCGAAAAATAGGAAGTGCCTGCTGCACTTTCGTACCTTCTGAAGACGCGGAGAATGGTTCCTTATCCCACGTGATCGAAGCAGTACACAATCTGGGAGAGAAGATGAAGATGGAAGGTGGAGCAGAAGCCAGCACGTGGTTCGACAATATCTTCTCCTGGGTTCCCTCTTGGCTTGGAATGACAATTAAATTTCTGGTACCAGCTGTGGTGTTTCTCCTCGTGGCGTTCTGCCTGTGCCAGGTGGGCCTCCGATGTTGTGCAAATGCGGTCCCTAACGGCGCAATGATGATGGTGACAATGGGCAACTCTGGTGGTACAATGAGGGCGACACAAGAAGTACATGTACAGACAGGAGCAGATAACACTCCCAGGTACCAGTTAGTGCCTATGTACCGTGACAAGTACATAGTAGACAAACTATGGCACACCACTATCAAAGAACCCCGAGATGTGGAACTGGAATGGTATGAGGAGGTCTGGGTAGACTTGGAAGAAAGTGGTGACTGTATATATTTAACATGTACACCAGACGAGTATGCTAGAAGAGGTGAGAGCTTGAGGGGAGTATGTAGGGCATGGATGCCTAGAAAAGGAACACCTGCATGGGATGACGCAGTGATAGAGGAACAAGAATGTAGAAGATTGGAAGAGCTAAAGAATTCGTTACTTTAGTAACGAAAGGGGGGAAATGTAGGGGAGGACTGGCCGCGAGGCCCTCCTCACCTGCAGCCTTCTCCCCAGGTGAGGACCATGACTCGGTGGGCGTCCCCTCATGCCACCCGGGCCCAGGTGGAGGAGGGTTCACCCGCCGACGACATTGCCCACACGTATCCGTTCCCTGCATATACAAAAATTCAGTTAGGCCTAGAAGCCATCTTGTCTAGCAAAGATGGCGTGAGTTTAGCACACTGTAGCGTGGCCCCCCACCTTTGGAGGGCTTTCCAAGCATCCCTGCCGCCGCAGCACTATGGTAGATCCGCTGCGAGCGCGTTCCCATGAGAAAGCCGGGTATGAGCTAACCCGAGATGCTAACACTGTAACATTTCGTCGTTCACAATGTAATACTGCATCCCGTGTGACCTGGTCCGCGAGGCCAGGGCGACGCAGAAATGAATTCAAGTGGTGATATTAGTGAACTGCTCTTCTTAAACAGAATCTGCAAACTATGAATTAGCCATAAAAGTGAAATGTTTATATGACTTCACATTGTGACTGTACTAATGCTGCTAGATCACAGAGGGAGTATCTTTAAGTCATATGTATACACATGAACCCCTATATGTCGTCTTAAAGTCACCCATAGTGGCAACCGTCAATCTCTGTGGTCCATAACATAGTTCTACCTCATGTACCGTCGAATGTATATAAATACTTAAACACTGTAGTAGATATAATACCATGTAATAAAAAGGTACTCGGACCGAATGTATTGAAGAAATGTGTAACAAAATTGAAATATAAATGTGTGTTTGAAGAAGTATCAAAATAAGGCAAAACATTATAAAAGTTCTGCATTCAAAAGTCAGCAACGTACGAGGAAAAAACCTTTGTGAATATATGCAAGGCCATTCTCCCTCCCACCCTACGAAGCCTGCCAGATGAAGAAGCTAAGGCATGTGCCGCGCTCCCTCTCCTCCCCCAACCAAGCTGGAGCCGCTTCAGAGAATCAGAGGCCCCAGTACCGCACCCAAGGCCACAGCCCGCCACCTGTGTTATTTACAGCACGGTAATAAACCCACGTCTGAATCCACAGATCTACCAGCACCCTCTCGTAAATCCCATAACCCCCCCCCCCCCAGACCACCCCAAGAATCATGACCCCGTGCAAAGACGACCCCCAACGCCGGGACAAGACACAGAGACCCATTTATATAATAACTTCTAACGCAGCAGACAGACATGTATCATTCGGACCAGGCCCCAGAGCCCAGCCCCTCGACCTGAAATACCAGACGTCAGAACACCGGTAAATCCAATAGATGACCACCAGACCCCTCACAAGGTGCATTCCTCCTGTGTTGTATTTCTTTGATTGAAAGATTTACTGTAGCAGTTAGATATGGGGTTTTAAGTAACTGCAATGTGCATGATCTAGGGCACCCAAGTCAGGGAAGGTATTCATCTTTGTCACAGGCTGCCCCAGCGAACCAACACCGCCCGGATGACCTCAAGCCGGCCTGCCAGGCCCAACCCAACCCACGAGGCTGACCAGTGACGTCCTCCCACCCGGACCAACCAAGCTGCAGCAACACCTATAGTTAGTCGACGCCACCCAATCCCAATTAACTTGTGCCCCCTATAGTGTGTAGGTTCTGATGACGTTTTTTGTATTAGAAATACGCCTGTCTTTGCTATTGTCAGACAGAGCGCTCTCGGAGGTTGCAGAGTTCTTTGCATGCCATATTCTTTTGATAAACTCCCACTTACGCTCACCCGCACTCTGTCTTGGCCTTATTCCCATTACGGGAGTGTCCATTATTGTCTCCCATTGCGGGGAGGATCGTGCTAACTTGGGGGCGCTTCCTTTCAGCAACAACAAAAAAATACTAGCATTCTCCGTTTTAAAACTTCCTATGTAAAATTTTGAGCTATTCAAGCTCAAAATTCGCAAAAGCAAGCACATGGCGCATCCATTTTGTGAAATGGGGGCCCTTCTGTGCTGGCTTTTGCTTTTGCGGCACTAATGAAGGAAAAGCCAGCCAGCTGTAGTAAACAAAAGCTACCGCTGGGTGGCTTTCCCTTCATTAGTGCTGTAGGCGGAGGACGGGGACCGGAGACCAGAGCAGGAAAGCTGCAGCTGAATCTCGGTTAGTGCTATTTATTTATTTATTTTTTTTAAAAAGCACTAGCTGCGTTTTTTTTTCTAAGTTTTCCGGGCTGGAGGAGCCCGGAAAACAGAGATAAAACCGCAGCTTTAAAAACGTTGTATTTATGTTTGCGGTCGCTTATGAAGCGACCGCAAACATAAATGAGAATGCATTACTTACCGTAAAAGCATTTCTGATGATTGTATCTGCTTAGATTCACATGCTGTGCATAGGTCCGACATCCAGTGGTCACTGCGGAGTATTGCATTTTGTTTTTCGTAGTCGAAAAGGGGACGTCGACAAGGCGTGTCTGAAACACTATCCCTATAGTGACGTGCGTTGTACCCACAATCCCTCACGCGTCGAGGTCCCTCTGTTTGTATTTTTCTGCCCTGAGGGAGCCTTCTAGACGTGAGTGAGTACAGAAAAGAGAGAGATATATAAAGGAAGTCTATGTTCCTTCCATCCGAGCGGGGAGGAAGGGCGGGCGCATGTGAATCTAAGCAGATACAATCATCAGAAATGCTTTTACGGTAAGTAATGCATTCTCTTCTGATGTTTGTTAATCTGCTTAGAATCACATGCTGTGCATAGACTAGCGAGCAGTACCCGGAGTTGGCGGTGGGTTATGAGAAGGAACAGTAGAGAAAAGGTGTCGTAATACTGCCTGTCCCACCTGGGAGTCAGATCTAGAGTGTGTATCTAGACAGTAGTGTTTTGTAAAGGTGTGCACAGAACTCCAGGTAGCCGCTTTGCAGATGGACTCAAGGGGAACATTTGCAATGAATGCTATGGATGCCCCCGTGCCTCGAGTAGAGTGTGCTCTTGGCCTAAAGGGCAGTTCTCTCTTAGCAAGAGTTTAGCAGAGAGTGATGCATTGAACAATCCATCTAGAAATAGTGGATTTTGAAACTGCATCTCCTTCTCTTCCTGCTGCCACCGAGACGAAGAACTGATTAGTCTTCCTCAGTGGTCTGGTTCTTTCCATGTAGAACATGACCGCTCTGCGTACATCTAGTGTGTGCAGAGTCCTTTCTCCCAAATTGGAAGGATTTTGAAAGAACGTTGGTAGTTCTATAGATTGGTTTACGTGGAATTTAGAAATAAATTTTGGAGCAAACCTAGGGTGAGTGCGTAGAACCACTTTATCTTTGTGAACTGTAACGAAGGGGTCTAGAATAGAAAGAGCCTGAAGTTCACTTACTCTCCTGATGGAGGTGATAGCTATTAAAAAAGCAGTCTTAAGCGTGAGGTGTTTAAGAGATGCTTTGTGCATGGGTTCGAATGGAGAGCCCATGAGTCTGGTAAGTACCACATTAAGGTCCCATCCGGGAGCTGGGTCAGCTATCGGGGGGTGTATTCTCTTTACTCCCTCCATGAAGGCTTTTATAACAGGGATCCTCCACCACGACACTTTGAGTTGGGAAGTGGTGTATGCAGAAAGTGCAGCTAGGTGGACTTTAATGGAGTTAAACACTAGACCTGAATCCAATAGGTGGGTCAGGTATAGGACCACATGTGTGGGAGAGCAGTCAATAGGGTTGATGCTTTTGCTCCTGCACCAGATGACAAATCTTTTCCACTTGCTAGAATAGCAGTGGCGAGTGTTCGGTTTCCGGGCTTCCTTGAGGATGTCCATGCATCTTTGCGGGAGTTGTAGATGTCCGAACTCTATGATCTCAGGAGCCAAGCTGCTAAGTTCATGTTCTGGGGGCATGGATGCAGAGTCCTGCCTTTGTCCTGAGACAGCATGTTGTACGGGCAGGGGAGTTTTACTGGGGGGGATAGAGACATCTCCATCAAGTGAGCGAACCATGGTTGTCGTGCCCACATTGGGGCCACTAGTATCATGGTCACTTGTTCCTGGTGCATCTTGTGCACCACTTTGTTGAGAAGGGGAGTCGGGGGAAAAGCGTAAACAAATTTCCCTGACCATTGCATCGACAGACCGTTCCCCTTGGATTGGTTCTGGGGGTACCTGGAGGCGTAACTTAGGCATTGTGAGTTTTCCAGGGTTGCGAACAGGTCTATTTCTGGGAATCCCCATTGTGTGAAGACGTCGAAGACGATGTCTTCGTGCAGGCGCCATTCGTACTCTTTGGGCAGGGGGAAATCTCTGCTGAGACTGTCTGCCAGCAGATTGAGTTCCCCGGGTACATGTAGTGATAGTAGGAACATGTCCTGTTTGAGAGCCCACTTCCATATATTCTGGGCCAGCTTGGACAGGCCTTGAGAGTGGGTGCCCCCTTGCTTGTTGATGTAGTACATGGCTGTGGTGCTGTCTGTAAGGACCATTACTGTTTTGCCTTGTAGGTGTTCCTGGAAGGCTCTTAGCGCCTTGAACACAGCTAGTAGCTCCAGTAGATTTATGTGTTTGGATGCTACGTTCGGAGTCCACACTCCGTGAGCAGTCTGATGGGATAGGTGCGCCCCCCATCCTGTGAGGGATGCGTCTGTGGTTAGAGTGGCTTCCGCCGCGGGTGTGGCAAAGGGTTTCCCTTTTTCCATGTTTTCCTTTGTCCGCCACCGTAGCGAGAGAACTAAGGCCTGCGAGACCACAACTAGATCCTCCCATAGTCCGCTGGCCTGACACCACTGGCTGTTGAGCCACTCTTGCATTGGGCGCATGCGCAGGCGCGCGTGAGGTACCAAATAAATACATGACGCCATCATTCCTAGCAAGCGCATTGCTTTGCGTACCGTCACCTCTCGACCGGTTACATATTGTGGGATTTGAAACAGCATGTTTTGGACCCTCTCTTTGGAGGGGAAGACGAGGCCGTCGTTTGTTTGAATTAGAGCCCCTAGGAATTGCTTGATTTGACTGGGGTCTAAACTGGACTTCTTTTCGTTGATGGAGAAGCCCAACTGGAACAAAAGGTCTACTGTCTTTTGGGTATTGGAGAAGCATGTTTCGTAAGAATCCCCTGTTATGAGCCAGTCGTCGAGGTAAGGGTAAACTGGGATGGACAACCTGCGCAGGTGGGCCGCTGCCACTGCCAGCACCTTCGTGAATACCCTTGGTGCTGATGCTATGCCGAAGGGTAGCACTTTGAACTGGTAGTGTTTGCCCTCTATCATGAACCTGAGGTATTTTCTGTGCGCTGGCAACATTAAAATATGAAAGTATGCATCTTTCATGTCCAATGTTGTCATGTAATCTCCCTGAGAAAGCAGTGGGATTACTTCCTGTAAGGTTACCATACGAAACTTTTGGGGTTTGATAAATTTGTTCGCTGGGCGCAGATCTAATACAGGGCGCATGGTTAGATCCTTTTTGGGTACAAGGAAGTACACTGAATAAATACCTTCCGTTACCTGAGATAGAGGCACGACCTCTATGGCTCCTTTTTCCAGCAGTTGTTGTACTTCTTGGAGAAGGATGGCAAGATGTTCCGGTGTCATGCGACGTCCCCTCGGGGGTCTGTAGGATGGGGAACTGTTGAATTCGATACAGTATCCGTGGGCTACGGTGGACAGTACCCAACGGTCTGACGTTATCTCCTCCCATGCAGGAAGAAAGGATGTTATCCGGCCCCCGACCGGTGTTGCATGGGAGGGGACGCGAATATTCGCGTCATTTGGAGTTGTTGGGGGCTTGGGAGCCTCTGGGGGTGGATCCCCGACCCCTCCCTTTGCCCCGGCGTTGGCCTCTTTGGCTGTACTGCCCACTATTGGTTTGGTAATTGGTGGCAGGGTATTGCTGATGTTGATTTTGTTGTTGGTGTTGGCGTTGGCCACGAAAAAGGCGTTTGTTGCCATAGCCGCGCCTGGTAGTGGGCTTAGAGATTTGGTCAAGAGTCTTGATAGTGTCGAACTCTTTTTTTAGCCATCTCTAGGGCTTCATCTACCGCTTTTCCGAAGAGGTTAGCGTCCTCGACAGGTTTATTTATCAAAGACGCCTGTGTCTCTGGTTTAAAGCCTGAGTTGCGCAGCCATACATGGCGCTTTAGGAGTATTCCTTGTACCAAGGAACGTCCTGCTGTTTCTGCCGCGTCCAGAGAGTTTTTAACAATGCTCTGGTTCACTTGGGTTCCTTCGCCAATAGTTGACAGTAGGCGCGTACGTAAAGGCTCCGGTGCTTCCTCGGCGTCTTCTCGCAGTTTGGCCCACTGCGCGTCTGCGTAGCTTGCAAGCAAGGAATTGTTGTTGGCAATTCTTGCAGAGAAGGCAGCCGAGGAAGTAACTCTTTTTGCAAGGGCATAAAGCCTCTTGCCCTCCTTGTCAGGGGGTGCCTCACTGGTGGAAAGTGGTACCCCTGCCCTCTTTCTAGTATTAGATACCACTAGGGAATCCGGAATGGAATGTCCCCTAATGTAGAGGGGGTCTGAGGGTGAAGGAGTGAAAAGTTTTTCAATCCGTGGATTGACCCTTCTGATCATTGCGGGAGTGGACAGCGAAGGTATGATCCTTCTCTTCACTGAAGCGAGGAGTGGAATGGTCTGGCTGACCGGGGGTTTTTCTTTAATCACTCTTTTTACAAAGTCCAATTCTGGAGAGAGTTCCCCGGTGTCGAGTTCGAAATGCGCTGCTGCTCTGCGCAACAGTGCATTGAACGTGGGCTGATCGTCAATTGGAGACGTGTTCCTAACTGGAGAATTGTCCGGAGGAGTTAGGTTTAGGACATCAGTGTCGGAATACACTGATGGTGATTGCCAGGGGTGTGAAGGTCCCTCTTCTGGGTTAACCCCAAAGCCTTCTTCTATAATGTCTGTTCTGTCTTCCAGACATTCCTCCTGGTTCTGTTCTTCATTGTCCATGAAATCATCTTCTTCCTCGAAGTCTTGTTCCTCCCCAGTGAGGTCATATACATCTTGGAAGTCTGAGGCTGTGTCCTGCTGGGGATCGACTAGCCTCGGATTTTTGGCCCTGGGGTCCTCCTGAGGCCCTTCTCTGGTCCTCTTGTGAGTTTGAGAGGCCTGGGTGCTCATGAACCTTTCCATCCTCTCCATACAGAGGTGGAGTCTTTCCATTGTTTCATGGGGTACCCCAGAGCGGTCTGGCGGGGGAAACATAGGGTTATCTAACTCGAAATGGCTCGACCTCTCCCAAAGCGTCGAGGAAAGTGTCCCGTCGCCCTCCGAAAAACCTTCAGGTGTGTCGGGAGACTCCCTGACTGAAGGGGGTAGTCCCTGCTTCCCTTCGGGCTTTTTCGGCGTATCCTTTAACTTATGCGTAACGCTCGACGTAATATTCGGCGTACGCTTTTGGGCGTCGGCTACAGCGATCCTTGCTAAGCTATCGGCGACTCGCTTGTCGGCGACTCGTTTGTCGGCGGAAGCTTGAGTTTTCGACGCTATGGGTATCGAACGCTCTACGGCGGTCTGCGCTTTCTGTTGATGCGCACCGGCCGATGGTTTGGTGGCAGCGCCCTTGTTTGCCGAAAGCCCAGTCGCAGGTCGCGGCTGCGGTTGCGAGAGGGGCTTCGAACCCGAACGGTCCGAGGAGGCCGCCGGTGGAACCTGCGTCTCCTTGGGCGCCGAAGGTCTTTTCGACTTTGTCGAAGAAGAGCCGTGGGTTGTGTGTTTATGTGGATCTTTGTGTGCGTCTGTGTCGCCGGGGTGATCATCCCCATAAGCAGGGCGTGAGCCGAGCCCGTCGGGGCCGGGGACAGACGACGAAGCGCGTAAGCGCTCCTTAGAGGGGGTTTCGACTTCCGTAGCGGAGGTCGTGTTATCGCGTTCCTCGTCACTGTCGGTGGTAGCAGCGGCGGGTGAACCTTCGCCTTCGACATCGCGTAGGCCGCCCACCTTTTAACCCTTCGGTCTTTTAGAGTTTTAGGCTTAAGAAGCCGACAAGCCGCGCACCTTTCCTCCTTGTGATCGAGGGGCAAGCAGCGGTTGCACCGTGAGTGCTTGTCCTTCCAAGTGAATTTGCCTTTACAAAGTGGGCAAAACCTAAACGGTGTCCTCTCCATAGCCGAGGCAATAAATCGCGATAAACACCCCAAGGGAAAGGAAGGGGAAAGGGAAAGGCATTCTCAGAAAAGACCCAGAGATGTCCCACGACCCCACTCTCCCTACTGTATATGGCCTGCGAGGCCAGGCCACGTGTTCGGCAGCGCCGAAGGATTTCTTCCGCTCGACCCTCCGTCGAAGATTCTTTTCGGCGGAGAACAGCTTACAACTGCGTCGAGGGAGGGATTATTAATATTAGAGAAAAAACGACCAAAGGTCGAGGAGTTGCAATGTCTCTCGAGGAGCTCCGCGTGAAGGCGACCAGAAGCTGGGCGGAAAAAAACAATCTGAGGGACCTCGACGCGTGAGGGATTGTGGGTACAACGCACGTCACTATAGGGATAGTGTTTCAGACACGCCTTGTCGACGTCCCCTTTTCGACTACGAAAAACAAAATGCAATACTCCGCAGTGACCACTGGATGTCGGACCTATGCACAGCATGTGATTCTAAGCAGATTAACAAACATCAGAAACAACGTTATTGTGTTGGAAAAAGCTGCGGTTTTTGTTTCCAAGTTTCTCAGGCTCCTCCGGCTCGGAGGAGCCTGAGAAACTTGGAAAGAAAAACCGCAGCGTTTTCCAACACAACCGCGTGTGTTTCTGCCTGCTGTGGCTATCACTTTGGGTCTCCGGTGCTGGAGACCCAAAGTGAAAGCCACAGCAGGCAGAAACACAACGCGGTTATGATTACATGCCGCGTAGTGTTTTTACCTACAGCCGATTTCCCATTTGGGGCTCTCGGGCTCCCCGTGGGGAGCCCGAGAGACCCAAATGGGAAATGCTAAATGCTGCGTTGTGTCTGCCTAAATCTGCTTTCCCATTTGGGGGGGAGCCCGAGAGCCCTAAATGGGAAAGCAGATTCAGGCAGAAACAATGCAGTTGTTTTCCGCAATGCTGCGTTGTTTCTGCCTGAATCTGCTTTCCCATTTGGGGCTCTCGGGTTCCCCTTGGAGCCCGAGAGCCCCAAATGGGAAAGCAGATTCAGGCAGAAACAACGCGGTTGTGTTGGAAAACGCTGCGGTTTTTCTTTCCGAGTTTCTCAGGCTCCTCCGAGCCGGAGGAGCCTGAGAAACTTGGAAAGAAAAACCGCAGCGTTTTCCAACACAATAACGTTGTATTTATGTTTGCGGTCGCTTCAAAAGCGACCACAAACATAAATACGTTTTTAAAGCTGCGGTTTTATTTCTAAGTTTTCCAGGCTCCTCCAGCCCAGAAAACTTAGAAAAAAAAACGCAGCTAGTGCTTATTTTTTAAAAAAAAATAAATAGCACTTACCGAGATTCAGCTGCAGCCTTCCTGCTCTGGTCTCCGGTCCCCGTCCTCCGCCTACAGCACTAATGAAGGGAAAGCCACCCAGCGGTAGCTTTTGTTTACTACAGCGGGCTGGCTATTCCTTCATTAGTGCCGCAAAAGCAAAAGCCAGCACAGGAGGGCCTCCATTTCACAAAATGGATGCGCCCATGTGCTTGCTTTTGCGAATTTTGAGCTTGAATAGCTCAAACTTTTACATAAGAAGTTTTAAAACAGAGAATGCTAGTATTTTTTTTTTATGTTGCCCATCTATTTTTTAAATAAAAATGTTTACTAGACCATCCCTTTAACTGTTATTTTTATTGCATAGAGTGTTTTCAGACCTAATAAATTTTTTATTTGTATACTTTTACGGTCTTATTTGAGTGGTGTGTGTGTGTGTGTCATTGAACCATTACACCGCCCCAACAATTCAAAAGCTTAAGCATTACTGCTCTACCATCTACCTTGATTGAGGTTGGCTAGATCCAACTTTCTTTAACCCTGTTCACTACAATAGTGTGACCTATCAGATCTCAGCCTCAGGTCTGGTTCTGAAAATCTTTCCTAACACCAATTGAAAGAAAAATTACCCGTATGTAACAAGAAATATGTCTAAATATAGTATTCAATGTGCCAACCTCGTGGGGAGGTAGAATGGGTAGCATGTGAATCTAAAACAGGGACAAGCTGCAAAAATACTGTTCCTGGTAATTAATGGATGCCTTTTGCAGCATTCATCTTGTTTAGATGTGCATGGTGTGTCTGAATATCAAGCATTGTCATCAAGTGAGGCTTGTGAGCGCAAGGCACAATTTGAAATAAATTCTTCTATACTGCCTGCACAATCAAGAAGTCTGCTCTGAACTGGGAAAAGTCCATCCATTACCCAATCACATGGGGCTGGGGGACTAAGTAGGGAGGCCACCTCTTCCGATGGAAACAATAGAGACAGGATTCAGATACTTGGAGATATTTATTCAGAAAGAAATATGAGGAATTAAACATATCCCCCGCAATTAGGATGTTTTGAAGCAGATATACAGCACTGGTGGGCCCTGCCCTTGTCCCTATTGGGCAAGGCAACAATTTACAACATGATAACGCTCACCCGGTTATTGTACATTATACAACACACACAGAGGGCTGTTTCAGCATTTTTTTGAATACATTGGATAGAATGCTAAATAGCTTCCTGTGGCAGGATAAGACGCCTAAAGTGCAGATAGACACCCTGTACAATGCACAGTGGGAGGGTGGCATTGGGCTGCCGAACATGAAGTGGTATTAGTGGGCGTCACAGTCAGAAGCAGCAAACGCGTGGAAATACTGAAGCAGTAGGGACAGCATGATGATTAGGGAATTGAATGTAACAGGAACAAAGGGGTGGGAATTGTTGTTATGCAGGAAGTCGGAAAAACCGGGACTCTGTAGATAGGACATGGACCCAGGCACATAAACACCTAGGGTGGGCAGTATGGGTGACACAGTGATCCTCAATCTGGGAAAACAGGCTCATCAAAGGAATCCAGCACCTGGAGTGGGCCAGAGAATGAAGACTAGAGGAAAAATAGCAGTGGGTGCAGTCTTTAAAGGGAGGGACGGACATGAAGACATTCCAGGAACTCAGGGAGGACTGGGGATTACATAACAAGGAGCACTACAGATATCTGCAACTAAGACACGCCCTGCGTCCACACATGGGGAGCAGATTCCACAGGCTTCCCAAATGGAGAGAAACTATCTGGATGGGGAGATCACATTGTGACAGATCTCGACGATCTGCAAGGCCATTTCCTTTTACTTTACTAGACAGTTAGATAACTTGAAACAAAAATGGGAGAAAGACGCGGAAGAAATAGATGGGCAAGACTGGAGGGACACCCTACACTATCTCAGAGAAGTGGCCATCTCGGCGAAACTGAAACTAATACAGTTCAAATATCTGCACATGATTAATTAATCTAGGGAAAGGTCAAAATAGGGAAGGGGGAGGATTATAGATGTCCTAAGTGCTTAAATGGTAAAGGCACTTTCTTCCATATGGTATGGGGATGCGTCAAATTACAGAGGTTCCGAAAGAAGGTAAAAGGGGAATTGGAGAATGTACCAGCAGGCACGATTGATCTGGAACACAAAGGGGCCGTATATGGGATATAGTCACATAGGGAGCTTTCCAGTTATCAGAGGGTATTTCTTTCCTATTGGCAAATAGGGTGATAGCCCTAAAGTAGATGAGTTAAGATGCGCCAAGTGTGGGAAATGGGTGCTCTGGGATGGACTCTGTCAAAAGCTGAGACCAATTGTTCTACGGAAATAGAGGATGTGGCCCGAAATATGAAAAATCTGGGGAGGGTGGGGATGATTCAGGTCAACCTCCCAAAACCGAAAGAACCATACTTGCATGTAAAGGTGCATGGAGGAAGGGTAGCAGGGGAGGGAAGGAGAAATGGACAATAGGGCTATGAGGTATTGACCTGAATTGTATGCACTGCGTGTGTGGTTTATATTTTGAAAACAGCAATAAACAAAATGCTTTGTAAAAGTGACAGTGTCATCCCACATAGCTGCTCTGCATGTATCCTATATTGGAACATTTGTGAGGTGTGCAATTATAGCACTTGCTGCCCCCTGAAGAATGGGCACTAGACTTTTTGGCAAGTTTCTTATTTGATCCTACTTAACTGTTGTAGGCACTGAACTTCTATCTTGATAATATATAAGTAATTATAGCATAATACAATCTTTTCTGGCCCTACAACACAAACAAATGTCTTGCCTTATTAATGTCTGTTGAATGCCTTAACTTATGTATACAATACATTCACAGAACAAGCTTTCATTACAGAGGTGTTATGGTGGTTTCCCTTTAGAAAAAAGAATTAAGTGAAAACATATTTTTAATGGGATGATAGGATTGCAGCACAAGAAACTAAAACGTCTGTTATATTTCTAAAGCAACCATAACTGAGCTACCGCCATCGAAAAACAAAAACCCAGACAGAGACATGTACAGCTCATGGTAATTCTCAGACATCATGACTTCTTTATTGCAGCTGTTAATGTGTATTTATTTGGGTTGCCCCTCGCGTGCAATGTAGACAAACCACATGCTTCTTTTTTTTTTAAACCAGGATTTTTTTGATGAAGTCTGGTTCATAGTTTGCTTACATATATGTCATTTGTGTTGGCATTCCTGCATCCTGAATAGCATATGGAGTGACCAAGGTATGGTTGATTTATACGATGGAGGTGGCAGAGTTAGGTTTGGTTCGGAAATCATAACTGGCAAATATTTTTGCTTAAACATCTCTGTGAATTTCTGTATTATTTATGATATACCACATCCTACCCACAGTGAATGGGGCATTGCTCCGGGAACCTTCAAGCCAGCAGATTGCACAACTGGGCATGAAAGCAACTTTGAACAGAGGTGGAGGTTTGGCCCTCCCCCAGAATCTGTCGAGTGACCTGAATGCCGCACTGGTGTGTGGTCAAGCCTAGTGGCTATGTTAACCGGGACACACCCCGAAACTCCCCAACGAGCCCACAGGGTTTGGTCTGCAGCCATGCCGAGAGGCTACCTTGACCGGCACATGTCTCACAGCCCTGCCCACTCCAGTTTGAAGTACCCAATGGGCAACAGGGCATATGATGCACTTCACCCATGCCCAGCATCTATATTGACTGGGATCAAGGTTACTGCCATGGAAACACATGAACCACCCAGTGGGTCCACTGGACATTGTCTGCAGCCATGTCCAGTGGCTACTGTGAACAGGGCAGGGCCTTTAGACACACGCCAGCAACCCAAAGAAGCCACTTTACCCCCATTAGTAGCTGGCCAGTGGCCACTTTCCCAGGGCATGCTCCTCAGCCATGCCCCAGGACCTGCCAAGCTACCCAAACTAGGGGCCACTTGGCCTTCACTGCAGATATGTGGGCAACTGGATACTTTCCCTGGGTCATGACCTTCAGCCAGGCCACACCAAAGCACTGTAAGTGGCCACTGAGCCAGTCCTGTGGCCATGACAAGTGACCACTTTAATCCCATTGCATGTCCCATGGTCAGTGGCCCCTTTGACCCAGGCTAAGCCAATCCTTCCCAAATGGTCAGTGGCCTGGGTACGGGGCCAGGCCAAACTGGCGCTGGGCATGCAAGGTCACTGGATCTCCTTTGGTTTGTCATTCCTCTTGTAAAAGGGGCATGACATAAGTGGTGCATTGCCGTGCTGGGATATTTTCTTTGTGGTCTTTTACGGTTTTTCCATCAACTACTTTACGAAAAATATGTTGGCTGTCAAATGGCATACAAATTATATGGGCCTACGTTTCTGGATTGTATGCAGAAACCCTAAAATCAGAATGTCGCTTCATAGTTAACCCTTTAGTCGCCAGCCTGCTAGCCATCTGTGCAGCATCAAACGGATCTTAATTATGGTATTAGAGGCAACTTGTCCTTCAATGGTTTGTAATTTTGCCCATGCCTCTTCTGGCAAGAACTTAATGACCATTTGCATTTCATCCCATTTACTATGGTTTTTATCGTGCTGGGAATGCAGTAGAAGTTGCAATCCTAATGTTGTATGCTGCTCATGTAGAAATGTTACTTCTTATTGCATACAATGGTGTGCATTGTTCCATGAGGTGATGCTTTAAGAGGATGATGCTGCCATTGGCAATCTATTAAGATGTAGTTATTATGATGGAATCAGGGACAGGATGACCGCTCATTCTAGCAGGGTTCTGCGGTGCAAGGAACAAGTTACTTACCTGTAACTGTTGTTCTCCAGCATGGATTCACATGCTCATGAATATTCCCCGTCGTCAGGCTGGGAATCCTCGGTAAAGAAAAAACCAGTATCAGTTTCGTTTCTGATCTGTCTTTCGTAGTAGTAACCAATCACTGGTCTCTGCGTCATACTGACCACAGCCAATGACTGCCCTCTACCTAAGCACCGCCTCTGGCAGCCATCTTCAGATTTGGAAGCACGTGAAGTGGCAGTATGACCAAGTGAAGAGCCGCAGAGGGGTAGGCGGGAGGGTTCGCATGTGAATCCATGCCAGACCCATGCTGGAGAACAACAGTTACAGGTAAGTAACTTGTTCCTTCTCCAGCATGGGGTCTGGCATGGATTCACATGCTCATGAATAAAGAATACATAGCAGTACACACATGCACAACCACGGGAGGTGGCAAAGGCTCAACATTAAGCATTACTCAACATTAAGCATCTTACCTCCTCACCAGGCTCACCTCAGGCGAACAGGTTGCGCAGCACTGCTTGGCCGACCCTGGACTCCTCCCTGGAATCCCGATCGACGCAGTAGAATTTCGTGAAGGTGTGCGTCGACCTCCACGTAGCAGCCCTACATATGTCCAGCAGGGGCACACCAGAAAGGAACGCCGTGGTAGCTGCGATCGCTCTGGTGGAATGTGCTCTCGGACGGCCAGGCAGCGGTCGGTTTGCCAACCGATGACAGTACATGATACAGCCGGAGAGCCATCTGGAAATGGAAGCCTTCGAGAGAGCCTTCCCCTGATTGACAGGTCCAAAGTTCACAAAGAGTTGTGACGTCTTCCGAAAACACTTCGTGCGGTCCACGTAGAACTTCAGCGCTCTAGCCACATCCAGCGAGTGCAAAGTCCTCTCAGCCGGCGACGAAAAGAACACAGGCAACACCAAGGGTTCGTTGAGATGGAAGTCCGACGGTACCTTGGGCATGAAGGAGGGGTGCGTCCTGAGCACTACCCTCGTGTTGTGAAAAGTCAAGTACGGGGCCTTGCAGGAAAGGGCCTGGATCTCTCCCACCCGTCGTGCGGAGGTGATGGCCACAAGAAACGCTGTTTTCCACGACAGAAACTTCAACGGGCCGAGTGCAGAGGCTCGAACGGAGGTCCCATGAGCTTGGTCAGCACCACGTTGAGCTCCCACGCCGGGGCCGGAGCCTTCACCAGCGGGAACGATCTGAACAGTCCCTTCATGAACTCTTTCACCAGACGATGAGACCACAAGGATGTCCGCCCCGTGGTTCTGGTGTATCGGGAGATCGCAGCAAGATGAATCTTGATGGACGCGTGTGCCAGTCCAGCTTTGGCCAGCGTCAGCAGGTACGGCAGTACCTGGGGAGCCGTAATCCGTAGAGGGTTAATCTTCTGTGCGTGGCACCAGACAGAGAACCTCTTCCATTTGTGTCCGTAGCATTTAAGAGTCGAGGATGCCCTGGCCTTTGCAAAAACCTCTCTGCAGTCGGCCGATATGTCGTATCCTCCAAACTCTAGCGCTGCAGGAGCCAGGCCTGCAAGTTCAGCGATTTCGGGTCGTGGTGGAGGATGGCGCCTCCTTCCCTGGAGAGTAGATCCGCGTCCACCGGCAGATTGATTGGCGGGGATGTTGACAAGTCCAGAAGGTCCGGGAACCATATCTGCCTCGGCCACACAGGTGCGACGAGTATCATCCTGCACCGTGACCTCTTGAGCTGGTTGACGAGCCGGATTAGCAGTGGCAAAGGAGAGAACGCGTAGAGGAACAGGCCGTCCCAGGGGAACGAGAAAGCATCGCCCATGCTCCTCGCCTGGGGAAACCTGCTGGCGAACCTCCGGCACTTGGAGTTCGTCGCCGTCGCGAACAGGTCGATCTGGGGTGTGCCCCACCGTCGGAAGAGGCGATCCACTAGATCCTGCCGTAGTTCCCACTCGTGGCACGAGCGCAGCTCCCTGCTGAGTGAGTCGGCGATGGTGTTTTTTATCCCTGCCAGATGAAACGGCACCAGAAACATCCTTTGGGCGACGGCCCAATGCCACAGGTCCTGCGCCTCCTTGGACAGTGCTGGGGACCTGGTTCCGCCCTGTTTCCTGATGTAAAACATGATGGTGGTGTTGTCGGTGAAGATCCTCACCACCTTGCCCTTGAGGGACGGAAGGAAGGACCTGAGGGCCCAGAACACTGCACGGAGCTCCAGGACGTTGATATAGAGGGACTTCCCCGTCGGGAGCCAAAGGCCTCTCGCGTGCAGATTTTCGGTGTGCGCTCCCCACCCTTCCAGGGAGGCATCCGTGGTCACTGTCTCCTGGTGGTCTGGGGTCTGGAAGTCCATGCCCGCCGTCAGATGCGCGCGGGTGCCCCACCACCGGACCGCTCGGCGGAAACTCTCGTCGAGTGTGATCCTCTCCTCGAAGCCGCCCGTCGTTTGAATCCAGCGCGCGTCCAGGAACTCCTGCAACGGGCGCATCCGGAGCCTGCACATCGGAATGAGGTAGATGCAAGAAGACATCATTCCGAGGAGGGACTTGATGGACCTCACCTTGGCCGCGTCGGAAGCCAACATCCGCTGTACCTTGCCCAGGATGGCCCTGGTCCTTTCCTCCGACGGGGAGGCCAGAAGGGACACTGTCGAGCTTCGCTCCCAGAAACAGTGCGTTTTGCGCGGGTACCAGGTGGGACTTGGCGTAGTTCACGGAGAATCCCCGGTCCGTGAGAAGTTGGACGGTCCTTGCCGTGTGCTCCACGGCGAGCTCCCTCGTCTTGGCTCGGATGAGCCAGTCGTCCAGGTAGGGGTAGACGTGGATCCCCTCGCGGCGCAGCTGCGCCGCCACCGGTGCAAGGCACTTGGTGAATACCCTGGGTGCCGACCGTAGTCCGAAGGGGAGGGCTTTGAACTGGTAGTGACGCCCTTGGACCACAAATCTGAGGAATTTTCGGTGCCCCTTTAGGATGGGAATATGGAAGTAGGCATCCTCCAAATCCAACGACGACAGGAAGTCTCCTTCCTCCAGCTGACCCAGGACGTGCTGGAGGGTGACCATCCGGAACTTCTGCGCCTTGATGAATTTGTTCAGACGTCGCAGGTCTAGGATGGGGCGCCATCCTCCCGTCTTCTTCACGAGGAAGTATCTTGAGTAAACTCCGGAGCCCCGAAGCCTCTTTGGGACGAGTTTGATGGCGCCCTTCCTGAGCATCGCCCTTACCTCCAGGAGAAGCTGAGGGACGTGAAGCTCTTTCCTGGCCACGGGGGGGACGCGCGGGCACCTTCTTTGAAACTCGAGCGCGTGGCCCCGGGCTAAGGCGTCCAGCACCCAACTGTCGGTGGAGATGGACTCCCACACGCTGACTAAGCTCGCCAGCTGGCCTCCCACCGGGGTGCATCGGTGGGGGCCCGACCCCACGGTCGGTTCAATCCTGTTTCGACGAGGCTTTGCCGCCTTGACCTCCTTGGCGACGACGGCGGGGTCCGCCAGACTTGCCTCGTCCTCTGTAGGCCTCCTGAGACGACGAGCGGGCCGCTTGACGGTAGGTGGAGAAACCGCCGCCGGAACCTTTGGAGGCGCCCTTGCCTCCGCTGCTCCGAAAGGGCGTCCGTCGTTGCTGCAGAACCCCAAGGGCCCGGGCCATCTCAGTGTCCGCTTTAATGGCCTGAAGGGAATCATCCACTGTTTTCCCAAACAGGTTGTTCCCATCGAACGGCATGTCCAGGACTCTGGTCTGTACGTCTTGACGGAAGTCCGTAGCCTTGAGCCATCCACGCCGCCTAAGGCACACGCCGTTGCCCAACTGGCGAAACCCAGTGTCGGCGTGGTCCGACGCCACCTCAGCTTCCTGTAGGATCTCCAGGGGATCCGCCCTCTTGTCGTCCAGTAGGAAGTCCAGCAGGGGAGCCAGTTTGTACCATAGCTCCCTGTCGTAGCGGGCCACGATAGCCAAGGCGTTGGCCGCTTTAATCGTCGTCGCTGCAGACGAGATGACCCTGCGTCCCATAGTGTCCAATTTCTTTCCCTCGCCGTCCGGTGGGGAAGTCGATGTGGAGGCCGCACCCCCGCCCCGCTTTCTTCCTGGCCGCCGCGGAGACGACGGAGTCCGGGGTAGGCTGCGCCCGGAGGCACAGGGGGGCTGCGTCCGGGACCCGGTACTTCTTCTCGTACCGGTCTCTTCTAGCTGGCGTAGTGGAAGGGTTCTTGAGGAGGGCGAGGCCCTCATCCCAAATGTCGTCCAGTAGAGGCACCGCGAGGACCATCTTCCTCTTGGCCTCGCGCGTTGATAAAGGAATCCTTCCTTTTTCTTCTCCTCAGGGCAGAGTTGGAAAAGCTCGGATGCCCTGGCGATCATGGAGTGGAACGAACCAATCTCGTCGGGCGGAGAAGCCCTGGTGGGAGGTGACGCCGGTAGATCCTCGTCGTATACCTCGTCGTCCGTACCCGTCGCTGCCGTGTCAGTCCCCGTATCATCCCCTCGGGTGGACGGGGAGGAGGGCTGGACGGTGCGCGACGGCTGAAAAGGAGGTGGAGGGTGAATCCTTCTTTTCTTGGGCGGGGGAACGCCAGAAGGTCCCGGTTCAGGATCCCCCGACGGGAGAGGTTCCTCCGTCGGCAACGGTAGTCTCGTCCTTATCTCTGAGCATAAGGACTGTATAGCCAACAAAATGGCCGCCGAGTTGTCTTGCAGCGCTGGCAGAGGGGAATCCGACGGGCCGGTCTTCTTCCACGCCAAGGCCGTGGCTTAAGACCTCGATCAGCTCTCCCTCCGAGGTTGAAGCCGAATCTACGACGACGCCCTGCCCCCCCTTTTTCTTCCCCGCCGGGGATTTCACGGGGGTCCTATCGATGGGCACAAAAGAGGACTCCCTCCGAGGTGGCAGGGAGACTCTGAGCCCCGAGGTCGCCACCACTGGTGTAGCCTCCACAGGCTGAGCCAGGGTCGCCGCGACAGTATCGATAGAGGGCTTGGCCGGATGGATTAAGGCCTTCACCACCTTAGGTGCGCTCACCGCCTTATCCTTGAGGGGGGGGACACTGTCTCGCTCCCCCTCCGATGGGGCCTTCGAGCTCGACCGGGGCCTCTCCAGGAGCTTTGCCGGGTGCTCTCCCTTCCTCTTACCCGACCCAGAGCGTTGGCTCGTGGCTGAAGGTGCCGGGGAGGGTGCGCCCTGCCTGGCGCCCGTAGAGCCCGACCGTTCGGCGCTCCCGGTGCCAGCGGACTCGCAGTGCTTGGCCTTGTGTTGGACCCCCGTCGCCGGGGCGTCCTCAAAGGTCTTAGAAGACCGCTCGGATTTCTTCCTCTTCTTCTCGCCTGACGGGCTCTTCCCTTCCAGCCAGTTGGCGAGACGTTGATGGCGGTCCTTCATGGTCCGCTCCGACATATTGCCGCAAAACGAACAGTCCTTCTCCACGTGCGTCTTGTCCTCATGTAAGCAGTAGAGAAAAAAGGAGTGTTCGTCCTCCTTAAAGACGTTCTGCAGCTGGCATCCAGGGCAGACCCTGAACAGCTTTCCGGGCGTCGAGCTTCCCTTCTCCTGGGCCATGTCCGGGCCTGAGAAGCTTCTGGAGTCCTCCAAAGCGTAGCTCGATGAAATCTTCACCCTTGAGGGGCGCAGACGAATCCGACACGGGTCCCCGTTGATCGGATGGAGAGTCGGTGGAGCTTGAGGCTCTTTTGACCGAAAAAACGAAGTTTTTGAGCAAAAAACGTGAAAAAATAGCACTAACGCTCGAGAGCAATAGCACGAGGATCCCAACACATGAACGTGCGGTAAAAATCTGAAGATGACTGCCAGAGGCGGTGCTTAGGTAGAGGGCAGTCATTGGCTGTGGTCAGTATGACGCAGAGACCAGTGATTGGTTACTACTACGAAAGACAGATCAGAAATGAAACTGATACTGGTTTTTTCTTTACCGAGGATTCCCAGCCTGACGACGGGGAATATTCATGAGCATGTGAATCCATGCCAGACCCCATGCTGGAGAAGTTGATATTTCCGTTCAAGTCTGGGATCAACATATTTTACCACGGTCAGTGTTCCACAAATTAAGATGCACATGCACTGCATCTTAATTTGAGCCATGAGAGGCAAAAAAAGCGTTGTCTGTCTATGAAGTACTAAGTGTTCCCACTAAAAAGTCTTCCTCTTCTTGCATCTGAATATTACATTTACCTGATACTCTAAGTGCCAGGCTATTATGCAAGTCTATGCAAAAAGGACAAGCATACTCGTCCTTGGCAATTAAGGGGTTAAGAAAGCAATGTACATAGTGAGAGCCTGATCATCATTTGGAGAGAACATATGATGTTCTGTTTTCAAAATAGAAAAAAATCACATAGTTATCCCATACACTTTGGTCATCAACCTATAACTGTGCATCTCCATAAGGAACCAATTCCTGGTCATTATTGTCATACATATAAGATTTCTAAGGTAATTTTGAAATCTTCAATGGTATTTTAGCTGTGTCTGTCAGAACTCACTTTCGTCCCTTTCCTAAAGCCCTCTACCTTTATGGACAGATTGGTGTTAAGAATAGCCTCTTGAAAAGTAATCATTTCTACTGTGTTTGCTACTTTCGCTTGAGATTCAACAAAGTTGTTTGAATTTGTCCAATGTGCTTTTCCTGGAGATTCAAAGAGAACTTTCCTCGAAGGTGCGTGAGAGCACCGCACAAGATGGCCATCTAGTCATGTGACTCCGGCCCATCCCAGGAAAAATCTGTTAAATATATCTGTACCGTTGGAGTTCGACTAAAAACACCAGAACAAAGCTAAAGTCCCAGGAAGTGGACTGAATGAGAAAACCAATGTGGAAGCTGGGTAACACTGTGGCAAACAGCGTGCGGGCTTGGATTGGCAAGAGACCGCGGGATCGGCGATGCAGTGCCTGGGAGGCTGAGGAGCCAATCTCAGTGGCAGGCTAACCTGCACCAAGGCAGAGACTACTTAAAGGGCCCTGACAGCGAGGATCAACACGCTGGAGGAGAAACAGGTTTGGAGGCAGGGGCTCGGTGAAACGCCACTATGTGCGACCTGGGAACTTTCCCAAAAAGGAAAAGGTACAGCGGCTGATAGCACCTCTGGAAGCTGATCGGGTAGACAAGGGCCAAGGAAGGAGACGGCTTAGAGGCGCCGCGATATGGGGGCGGGAGACCCAAAGTAGGCAGACTGGAAGGGACACAGTAAACTACAACAAATAGCCGGCCAGGAGAATGAGAGAGGGCCCCTTCACAGCGCCCATGGGAGAGACTCAAAGTGGATACAGGGAAGACGCCAGCATGGCCCCATCATAATCCCCATTCCTTCTGCTTTCCAGGTACTGGGTCTGGTTGAGGGCAAACTAAAATGAGAATGATAGCTGGGACACAAATATAAACCCGCATCGGCACAGAGAAGTTGGTGAAAATGGATACTCATCTCCTGAGACCCAAAATGGCTGGCACCTCAGCGACGGCCCAAGCGGGCAAAGGGACAATGCAGACAGCAATATGGTTAAAGATAAGACAGGGAAGATGTCACAGAGTAAAGTAGACAAGTACACGACTACATGGAAAAGAAGATACAGCGGGAAGGGGAACATTCCACCCAGGCTGAGGTGCAAGTAGGGCAGAAGGTGGACAGAGCATTTGATTGTGCCAGTTTTGAAGACAGTACAGGAGTCCAGAACTAACTTGGAAAATAAAATTGGACACATGAGGTCTGATGTCTTTCTGCTGAGGCAAGATCTACATGCCGTATCCTTGACGGTTGGGGAGAAGGAGGAAAGGATAAGTCAGCTGGAGGACACAGTATGGGGGCTCCAAAACCGTGTACAAGGCATCTACTGGAACGCTCACGTTCTGAAGGAAAGGGTTGGAGACACTGAGGGCAGGTTGTGGAGTGCGAACGTCAGACTTATCCGATTGCACGAGCGAATAGAAGGACCTGCAATGGACTTAATCCTAGAGAAATGGATCCGGGAGTCACTTAGCCCAAGAGGACTGACACATTTCTTATCAATTGAAAGAGCGCACAGGGTCCCAAGGAGACACCCACAACCGGGTGTGCGGCCAAGACCAGTATAGCCAAACTCTACAACTATAGAGACAGGGACGTAATCCTGCAGACCTCCAGAAGCAAGGGTCCAAATCAAGTCAATCAGGCCTACGTTACAATTTTACCAGACTATACCTTGCAGGTTTAAAAAGCAAGAAACTCATTAGAGGAGGTGAAACGACAACTGCGAGCCAATTATTTCAAATACACACTGATTTTCCTGGCCAAGCTGAGTGCGATTCATGGGGAGTGCTCCTGGTTCTTTCAGGATCCCAGGAAGTTATGGGACTGGATGGAGAACAAAGGGAGCCAAGTGGAGAGATGCAGAATTTCCAAGAAACACCCATCGGGCATAGAAGAGAACGGCAGGTGGACTGAGGTGGGGAAAAGGAAAGCTTGGAAGAACCGGGAGCTTATGGAAGAGCCTTCAGAAAACTGCAGATTCCTGATACATTCAGAAGGGATAATCACCATGATCGACCTGTCTCAAAATGCAGATAGGGACGCAAGGTACTTGACGTTTCAGCAGTGGGGGACACAGCTACAGTGACTTGAAAATGGTGGAGATTTGGGGGGGCACAAATTAGAGGAAACACTAATGAAGGAGAGGGAGAGGGATGGCTGGCCCGCCAGGGGTGTTATCCGGTATAGGATGGAATGGGATTGAATGATGCATACATGTTCTTATAATCAAGTGCCGAAGAAGGTATAGGTTGGGAGACACCGTTGAGGTGGGAGGAGAGGTGAAAAGGGGAAGGGGTTTGGTGGGTAATTGTTATGTGTTGTTGGGGTGACAGATATTTCACTGTCGGGGTGGAAAGTATGAACGGGGAGAGGGATTAGTGGTGAGGGGGCGGAGAAAGTGCCAGTTTAATATATTCATATCTGTTGGAACAGTTTGATTGTGCAATGCAGGTAGGGTACTGGGGAACAAAAGGGGTTACACCAGACAGATGAAAGTCATTTATCTGTTTGACCCGGTGTGAGAAACCTGAGGGTATTCTCACTCCTATTCCCCATGGGTCCTCTGCTCAGGTGGCCAATGAAAGGACATTGCTCTTGGATCCCGACCCTGGGTGTGGACAAGCTAGGGAGGATCACATAGGTGGAGGATCTGTGGGGACTGGGAGTGGATGCCCTTGGGAGAGACATGGTATCCCCCTTTTCCTGCTAATGACGAACCCAACCCTTGCCCAGTCTTCATGGGGCATTATAAACCAACTCCCCTGAGTTCCTCATGTAAAACTACAAAAGGTACGTGGAAGAGGCAACCAGGAGTAATGAGGACTAGTTGCTTTTACCACTCTGGTACTGGGACGGGGAAGAGGCCTGCTGAGAGCAGTAGAAGTGAAACATGTCCCCTTAATCATGGTCAGGCAGGGTTAATTGTAAACTCGCACCTGCAGCCTGTTAAGAGGCTGCAGGTGTATAAAAAGCCCCATCAAATGAGAGTGAGAGAGGAAGCAGTGACAGGAGATGTGGCAGTAACATTGCAGCAGAGAGGCCAAGAGACACAGCAGGGAGCGGCCTGTGTGGAACACACCTATGGTTCAGCTCGGGAGCAAAGGAGCCTCGAAAGGGGAGCCGTACCGGAAGGGTGCCCCTTTTTCTATTGCTTGAAGCGCTTGTTCTCCTGGGGCCTTAAGCCGAACCAGGAGTGTCAAGGGGGCAGGAGGTGAAGCCTTGAGGCAACATCAGAAGGCCGGGTGATCTGCACTGCAGGAACTTGCATCAAAGCAAACTGAGTTTCTAAGCAACAGAAACCCGGTATGCGAGTGACTGATCTTATGCGCAAGGGTATTTTGTATCGGAGTGGTCGCGTAAGGCTTCCGATCCAAATACTTGCAAACCAGCAACTACTAAGACTTGTTAATCCTTGAACGAGAGAGGGTACTTTGTTATGGATTGGTCGCGTGCATTTGAAAGCACATTTTCGAAAGTCTCAGAGTGCTGGGCATTTTTAAAGGCAAACTACAAAAGTATACAACGAAGTGAATTGAAAATAGCAAGAGTGGTTTACATGAAAACCATTAAACATTATTGAATACCAAACCGAAAACAAAGCTTGATAAACATATCTTCACTTGCTGAATACCGCACTGAAAGAAGATTGTTACTTATGAAGATTCGAAAGAAATTACGTTTTATCATTTGAATAAATACACTGTATGCCAAGTCCAAAAGTGAATGAAACTTAAATTGCAGGCAACATTCAAATCCATTGAATCTACAAATCTATTAAGTGGCAAATCAAAGAAACCAATGCATATTGAACTCTAAGATGAATAGCACTTTAACAAAGTCAGCAAACCCAATGTGTATTTATTGTAATTCAAAGTGAATGGAACTTTGAAGGTGAACTTTAAAATGTTACTTAAAACGAACTGCCATTTTCAACCAATACAATTATTTGTGCAAAGACCACTCCTATGCAGAGGGTGCAAGTGTGGCACATAACATTAAGAAAATTGGCAAACATCATAAAATCAATTCATCATTGAAAGCACGTCTTGGGGAAGGGAACCCTGAGGATTTGAACTATTTATTCACTTGAGGACAGAGCCTCAGGATATTTTGTGTTTTGAACTGTGTTTTGGAACTTGGGGAAGGGAACCCCAAGTACTGGATAATTCTATCTTATTTTGGAACTTAAGGCAATCCTGCAACTCTTGTTAGAACTGCTTTATACTTGGGGAAGGGAGCTAAAAGAAAGCTGTGAGCTGGATAAAGCTCTGAAATTTATGTTGTACTCAACTATTTTGGTTGTTGACATCCCTACATGTTGTATAAGATTAGTTGTGAGTGCAAGTATAGGTTTCGGACACAGACAGATTCCTAAATTAAATCTAAAGACTTTGAATTTCCTTAGTTTTGGGTTTTGGAAGTGTAATCCCACCATATCATAGGGCAAGATAGGCATTTTTCCATCCTGACATTTAAATTAATAAAAGTGTTTACTTTGAACTTTGAATCAGTTGTCTGTATCTAACTCCAAGATGCCTTCACACCGCACATTTATCATCAGGAAAGGTGATCACGCATTGAAATGCATATAGTGGAATGTTAATGGGCTGAATGATAAATAAAGCAGATTGCAGTCTCTTCAGACATAAATCGACTCAACCAGATGTGCTTCTGCTTCACGAGACGCACCTCTTGGTGGACCCATGTAGACTCCTTGGAAGATGCCATATAGGTGGGTGGCATACACAGGCTTCTCAAGGGGATAGATAGGGCTGGCAATACTAATCAGAAGATCACTGAACCTACATATCTCCAAAGTAATACCGGACCTCAGGGTAGAAAAGCTGTGATCATCAGAGCAATGGGGAGGTAGATATTTACATTCATTAGTGTACATAACAGCTTAATTTAGTCATTCTATCACACAGTAGGTTACAGGCATATACCCTTGACAGTGTGCTTTTTAGACTGATTTGGTTAACGTTTGTAGAACATGGGAGATATGTAGTCAGACTATTAACTTAATCTGTGTGTAGAGAATCCCATTAGCCGAGTTTCTATGGTAGCCGGTCTGTCCCTCTGACAAGATGCTCTACGACACCCAGTCTATTGCATTTGGCAGACTAGTAGGGTAGGCTGTTCATATTGCCCAGGAAGTTTACGAGGGTAGTTGGCATTTTTTCTCCCCCAAAGAAGATCAGATGACACAGCGACATCGAAGATAAGCTGCATCTGGGCTTAAGCAAGGTACTGCTATCCATTCACACACTCTAGAATGCAGCTACGACTATGGCAAATTCAGTCTAGCTGGTCACATAACGATTTCGCACTGAAACACCAAACTTGCATCAACACCTCTGCCATTAGAATACAGCTACTACCTATGACAAAATACGGTCGAGCTGTACACACATAGAATATCCTGCACAAAGTCTCTGTTGGGACTTCTCGCAGCACCCGCCCATATGTCTGACCTCTTGGGTTGCTTAATGGAGCCTAGTCTAGCCAACCCTCCTAGGTCCTAATCTTGGCCAAATGCACACAAGCATCTTAAACCTCCTCTTAGAACTTTCCCATACCTGGACTTAGGTTCCTGAGGGTGTTCCAACCACAAAGCACATCGATGCCATACAAATGGGGAAATGGTTCTATATAAATGACGAATACAATACAATATACACACCACCCGTGTAAATACCAGAAATTTTGAAGGAACTTAAAACTATCCCAATGGAAGCCCGATAGGGCACACTATTTAATGGAGGAGACTTTAATGCAGTGGTGAATCCGACACTCGATAGATGGAATCGCGAGGGCGTGGGGTCCAGAGGACAGGCAACTCACAATTAGGGAAGTGCATTCGAAGGGCCTGCTGAACATATGGAGGGAGATGCATCCGGAGCAGAGGGAATACTCCTCCTTTTCCACGGCATGTGCTTCCCTGTCAAGGATAGATTATTCGATATGCCCATAGACAGACACATTCCGGGTGAGAAGTGCGGGACATCTCTCCAGGGGGGTTTCGGGCCACACATCGACGATTATGATATCATTCAATATGCACATGATGGGGGGACCTGGAGATTCAACACATACCATCTGTTTGACGATAGGGTGGTAAAAGAGTTGAAAAAAGGAAGCAGGACATTACTTTCGGATCAACCGGGATTCTGTAGAATCGCAACAGATGTTATGGGAAGCATATAATGCGGTAATGAGAGGCAACGCAATGGCAATGATAGAGGCAAAGGAAAGGGAGAGTCAGCAAAGGGAAGCGGAAGACCAGATCATGCGGTTGGAGGTGAAATGGTAGCCGACATAAAGGGCCGACATATTGTTGGACTTTAAAAAGGCTAAAGAAGAAGTTTATTTAAAGAATTACAAAGAGCTGAAGTAGGCTGGTGGCATAGGGTTTACGCATATATGTATGGAGCAATATATTTGGTAAATTGTTGGTGTGGGTGGCCCACAGGGATAAGCAGAACAAGATAAGCGAGATTTGAGTGGTGGACACGGTGGAGAGAGTAGAGGAGCCCTGGGATATTGTGCAGGCCTTTGCTACATTTCTTAAAAATGATACACATTGCAGACCGGGAAAAGAGAGGAGGAGTTGTGGCTACATGGCAATACCCTTCCCATCAAGCAGTTAATGGATACACGACGAGAGGCGTTAGGAGGGGCGATAACTATGGAGGAGCTGGAGGCCATGCTGTCACAACTTGCTAAGGGAAAGCCAGCGGGACCAAATGGACCCCCGCTGGAATGGTGTGTCAGATTAAAGGAATAATCATTGGAGGCAATGAGGCACATGATACATAAGAATTGAGAGAGGCCACAAAAATAGTTATGCCAAAACCGGGGAAACCAATGGATCTGTGTGGGACTTAAAGACCCATTTCCTGATCAACATAGAGGCGAAGATACTAGACAAAGTATTGGAGAACAGACTTTAAAGTATCATTTTGGACATCATTAATGAGGATCAATGTGGATTCATTCCAAATAGATCTACAAAGATGAACATAGGAGATTATATCTAGTGATAGCTAAAGCCAAGAGAACTCAATCTGCAGTGGACTTCCTGTCGCTGGATGCCCATAAGACATTTGACTCAATCAAGTGGAACTACCTATTTGGATTAATGTATAAAATGGGTTTTTGAGAAGGATTTACTAAATGGGTGACACTGCTCTACACGGAACCATGGGCAAGGATTAAAGTGAGTGCTGCACTGTCACATAGCTTTCTCTTGAAATGGGGGACATGACAGGGATGTCCACTGCCCCTGCCCCCTATTATTCATAGGCATTGGAGGGACAGAAGACAGGATATTTCTATATGCAGACGATATCCTATTATACTTGACAACCCCAGAGGTATCAATAACCGAGAGCAATGTTCATAATGGGAGAGGTTGGCAATCATGCCAGCCTTAAAATTAATTGGGAAAAATCTGTCCACTATCCAATAGCCTGGGGGGAAATTGTGAGCAGGGCACCCCTCCCAATGGTAACAATTGAGGCAGGGTTTAGCTACTTTGGGATATTTGTCCAGAAAGAGGACTCCATCATTGAGGAGTTCAATTTATCCCTGGCGGTTAAGCGATTTGAAACTGACATTAAGCACAGGTGGATGCTGCCCTTATCCCTAATGGGGAGGGCGGCAATGTACAAGAGGGTGACAATTACCCGATTGGTATACATTAACCAACACACGCCGAGGCTGGTAACTGTGAGCCACTTCGACACAGCCAACAGACTTCTGCACCGATTCCTATGGCAAAATAAGATACCCAGAGTTAGACTGGAAACATTGTACAATTCGCACTAAGGAGGGGGAATAAGGTTACTGAATTTGTAGTGCTACTATTGGGCATCGCAACTCACAATAGCAAAAGGGTGGAAGTCGACAGGGAGCCGCATCTCAGTGGGAGACATGGAGGGGTGACATTGCTGTACCTGAAAACGGAACAACCAGGAGTCCTACCCATAACAAGGAAAGTAAGCAGGTCTTGTGCACAGGCACACAAACACCTGGGGTGGGTAAACCAGTTAACACTGGCCTCACCGATTTGGGAGAACGGAATAATAAAAGGAATTCAACACTTGAAGTGAATGGAAGGACAGATGCATAACAGTGATGGGAGATGTACTCAAAGGCCCAGGTATGAAATTGTTCCAAGAGCTTAAACATGAATGGGGATTAAATAACAAGGACAACTACAAATACCTGCAACTTTGGAATACTGTGGGCCCACACATGGGGGTCAGGGAGGATACGCAGACACTGCAAGTCTCTGCAATAGAGAGAAACGTCCTGGTTGGGGAGAGAATGTCAAAACAAATCTCCACTATATATAAGACATTATCCTTCTACTCCACCAGACAGCTAGAGGAGCGGAAAAAAAGATGGGAGAAAGACGGGGGCGTGGCTAAAAGGCCATGTAAACGGACATGTTCCCGTAGGAGCTCCTGTTGATCCGTCTATGATCCAGAAGAAAAGTGCATACGGAACTATCTAAAACATATGAAACTGTTGGTGCATGCCTGAAGCCCTGCGGCAGGCTGGGAGCGTGTTTTTGTCCCACTGAACACTGCTATTCAGAGGTATCGAGCCCTGGAAGAGTAAGACGGCTCGCCGAGGAAGAATCCAAAATGGCGATCCGCCAAGAACAAAGGAACGGGGCAAGCCAAGGGACAGGCTGTGACAATGAAGCGCAAGGCAGTGCCGCAAGCAGACTGTGACTGACGGAGAGGCTCTACAGTAATACCGAAGCGCAGACACTGCTCGCCTGTGCGTGGGTGGACTGCACCGAGAGCTGGGGAAGAGCGGCGGCATCGGCGTGCCCGACAAATACTGCAGGGAACACGGACCACACATCGGTTGCTAAATCTGACAGCCGGAGGAGCTGACCGCCAGTACATGAGAAATCGCTGTAGAGCAGTGCCCCTGGAGCAGCTTAAATAAAATAGTACAGGACGGAGCAGATGCATGGTGGGCAGAGCACCGAAGCATCAGGCGCTTCGAAGACACGGTGAGCGGATGGGGCTCAGAGCAACACAGTAACACACGCAGGGTCTAACTTTGCCTGCAGACGGCATAGCGGACACCGAAATAAACAAACGAGAACAGTTGTGGGCTGAGTGGAACAGTGTGCGGAGCGCTCGTGTCGACAAGACACGCGGAACGAAAGACACACAAGCGATTGCAAGAGGCATGGAAGCGTGAGCACTGCTGGCCCATGGCAGTGTAAAGTAAGCAGCAATAAGTTTGCCCACAGGATAGCAGAGGGCACAGGAGACTGGGGCACTTATGAACGTGCGCAATGGACAGGCTTTCATGACGGTGACACAAATGAAGGCAACTTAACCACGGCTCGGTAGGATTTGGTGGCTGGCCTGGAGGCATAAGGTAAAACGGCGCAGTGCACTATCCCCAAGCCATCTTGGGAGGCGCTCGCTGCGGGCTCGGGCAGGCGCACAGAGCACCCCCAGGGACAGGCACTGGGGTGAACCGAAAGTGCAGTCATAAGGTACAGAGGCGGCTGCAATCTCCCCTAACGAATAAAGCAGAGACAGCAGATGCAAACCCGCAGGTCCGTAGCCTGGACGGACCGTCAGTAAACCCAGAGAGTCATTAGGATTGCGCTCCATAAACGAAATGCGCACAACATGAAAAGGACATCTCTCAACCACAGTGGGAAGAAGCCTGTGGGAAGAGTCCCCCGATACGCCTCATGAAATTGACATGAGGCTCACACCAAGCGGTGATGCATAAGTATCAGGTGCGGGGTGCTCTGTACAGAGTGTCTTATTAGACCAGCCTTGGGGCATGACGAAACAGTGCCATCCAAGGCACAAAGGATGAATGAGGCAGAGTTGTTGACACCTACACTCAACGAGATGCAGAAGGCAAGCGGAACATTGCTCACAGAGGATGCCCATACCGAGGTGCACACTGCTGTGCATGGTGCTGCTGGCAGATCTTGAACCAGCAGCTACTCGGGACTCGGGACTTGCACAGTATAGGACATCTTGGCAGCCTGGGGTGGCCCACCATAGCAAACAGTCAGGTATCCCGGCTGGGCAACACCAGAAAAGCAACGTGATGCTGTAATGGGATGCTTGCACTGGAATTTAAAAGCATTCTGCACCACCGGAACACTCGCTGGAGAGGATGCCGTGATTAGATGTGGAGCCATCACTGGCACCCTGGGGTCGCCCTAATAGCAAGGGAGAAGTGGAAGAGAGCACTGGTGGGCCACTGCAGGTTGCCCAGGACAAGATAGGGGGGAGACTGGATGAGCCCCTGGGGTGCTGGTGCCCCTTGCAGGGGTGGCGCTGGCGATTGCGAGACTCAGAGTGCGCCCCCTCACCTCGAAGCGCAGCTCAAGTGAAGACTTATATGGTTACGTGGGAGGACATAACCCACTGTGACAAACAAGGACTGGGCTGGAAGCCCTCTGGGGCAGCCCCCCTGAGCGCGTGAGACTACAGCGGGTTGCCCCCGCTGGAGCTGCAGACCACAAGTGGTAGGGTCGACCCACGACCTACAGCTGAAGCGCCATGTCTAACAAACCTCCAAGACTAAAAGCGAAGCAGCCTACGCTGGACGAATACGCCAGGACGCCGCCGGGCCCGGAAGGTGCCAGGAGCAAGGACAGGCCGCCCGCTGGGGGCATTGGCTGTCGTGAGCACGAATCAGGAGGTCCTAGCTGCGATTGCAGACCTGAAAGCAGCCTGGGAGGCCAAGCTTGAACTGGCTGTGACTGAACTAAAAACCGCGCTGGACCGCAAGGTTGGAGAGATGCAGGAAGAGGTGAATCTTCTCCGGCAGGATGTCCGGTCATTGGCGGAGCGCACTGAGAACCTCGAGAAGGAGGCGAGTCCGAATACAGCGGACTGTGCTTCACACAAGTCAGAACTACACTCCCTGGTGCAGCGGGTTGGCAATCTGGAGAATAGGGCGGAGGAAGCGGAAGGAGGTGCCCGGAGGAATAACATCCGCATTGTGGGCTTGCCGGAGGGACCAGAGGGCCACAACCCCACAGAGTTTATCGAATCCATGTTGCTGCAAGAGATACCTGGAGGAGCTCTGTCGCAGTGGTTTGCGGTGGAAAGAGCGCACAGGGCTTTAACGAGGAAGCCGCCACCTGGCAATCCACCCAGGCTAGTGATCGCCAAGATCCTGAACTACCGGGATCGAGAAAAGATACTGGAACACTTCCGCAAAGGGGGATCTATTCAAAGAGGGGCGGCTAACATAACGGCCTACCCGGACTACACCCTGATGGTGCAACGGAGCCGAATGAACTTTGGGGCTGTCAAAGGAAGGTTGCGGGAAGCGGGCCATAAATATATGTTGCTTTACCCAGCGAAGTTGAAAGTTTTTCACAAAAACAGAACCTTGTTTTTTGACACTCAGGAGGATGCCATGGGATGGCTCGACACGCAGGGCTGCCCCCGGGAGTCGGACATCCAGACGAGAGGAGGCGATGGAGGAGATAAGTAATGAGCAGAGGGGGCACCCGAAGGTGGTGCGGCTTAGGACTGTGGGACTTGACTATAGTCATTGATGCAGCCCGTGAGCCAGATTGGAATAGAAAATGAGCCGTTAGCACTAGGACTATTGCTTTAATAGGAGCCTTGCAGAGCTAGTCTTTATACCCCCATTTAGAGATTAGCTAGGTCACCAATAGTGTGGTGACACCCTGCTGGGGCCTTGACCTGGGTTCCAGGGTAGGTCCAAACGCGGGGGAACCTGAGATCCAGGGATGGAGCTGGGCATTTGTTGGGGTAGGGAGACGAGGGGGGAGGGAAGGGGGGTGTGCAGTGGTTTGATGTAGTTGAGAAGGGGAGAGAGGGCGGGGAAGGGGAGTTTGGGGGTTTGTAGTTAAAGGAAGTTTGAATTGGGGAACAAGCCTCAATGTTTTGGGGAGTTTTAGTTTGTGTACGAACCTACATGGAAATGTCGAACAAATCAATGGCATCGGGTAATCCCAGAATTGTGACCTGGAATGTGCGGGGCCTCAATAGTTATCTAAAACGTAAAGGTAATGATGTAATGATGTAATGATGTACCTAAAGAGGATGCGGATTGACATAGCCCTGCTACAAGAAACCCACCTCACCAAGGAGAAGTTGGAGGTGATCAGGAGAAAATGGAGGGTAATGTCATAGGCGCCACATATTCGGCATATGCAAGAGGGGTGATTACATGGGTGGCACCGCATGTGCCATTTCAGCTGCTCAGTTCGACAATAGACCCAGAAGGCAGAATGGTGGTGATGGCAGGACTCCTGGAGAACAGAGAAGTGAATATCATAAACTTGTATGCCCCTAACCATGACACAGCGGCATACATCAGGTCTCTATATAGTAAAATTGGCCCCCTGGTGGGTGGCGCGGTGGTGTGGGGAGGGGACCTTAATTGCACCCTGAACCCCAGGATACACCGGTCAGATGACAAATCAGAAAAGCCTGCGCCAGCAGCTAAACCGCTGAGGACACTGTTGATAGACCTCGGCCTAGAGGATGTGTGGAGAAGGATACACCCAATGGACAGGCAATATTCGCATTATGCAGCGCCACAGGACCTGCATACAAGGCCGGATTATGTGTTTGCTTCTGCCGAGACAGTGGGAGAAATGGTGGGGGCGGAATACAAGGCCCGGGTACTTTCTGACCATTCGCCTTTGGTCATAGAGTGGCGTCATCAACCCCCCAGAGCGCGAATCCCGACGTGGAGGCTCAGAACTGAGGCTCTACAGGATGCGGGATTTCGAGAGGATTTGAGGGAGGCCATCGAGGAATACTTTGAAATTAATATGGGCAGTGTACGCTCTGTGGGAACAGTATGGGAGGCATTTACGGTGGTGGTGCGGGGGATAGCTATATCAAAATCCAGAGGGCTCCAGGAGGGTACTGAACGGGAACTGCGAGAGACAGAAAGAGAGCTAGAGGGCCTGATACAAAGTGAGGGGCCCACTCGTGAGAACAGCGTTAAAATAAAGGACTTACAGTTAACTTGTAGTGAACTCTGGGACATATTCTGTAAACTAAACTATAAGAAATATACAAAGAGGCTACATGCAGGGGGGGATAAGCCGGGTAGATTATTGGCCTGGTTATACAAAAATGAGACCCCCCGCTCGGTGATCAGAGAGGTCAGGGACGGGGAAGGTCAAATCCATAATACCCAGGGTAAATGAGGAGTTCCTCAAGTATTACAGACGAATATATGAGGACACAGGAGAGGATATGAGCCAAGAAATACTGAACACGATAGAGGACATAGGGCTGCCTACCTTAGATGATCTAGAACGCGCAGACCTAGACGCCCCCATCACCTCGGACGAACTGGAGGCAGTGATCCAACACCTGCCTACATGTAAAGCGCCCGGGTCGGATGGGTTACCCAGCGGGTTTTATAAAACGTATAAGCAGGAGCTACTCCAGCCGCTGCTGGCCATGTTTAATGAGGCCTATCAGCAGGGGGAACTGCCGGCATCCCTCCGCGAGACGGTGATCATCCCACTCCTGAAACCAGGCAAGCCGGACGCAGAATGCGGATCCTATAGGCCCTTGTCTATGCTCAATCAGGATAGCAAAATACTCACGGCAGTGCTGGCCAATAGGCTAAAAAAGGTAATTGGCAAGTTGATACACCCAGACCAAACGGGCTATGTCCCCGGGAGAAATATCACAGACAACCACAGGAGGCTACACCATATCATTGATCAAACCGAGGGAGACTCGGGCGAGCTGGCTATCGTGTCGCTGGACGCGGTTAAAGCTTTTGATTCAGTGCAGTCGCCGTGGTTGAAAGCGACCCTGAAAGGATACGAATGGGACCAGGATATATTAGATGGGTCCAGATGTTATACAGCTCCCCGATGGCAAGAGTTCAAACCGGAACCACAATTTCAGATAAATGGCAACTCAGCAGGGGGACCAGACAGGGATGCCCCAGGTCACCCATGTTATACATCCTGGCATTAGAGCCGCTGGCAATATGCCTGCAGCAACAATACGGGGAGGTGGGGATCTGCACGACAGGGGGCACACACCTGATATCACTGTATGCAGATGATGTGCTCCTCTACTTGCGCTATCCGGAGGAGAACCTGCAATATGTGTTGGAGGTGATGGATCGTTATGCCACCCTCTCGGGCATATCGGCGAACCCCGGGAAGTCTAGTCTGTTCCCCTTGGGAAGGTATAAGATTACCCCGTTGGAGAGGCTGCCCATCTTGCAGATACCCTGGCAGACCGTGACATTCAGGTATCTGGGCGTAAACATTTACCACAAGATAGAGACAGAGCACCAACATAATACAGAGAAAGCGATGGAGGGAGTTAAGAATAGCATGGTGTTCTGGTCTAGATTACCCCTGGCCATGATAGGGAGAGCAGCTCTGCTCAAAATGGTGGTCTTGCCCAGACTCGTGCACTTTTTTGTGAATGTCCCGCACCTGATCCCCAGACGCTTTTTTGTGAAACTTCATGGCATGTGCAGGGGCTTCATATGGGGCAACTCCAGGAATAGGGTGGCCCTGTGGAAACTACAGAACAAATGTGATAAGGGGGCATAAACCTACCGAATTCCGAGCTGTATTACCTGGCGGGGCAGTTGTTGTATGTGGCTAGGTGGTTGTCTGCGGAAGACTCGGCAGAAGCTAGGCTTTTGCAGGGTGAATCAGCTCCATACTTTTTGAGGGAGACAATATGGCTGCATAAAACTAAAATAGCGAGGAGGGGGAGACTATTGAAGCTGGGCTGGGAAATCTGGCGCAGGACATGGAGAACGGTGGGTGACCCAGATCTGTTTTCTCAGCAGGCCCCGATGGGCGTGTGTTATGACCGGCTCTTGGTCATGGGGTTCACTCCAAGGGACACTCAGGATACACAGGCCAGGTACGCATAGTTGTTACTTTATTAGGGTTCTTCTGTTACAAGGATCAGATGTCATCATAGTTATTAGGAGATAAAGAGGAAAGGGACAGGAGCCCACTGGCTCCCACCACCCAGGCTCACATAATCTAACTGCCTGTGTTAGAACCCATTCAACTCTAAACATTCTGACCTCTCACTCCACACTCACAGACTACATTCTGATGATGACATCAATCCTGGCTCAGCACACATGCAAGTATAAGAGCCAACCCTAACACATCCTTTCCTACAACAAACAAACACACCTCAAACACACCTGGAGGAAGCAACCCTAACACCTCCTCCTCTTGCATAAAGAACAACACACTCTTTCAAAACAGCAAGACACACCTCACTCTCAGCAGAGTTCTGCTAACCCCAGAGATTGAACAAACAGGCTTAACTAACATCCTACGACAGTCCCAGCCGCCACAACTAACAGTCCTAACCAATCAAAACATCACAAATCCGCAGAGCCACAAACCAAAACAACATTAAAGCTTCACAAAGCTTTAGGCACTAGTCCCCTGCTAGATGCCTCTCGGCTCTGCAGAGCCACAACCCAAAACAACATTAAAGCTTCACACAGCTTTAGGCACTAGTCCCCTGCTAGATGCCTCTCGGCTCCGCAGAGCAACAACCCAAAAAAACATTAAAGCTTCACACAGCTTTAGGCACTAGTCCCCTGCTAGATGCCTCTGGGCTCCGCAGAGCCACAACCCAAAACAACATCAAAGCTTCACAAAGCTTTAGGCACTAGTCCCCTGCTAGATGCCTCTTGGCTCCGCAGAGCCACAACCCAAAACAACATCAAAGCTTCACAAAGCTTCACGTGTAGGTGAACTCCTCAGAGTCACAAATCATCACAACATACACAGCTTGGCAAAGCTTGTGGTACTAGTCTCCTACTAGATACCTCTGGACCCCTCAGAGTCACTAACCAATTTCATCAAAGCTCCAACAAGCTTCTATACTAGCCTACCACTAGTAATATCACTGACCCCGAAGGGGCTCAAAACACCAAACACCTCCAACTCTGCAGAGTCCCTTGACCAACCCTGGTCATGTACATCAATTAAAACACATTCCAAAAACCCAAAAAAATTCCAAAACCAAGAACTGGTCATGCACCAACACTAAAACATTCACATACTACACCAAAACACATATCAGACACAAGATGCTCAAAAATACAGACAACCCCACATAGAATGTTAACTGCTAAGGAGCGCTGCAGTCACTCTAGCAGTCATCATGGGTTGCACATTCATACACGCACAAACAAAACATCACACCTACAATGCCTCAAAAATGGTTACTCTAAGCATGTCAATAGGTGATACATTAATACAATGTACATTGCCGGTCAAATTATCTAAAAGTCCACATTGCCTTAAATCAGGCAACTCTAAATGCTGAAATTCCTCAAAGATGTTAAAACTAACAACCTATGTAAATCTCATCACTCTTTGCAATAAATCACATGTCTCACTCAACACGCTCATGCAAAACACCCTGAAATAGCTATGGTACAACAAACATTAGTTCAAACCTAAAAGTCCAATGTCACCGCTAAACAGGCAACCTAATATGCTAAAATGCCTCAAAACATTATTCTAAGCATAATAGGATCAACACCCTTTGATTCTCCACCTCAATCAACCTCATATGTGCCACTCACACACAACCCCTGTTACAACACAAATGTGGAAACCGGCTTTAAATGAGACCTAAACGTCCATGTTGCCAACTGGGGCCAACTCTAAAACCAACCTGCAATGCCTCAAAATGGTTACATCTAAAATAAAATGCATCTCCTATTCTCAGTGCAACATCATTCTCACTAATACTTCTCATGTTAATTCACTACTAATCACAACAGTACTCTTCAGTCACAACTTATTACATCGTTGTTCAATCCATTATGATGTTTTACTTTTAAATAAAACTCCAAAATGCATATCCTATTCTCAGTGCAACATCATTCTCACTGATACTTCTCATGTTAATTCACTACTAATGCACAACAATACTCTTCGGTCACAACTTGTCACATCGTTGCTCAATCCATTATGACATTTTACTTTTTAAATGAAACTCCAAAATTTCTTTTGCAAGTGTAAACTAATCATCCACAAAAACTACTATCATACCCAAACCCAAACAGTAACCGTTTTCTCACTGCATGGTCCCCACTTCAGACCAAATCAGCATAGCGTCTATATACATTATAACCTTTAGCCTTCCTGGTGCATAAAAAGGCACAATTACACTTACTTGGCATGGAAATTACACTTCCCCTTTTTAAATAATGCTGGCATAGTCACTCAGGAAATGGTGCCACACTTGGGCAGCCTCATGCAACCCTGCCATGTCTCCTCATGTACCAGGGGGCCTGCTCCTGGCAGACTCCAACAGGCCATCCTTGCCCCAGGCTCCATGGGGCAGGATGCTTCTGACACCCCTGGGTGGCCGCCTCCAACAGCCTTGGAGGCTGACTAAAGCAGTACTGGGTGGCTGACTCAAACAGCCCTGGGTGATTTCCATTTCTCCAGACTCTTGGACAGCCTCTTATGACTCCTGGCCTCAAACAGGACACTCTCCCTTCTTCCCAGGGGTCTCTTCTGACAGGATGTCCCTTCCAGCCCTGGGTGCTTTCCATTTCTCCAGACTCTTGGACAGCCTCTATTGACTCCTGGCCTCAAGCAGGGCACTCTCCCTTCTTCCCAGGGGTCTCCTCTGACAGGCTGTCCCTTCCAGCCTTGGTGGACTGGCTCACACAGCCCTGGGTGGTGGGCGCAAACAGTCTATGGGGGGCAGTGGGCTTTCCCTCTCTCCTTGCATTCACTTGTCCTCTTGCCTGCACCCCCCGCAGCAGAGTCTCTTCTCCTCTCTCACATGACATCACACAGGTACCTGTATCTCCTTTTGCTTCACTTGGTGTCCACTCCAAGGTCCTCCTTCACCATACCTTGGACCATCCTTGACGCCAATTGTTATGACCGGCTCTTGGTCATGGGGTTCACTCCAAGGGACACTCAGGATACACAGGCCAGGTACGCATAGTGGTTACTTTATAAGGGTTCTTCTGTTACAAGGATCAGATGTCATCATAGTTATTAGGAGATAAAGAGGAAAGGGACAGGAGCCCACTGACTCCCACCACCCAGGCTCACATAATCTAACTGCCTGTGTTAGAACCCATTCAACTCTAAACATTCTGACCTCACACTCCACACTCACAGCCTACATTCTGATGATGACATCAATCCTGGCTCAGCACACATGCAAGTATAAGAGCCAACCCTAACACATCCTTTCCTACAACAAACAAACACACCTGGAGGAAGCAACCCTAACAGCGTGCTATGCGGGGATGACTCCCAATTGTTTGAAGCGGTCCGCAGATACTGGGAACCAGTGGGCTTGGCCACCCTCGGAGACATATGGCAGGAAGGAGGGGCATTGGGATTCCAGAGGCTGCAGGAGGAGACAGGGGTGCATAGAGGCCAATTCATTACTTATACCAGGCTCATGAAACGGGTGAGTGAGAGGTGGCCTGAGACAGTGCTAGTGGAAGAACCTGATGCTGCCCTAGAAATGATGTATGATGTCTCGGAGGGTGGGCATGAAATATCTAGGATATATGAACTCCTGGGGGCGAAGGCGGGGAAGGAGCTGCTTCAACTGAGGCACGACTGGGAGGAGGAGGTGGGAGAACCCATGACAGAGGGACAGTGGGATAGAGCCCAAAGGTACCATAAAAAGGTGTCCCGGAACGCGAGACTCCAGCAGATCCAGTTATATGTCACCCATAGAGCTTATCTGACCCCCAGTAGAATAGCTAGATTTGGAGGCTCGGTTATACAAAAATGCCCCAGGTGTGGGGAGGAGGAAGCAGGGCTACTGCACATGTTCTGGGCTTGCCCTGAGGTGCACCTATTCTGGGAAGAAATAAAGACGAAAATGGCTGGTATGGGGGTGGTGCTGGACGTAGGGTCTGCTTGGGCCTGCATGCTTGGGAATTTCCCCAGGCCATGTCATTCAAAGCATATCAGTAAAATGAAGGACCTGGCCTACATTTTGGCTAAGCGCAGAATCACAATGTGTTGGAAAGCGGCCCATACGCCCAGAGTGGAGATATGGTGGGCGGACCTTTTGAGATGGGCGGAAGCAGAAACGGCGGTATGGTTTGAAGCAGCCACCAGGGGGGGAGAGGAGGAGGTGGGCCCCCTGATAGCCTCGAGGCAGCTAGTGACCTCAATGGCAAACCACCACCAGGTCAATCATGAAACAGAAGACTTAGATGAGTCAACAAACACAAAGACTCCTGAAAACGCTCATGTAGGTGATGCGGTTGAGACAGCTCGAGTTTGTGGGGGGAGGATGGAAAACGACACTGTATAATGTGATGTTTTGATATTGATTATGCAAGTCCAAAAAGTTCTAATGTTTGGTGTGTTTGTTTAAAATAATAAAAACTGTTTTAAAAAAAAAAAAAAAAAGATGGGAGAGAGACTTGGGTGGGATGAGACGGTTATGTGTAATTTTTTTGATTTTTGTAGGTTGCCTAACCAAAAGATTTTAGGCGGCCTACAAAAATAGTAAAAAAGATATTTCTTAGGCCTGACGCTCCTTGCCCCACCCTCTTTTGCCCCATTTACTTGGGTGGTGAGGTGTTCACCCCCGAACCCTCCTCCCTCAGCCCCCGCCACCTCCCTTCCCTCCAAAGAACCCACACCATTACACACACACACAGACACGCACATGAACCTACCCGTTCTCCCTCATGGCCGCGTCGGGGGTCTGATGTGGCTTTTAGCCCGTGAGACACCGAGGACTGGCAGGATGCCCTACAGTATTTACTATACATAAGGCAAACAACAACCCCCACTGCAATCCTAACTCCACGGTCAGGGGCAAACCATAAATATTTATACATAAAGGAGAAAAGGTACATGAAACCTAATCTGGTAAATAACTCATCTGTCTGAGAAGAGGTGTTTAGAAATAACCTCTAACCATTGGTCCTGAAAAAATGGGCTTAGTACACAGCATACTTTCATAAATTTGACCATTTTGATTATCATTCTCAAAATCAATAAAACACTACTAAAAATAGTTTTTTAAAACAAACCCAAGATTTGACCCACATGGTGGGTATAACATCAACCTATTGGGATAAATTACACCAACAATTCACAACATATAATAATTCAACAGACACAGTACAATTACAACACACTATGCATTTGAACAGAGTGTCAATTAACAAAACCATATCCTCACATGTTTCAGTTCCTTACAGCTTCTTAATGCTTGAACTTTCTTCAGGGGAAACCTTTACACAACAGTTTTCACCACCATGCAATCCCGGGTAAGGAACAAGTTACTTACCTGTAACTGTTGTTCTCCAGCATGGGTCTGGCATGGATTCACATGCTCATGAATACAGGAATTCATAGCAGTACACACATGCACAACCACGGGAGGTGGCAAGGCTCAACATTAAGCAATTACACCAACTCAACATTAAGCATCTCTTACCCCTTCACCAGGCCCACCTTCAGGCAAACAGGTTGCACAGCACTGCCTGGCCAACTCTGGACTCCTCCCTGGAATCCCGGTCGACGCAGTAGAATCTCGTGAAGGTGTGCGTCGACCTGTCCAGTAGGGGCACACCAGACAAGAACGCTGTGGTAGCAGCGATCGCTCTGGTCAAATGGGCTCTCGAACGGCCAGGCAACGGGTGGTTTGCCAACTGGTGACAGTGCATGATGCAGCTGGAGAGCCAACTGGAAATGGAAGCCTTCGAGAGGGCCTTCCCTTGGTTCACAGGTCCAAAGTTCACAAACAGCTGTGACGTCTTCCGAAAACTCTTTGTGCAGTCCACGTAGAACTTCAGCGCTCTATCTTCTCGGCCGGCGACGAAGGCGACGGGAAGAAAACAGGTAACACCAAGGGCTCGTTAAGATGGAAGTCCGACGGCACCTTGGGCATGAAGGAGGGGTGCGTCCTCAGCACCACCCTCGTATCATGAAAAGTCAAGTATGGGGGCTTGCAGGATAGGGCCTGAATCTCTCCCATGCGTCGTGCAGAGGTGATGGCCAGCAGGAACGCTGTCTTCCACAACAGGAACTTCAAAGGAGCCGAATGCAAAGGCTCGAATGGCGGCCCCATGAGCCTGGTCAGCACCATGTTGAGCTCCCACGCCGGGGCTGGAGCCTTCACCGGCAGGAACGATCGGAACAGTCCTTTCATAAATTCGTTCACCAGTCGATGAGACCACAAGGACGGCCGTCCTGTAGTTCTGGTGTATCGGGAGATCGCCGCCAGATGTATCTTGATGGAAGCGTGAGGTAGTCCAGTCTTGACCAGCGACAGTAGGTATGGTAGCACTTGAGGTGCTGTAATCCGCAGAGGGTTAATCTTCTGTGCGCAGCACCAAACAGAGAACCTCTTCCACTTATGTCCATAGCACTTGAGAGTCGAGGACGCCCTGGCCTTTGCAAGCACCTCCTTGCAGTCTGCCGGGATATCGTACCCTCCAGACTCTAGTGCTGCAGGAGCCAGGCCTGCAAGTTCAGCGACTCCGGGTCGTGGTGGAGGATGGCGCCTCCTTCTCTGGAGAAGAGATCTGCGTCCGTCGGCAGTTTGACTGGGGGGGACGCTGACAAGTCCAGAAGGTCCGGGAACCAGATCTGCCTCGGCCACGCCGGTGCGACGAGGATCATCTTGCACCGGGAGCTCTTGAACTGGTTGGTGAGTCGGAGCAGCAACAGCAACGGAGGGAACGCATATAGGAGCAGGCCGTCCCAGGGGAACGAGAAGGCATCGCCCATGCTCCCCGGCTGGTGAAACCTGCTGGCGAACCTCCGGCATTTGGTGTTCGTCGCCGTCACAAATAGATCGATCTGGGGATTGCCCCATCGTTGGAATAGCAGATCCACTTGATCCTGCCGCAGTTCCCACTCGTGGCACTAGCGCAGCTCCCTGCTGAGTGAGTCGGCGATGGTGTTCTTTATTCCTGCCAGGTGGAAGGGCACCAGAAACATCCCCTGGGCGACGGCCCAGTGCCACAGATCCTGCGCTTCCTTGGATAGCGCTGGGGATCTGGTACCTCCTTGCTTCCGGATGTAGAACATCGTGGTGGTATTGTCGGTGAAAATCCTCACCACCTTGCCCTTGAGGGACAGAAGGAACGACCTGAGGGCCCAGAACACGGCCAAGAGCTCCAGTACGGTGATGTGGAGTGACCTCTCCTCCGGGAGCCAAAGGCCTCTTGCGTGGAGATCTCCGGTGTGCACTCCCCATCCCTCCAGGGAGGCGTCCTTCGTCACTGTCTCCTGATGTGCCGGGGTCTGGAAGTCCATACCCGCCGCCAGATGCGCGCGGGTGCCCCACCAGCGGATCGCTTGGCGGAAGGTCACATCGAGCGAGATCCTGTCTTTGAAGCTGCCCGTCGCTTGCATCCAACGGGCATCGAGGAACTCTTGCAGAGCGGACGCATCTGCAGCCTGCACAGGCGCACTAGGTAGATGCATGAGGACATCATGCCGAGCAGGGACTTGATGGACCTCACCCTGGCCACGTCCATGGTCAACAGCTGCTGCACCTTGCCCAGGATGGCCTTTGTCCTTTCCTCCGACGGAGAGGCCAGTCGTGCCACTGTGTTGAGCTTGGCTCCCAGAAACAGTGCGACCTGTGACGGCACCAAGTGGGATTTCGAGCAGTTGATGGAAAATCCAAGATCCGTGAGCAGTTGGACGGTCTTTGTAGTGTGTCCGGCGGCGAGTTCTCTTGTCCTTGCTAGGATGAGCTAATCGTCCAGGTAGGGGTAGACGTGGATCCCCTGCAGGCGCAGCCGCGCCGCTACTGATGCTAGGCACTTGGGGAACACCCTGAGTGCCGACTTCAATCCGAAAGGAAGGGCCTTGAATTGGTAGTGCCGCCCTTGAACTACGAATCTGAGAAACATCCGATGTCCTTTTAGAATGGGGATGTGAAATTAGGCATTCTCCAAGTCCAGCGACGACAGGAAGTCGCCTTCCTTCAGCTGCCCCTGCACGTGCTGGAGGGTAACCAACCGGAACTTCTGGGCCTTGATGTATTTCTTTAAACGACGAAGGTCCAGGATGGGTCGCAAACCGCCGGTCTTCTTTCTTACGAGGAATTATCGCGAGTACACTCCGGAGCCCCAGAGCTTCTTTGGGACGAGCTTGATGGCTCCTTTCTTCAGCATCGCCCTTACTTCCAGCAGCAGTTGAGGGACGTGGTTTTCCTACCTGGCCACGGGAGGAATGCGGGGGCACTTTTTTAGAAACTCGAGAGTGTGTCCGCAGGCCAGGGCATCCAGCACCCATCGGTCGGCGGAGATGGACTGGCACACGCTGACGAACTTCGCCAGCCGGCCTCCCACCGGGGTGCTCAGATGGGGGCCCGACGCAATGGTCGGTTCAGTCCTGTTTGGTAGCGGCCTTGCCTCCTTGGCCTCCTTGGCGACGACAACGAGATCCCCCTGACTTGCCGCGTCCTCTATAGGCCTCCTGCGACGAGGAGCGGGCCGCCTGACGGTACATCAAGGAGCTGCTGCCGAATCCTTTGGAGGCACCTTGCTTGCCTCCAGAGTTCCGAAAGGGCGGCCGTCGTTGCTGCAAAACTCCCAGGGCACGAGCAGTCTCCTGGGCCTGCAGTGACTCGTCCACTATCTTGCCAAACAGGTTGTTCCCGTCGGAGGGCATGTCCAAAACTCTGGTTTGCACGTCCTGGCGGAAATCGGTTGCCTTGAGCCAAGCCCACCGTCAAAGGCAAACACTGTTGCCCAACTGTCGGAAACCGGTGTCAGCAATGTCCGTGGCCACCGTTTTGGTGTGGTGTGGTCTACGCCACCTCGCCTTCCTGCAAGATCCCCAGGGCCTCAGCCCTCTTGTCGTCCGGAAGCAAGTCCAGCAGAGGAGCAATCTTAAACCACAGCTCCCTGTCGTAGTGGGCCACAATCGCAAGGGCGTTGGCCGCTTTAATCGTCGTCGCCGCCGACGAGATGACCCGTCGTCCCATGGCGTCCAGTTTCTTCCTCTCGCCGTCCGGCGGGGAGGTTGAAGTTGAAGCCGTCGCCCCCGCCGCTTTCTTCTTGGCCGCCGCCGAGACGACCGAATCTGGGTTCGGCTGCGCCCTAAGGCACATGGGGGCGGAATCCAGGACCCGGTACTTCTTCTCGTACCGGTCTCTCTTGGCAGGGGTTGTGGATGGGTTCTTCAGGAGCGACAGCCACTCGTCCCAGATGTCAAGTAACGGGACCGCAAGGACCGTCTTCCTATTGGCCTCACACCTTTGATAGAGGAAGCCTTCCTTCTTCTGTTCTTCGGGGCAGGGCTGGAAGAGCTCGGATGCCCTGGCGATCATGGCGTGGAAGCAGCCAATTTCATCAGGTGGGGAGGCCCCAGGAGGTGGTGATTGAAGGTCCTTCCCGTCATCACCACCGTCGTCATCTGTCCCCGTCGTGGCCGTCTCTGTTCCCGTGTCCTCCCTAGGATCAGGGGAAGGAGAAGAAGGCTGTGAGGGCCGCGAAGGCTGGAAGGGCGGGGGTGATGAACTCTCCTTCGCTTGCTTGGAGGGCTCCCCGACAGGTCAGGCTCTGCTGGATCGTCCGCTGGGGGTAAGGGCAACCTCGTCCTTATCTCCGTGCATAATGCCTGGATCGCCATCAAGATCGCTCCCGAGTTGTCCTGTGGTCCAGGCACCGGCTGCGACGGGCGTGACGGTTGGGGAGTGGAATCCTCCGCCTCCACGGGAACCTCGTCGGCACCACCGTCGCTCTCTTCGTCCGGGACTGGACCTCCTCGAACTTCTTGTTCAGCATTTTCACGACTCCAGCCAGCTCCTCTTCAGAGGCTATATCCGTATCTGTGATGGCCACCGCCCCCGCCCCTCTTTTGCCACCGGGTTTCTCACGGGGGTCTTATCGATGGGCTGAAAAGAGGATTCCCTCCGTGGTGGCAGGGAAACTCTGGGCCCTGAGGTCGCCTCCACTGGGGTAGCCTCCACAGGCTTTGCCAGGGCCACAACAACTCCCTCGATAGAGGCCTTAGCCGGGTGAATCAAGGCCTTCACGACTTTGGGCGCGCTTGAGGCCTTCACCTTGGGGGGAGGGTCACTGCCTCGCTCCCCTCGGCTGTCTCCGTCGGGATTGACCAGGACTTCTCCCGAAGTTTCCCCGGGTTCTCCGATTTCCTCTTCCCCGAGCCAGAGCGTTGGCTCGTGGTTGATGGCATCGGTGAAAGTGCACCCTGCCTGGCAGCCGAGGAGCTTGACCGTTCAGCACTCCCGGTGCCCGCGGACTCGCGGTGCTTTGCCTTTTGTTGGGCCCCTGTCGCCGGAGCACCCTCAAAGGTCTTAGAAGCCCGCTCAGATCTCTTCTTCTTCTCACCTACCGCTGGGCTCTTCTCTTCCAGCCAGTTGGTGAGGCGGGTATGCCCATCCCTCATGGTCCGTTCCGACATGCTCTTGCAAAACGCATAGTCATTCTCCACGTGCGTTTTGTCTTTGTGAAGGCAGTAGAGGCATCTAGAATGATCATCCTCCTTGAAGACATTCTGCAATCCGCATCCAGGGCAGTTCATGAACAGCTTGGATCCGGTCGTCGTGTTTCCTTTGTCCTGGGCCATGTCCACGGAGTAGGCCTCAGATCTTCTGGAATCCTCCAAGAAGTGGAACTCGACGAAAACTTCACCCATGAGGGGCGTAGAGAAATTCCAAAACGGGTCCCCGTTGATCGAAAGTAGCAACGGTGGAGCTTCAGGCTTGATTGACTGAAAAAATGAGATTAAACTCTTTGAAAAATTGCAAAACGCAGTAAAAGCTTGAGAGCTATAGCACGAGGACTCCCAACACTTGAACATTCAGTAAAATTCTGAGGATGGCTGCCAGAGGAGGGGCTTAGGTAGAGGGCAGTCATTGGCTGGGGGCAGAATGACCCAGAGACCAGTGATTGGTTATTAGGAGAAAGACAGTTCAGAAACTAAACAAACTGATTTTTCCCTTTACCGAGGATTCCCAGCCTGACAACGGGGAATATTCATGAGCATGTGAATCCATGCCAGTCCCCATGCTGGAGAAGGCAATCCAACAGGTAGGGCCACCTACATAGGACAACAACAAACACCAACAAGAGAGACAGTGAGCCAAGTTCTTAAAGTAACTCCAAAAAACACCTCTAGGATACACCACAATGGTGTCTAAAGGGATAAGGTACAGGTCTCAACTAGGCCTGTCCTTGAGAAGAATGTCTACTATACCTCTAAATGGGACTTGGGTAGCGCTAATATCAAAGTCCAAACAATAGCAGGAAACTTCTTAAATCAAGTTTCTTAGACAGATGAGTTATTTACCAGATTAGGTTTCATGTACCTTTTCTCCTTTGTGTATAAATATTTATGGGATGCCCTGCAGTACCACTGGGAAGGCGCAATATCCACGAAATTAAAACTCCTACAGTTTAAATATTTACATATATACTATTCAAAGGAGCGGTTATGGAAAATGTGAAGAGGGGATGGGGAAAGATGCCCCAAATGTGTACGTGATAAAGGAATTTCCTTTCATATGGTCTGGGGGTGCACTAAAACACAGAGATTCTAGCCTACAGTGAAAAGGGAATTGGAGGGAGTTCTGGAAGGCGAAATCCACCTGAAACCCAGGGGAGCATTACTTGGGCTGTGGTCAAACATGGAATTCTCGAGACAACAGAAGATATTCTTGAATATAGAGTATATTTTGTGGAAGAGGGGATAGCCGAAAAGTGTATGAGTCAGGAGCTGCCTAGTTTGGAGAAATGGCATGTAGAGATGGACTCTATTAAGAAATGGGACCCGCTGTTTTACAGGAATAGGGCAGTGCAATGAGAAATAAGAGAACATCTGGAGGATAGGGATAAGGAGGCAGTATACTGTTGAACTGAAAGGCGTTACCCTGAATTGCTTGCAATGTACGTTTTGTTCACATGTTGAAAATACCAATAAAATATTATTTAAAATACCTTTCCTCATGTTCACCTTTTACTTCCTGATCAACAGCCAAATATTGAGTTGTTGATGTTGCCATCGATAAAATATCCTGGTTAACTTAAGATCAAGATGTTTGACTCAGAATGAGACTCTAATCCTGCGACAAAAACTCTTTTTTAAATTTTCTATTTTATTTGTGTTAATCAATTAGATTTTTTTTTAAACTCTTTCTACATCCAAATGTTGGAATGTTCTGCTCCACAGTCAAATATGCTTTATGCGCTCCCATGTGAAAGTGTCTGGAGAAAGTGTCTGGAGCACTTAAGGTGCAAAGATCTGTCTTGCATTCAGCTATGAAGGATTCAAGACATGTTTCTCTTTCAGGGCAAAAATTGGTTTTGAGTACCTTGACTTCTCTCAACATTCTCTCATTCTTTAAACGGTTTTACAACTAGACAGAAGGAGCACTCATGGGCCTGGCACAGGTTAGTAATCTTCTCCTTTGCAGCCTCCGTATGTAGTAGAATCAAATTGTCCAGGCGTTTTTTAAACGACGGAGGACTCAAGTTCTTTGTAGTCCAATTGGAGGACGGTAGGTTATGCTAGCTGTACACCCAACAGAAAAGAGACGGTTTAAAAAGTGCAGAACACCACGAATGCTTGCACTACCTCACAAAAGGCGCAGCATGAAAGAGGAAAAATGCTGCCAGGAGAGAGTCGTATGCCACAATCGGGAAACGAGGTTGGTGGGGGGAATAGTGGACGGAATGAAACCCCTCCCCTCGCCCCCCGCGCCTTCACATGAAGGAGACAGGATGTTTTGGGAAAGAAATGCTCGAACAAGTCAGGATACAAAAGGCTGAATGCCTGTAAAAACAGGCCCAAACCAGTTGACGAACAAACAAAAGTGGCCAACTCAGGTAGAAGTGCACCACTGAGGATATGAGAGCTTGGGTTTCGAGAATGGGGAAGAAACTCATTAATGGCATGGTTAAAGTTGCAGAGAGGAGATGCATTCAGAATGGAATGGCGGATGGTGGGAGGGAGATGGGGTGGCAACCCAAAGGACACCAAAGCCACTGTGGGTTGCACAGAATCTGCCTCCCACTCCTCCACCTCAGTCAAGTCTACTACTGATTCATATTAATGGTTCAACTGCACAGCATGTGCTATTTACAGTTTTTCCTTTCTCAGCTTTAATGTTTATGGTTCACATTTTTCTACAAGCTGTCCCATTAGTTTCATCGTGATTCTGTGATAGTCACCGTTTTCACACTTTGTGTTTGTCTATCCAAATAATCTATGATTAAGTAACAGACTAAATGTAAATGGTGTCCTGTTCGTGAGCCCCCAACTTTAAAGTTGAGAACTTCACAATGAACAAAAAATATCTTGAACATTCAGGTATATAATCTCGCTCTGTGTGAAATGTTCATGGATCTCAAAATCTTGCTGTTTTCTTGAGGTTCCACAAGGGTGGACTTCAAAATCAGCTCTCCATAATTTGAAAACTGGAGGAAACTCTTCACAATCGTGCACCTTCATAGATTTTTACAAAACCTGCTTGTGGAAAAAATAAAACACGTACTTCAAAATTTGGTAAATAACTGTTAACATTTGTAATACCTTTTAATATTCATGCCGAAGTAACACTAAAGCAATTCCAGCAGCTCTGTGTGGCTCTTTAAAGATTCCCAAGCCTTGGCTCAACAGAAGCTGTTTTAAGAGGTAGAAAACACAGAGGAAAGTAACCCATAAAAAAATTACACTTACAATGTGCTTTCTTACCCAGGTATTGGCTGAAGGGAATTAGATGAAAGATATGTCTTTTTATAGCTTTAGCCTGAACAGATAGACCAGATTACCAAACAAGCTGTATCATAAAAAAAAAGAAAACCAGTACCACGAGAAAGTCCTTATGAAGCACAAGATTTATCACACAGCTCTAAGAGCAAAATGGCTCAGAGAGGTGCAAAGTAAATCAATCTAGGGTTTAAAAACTCAGGCAACACAATTAGAATGACATGTTGTGCCAATATTCCATACAAAATGCTCAAACATGTAATGCCTGTTAAATTGTTAATCCGCACCACGAAATCTGCAGCTTGCGTTCTTCAGGTTCACCTACTGTGATGCAGAAAGAAAAGGTCTATGTAATGTACACCCTTTTGGGTGTCCTAATTAGACTTTGAAGATGTTTGACAGCTACCGTAACTATCTGGAATTAGATGCCATTATCAGATCCTAGGATCAGTTTTTGTACTTAGGATTCCTTTCACTTTACCCGTCACCCTTTTCTCGTGGGAAGGTTGGGGATGTTAGCATATCTAGGAGAAACATAAATCTACAGAATCAGTTTTACACATTACGTAACCTTGGTGTCTGCATCAAGAATATTTCATGAACTCACATGCTTGCATGGAGTAGCAAGTAGTATGACTAAAACGAGTTAGGACAAAGGACAAAATGAGTAGCTAAACACATTTACAAATGTAGCAAGCATTAGCACCCACAGGGAAGGTCTTTGTCAATACATATGTAGAATACTGCTTTACAAACTTGCAAACCCTGATCTTTTCCCAAAACCTCTACTGCCTTGTCACTTATTGAGAGTCCTATTGAATTTCCAGACAACAGTCAGTTTACCAGATGGCAACAATATTCAATTCAAGCTACCACCTACCTAGTTGCCCCAAATTTCAATGTATCCTTGCCATAAACCTCTGATCATAAAGCAACATTGATATGACAAGTGAGCCCTATTACCTTCCTATGGCTCATTGTAACAAAAAGCCCTTCTAACAGCCTAAGTATTCAATGAACAACTTCCTTCCATCCCTGGACATACAAAGAAGCTGACTTATTAACATGAACGTCTGATACCACAAAATAAGAATACTGGATGTAGCCACACAGTTACTAGGTTGAAGTGGTCAACTGTGAAAGGCCCATAAATTCTCATTTATGCATATCTCTAGCTACAATGTAAAGTTAATCAAAACAACTAAAGTAGCTTTACAAATAAAAATGGAATGCTGCATCTAGTGTATCAAATTAAAAGTCCCGAAGTAGGAATATACTCTCACTGGAGGAACATTTCTCTTGCCAACTTGTGAGAAACCATGCCTTGGGAATGAGTCTAGTCAGCCAGTAGCAGTGGTAGACAATTAAAACGAGATTCCACAGAATGGATGATGCAAGTAGGACCAGTGAAGAATGCAGGCACATCTAGCGGCAGCCTTGAAATACACAAGACAGACAGACCCACAACTTAATTGCTATTTACCGAAACTGCCAACTGTGTATGTTAGTGATGAAAAAGGAATTCCATTACAGAAATACAAACAATGATACTTACCTGCAGCTAGATAGCAGGGTTTCCCCTTAAGCATTCCCTAGCTCATTTAGTGGTTTTAGTGGCTGAAAAGTCAACAATTATGAGGGGATCAGGACGTATTCAAGACAAAAGTGCAAAACATATAACATTAAACAAGGAATATCCACACATTAGTGCCAATAGAAAAATGGTTCATCTTTGGTGAAGGTAAGCAATATGATGCGCAAGTTAGTGTTACATAGACTGATTTACAAAGAATCGTTTCCATGTTCATAGTCAAACCCCTACCATTAGGACAGCATGCAATGTTCCACGTCGGACGGGTCCTTTGGGTACCAAGCTTGGCTTCGAGACCTCTATCCGCTCAACAGGAAGTTTGTCTCTGAAAGGAAGCATTGGAAGTGGCAGACCGGATTCCGATTAGCTGAACATGATACTGATTTGGTTATCAGAAAGTGGAGTCAGAACACAGCGGTTGCGGTTCAGATGGGGCAAGGCTTAACTGAGCCCAAACGTTTGTTGAAAGTTATTCGTTTGCTTGCTGCTTTCATGCCGACAGTGCTTAGGCTATGTCTGGTATCAACTCTCTGGTTGTGTGTTGCTCCTGAATATTTGTGTTGGGTCTGAGCAGAACTTTCTTTAGAAGAGCACTCTGTAAACTTTAACTAACATGGCAAAGGGGCATGCGCGCCAGTTCTTGGGTTGTCTCTGGTCAGTTCAGAAATCCAATATATGCAGACAACAGTAGAGCCTCCAACGTGAGGGAAGGCAAAGCTTCTGCACAGGCCCCTTTGGTTTAGGAACATGTTCTCGTTCAGGCTGTTCCCAAGGTCAGCTCTGTTGTTTGAAAGTAAGGATGCAAAGCTTGGGGTTACACAGGGACTTTGGAAGCAGAGTGAACAATCCACTCCTAATCAGAAGGGTGCATCCTTTCAAACACATGGCAACCACCCAATCATTATGATGCTGCCGCAGAGAAACCTTTGGAGGCTATTTCCAGGCTTTCTCTCAGATATTGATAGTAACTGGATTCCAGACAACTAGCCAAACCTACATTTGATCACAGAAACCATCGCTATGGGGCTGACAGTGGCCATCACCATGTATGGCTACATCTATATCCCCACTCTTATATAAAAACAAAAGGTAGCTGTTAAGCTCAGTACCAGTTTGTGTACAAGGGATCTTGGGAGGGACACTGTCAGGGTACAACAGCTGTGTACCACTAAAGTTACATGCAGCTCAAACTTTCACCAGTAAGTGAAGCCAATAAAGCTAATCGGGTGAGATTACATGCATGGTGAACAGGGTGCCTTTGGTCTACCGAACCATGAAAGACTCATGGTCTCTCTGGGGCACATCACAGAGGTGCAGCTCTAATGTGGCCGCAGATTAGGACTTGTCAGGGAAAAAGTCAGTAAATCAGCCAGGATGCAAAGCTAAATAAGTAAAGGGACCTTTACCCTGAATCACAGTTTAGGACTTGCAAGCTAACACATGTGAATTTGCTCCTACGGCTGGCACTGAAAGCCATTCCATTTTAATGTATGCTGACAATGAACCTTTCAATGCTGTGGCCATGCAGGAGGCCTTAGCTAAGTATGGCCATTTACAAAGGGAAACATATGAGGTGCCATTAAAGAACATAGAAATAAACATGCATGGTTGAAAGATAAACAGAAGAGGTAAAGGTTCTCACATATTCTGCCAGTCTCAAGCTATCTAAAATGGACACACATTTGGGAACACGTAAACAAATATTTGACACTGTCCAAGACACGCTATTGTTCAATCTTTTTGGAAGAAACATTTCAGGAAAAGGAACTGATAATTACAACACCGCTTGTGGCTTCCTCTCTCCTCTACCATTTCCAGGTGTACTCTTGTGAAGAACAGTGGACCTATGTCAGTTCTGTTAAGGGGTAGCTCGAAGGCCTACTTTATAGATCTAGGTGTTGTTACAGGTTGCAGACGTATTCTATTAATGCCCACTAACGTAATGTCGGATATGCTTTGATCTTTACCTTGCCGTGCTGATGCCAGCAGAGGATACACCAGCTGATCTTTCACCAGTCTCGACAGCTTCTGGAGATCTTTGTAGATGCCTGCAACATTATCCTCTGCAAAAAGAATAAGATGATATGTGGGCTAGTGGGATATTTGGGCACATGCCATGCCACATGGCTTAGCAGCAACGAGTCAGCAACCTAGTACCCAAGAAAAAGTTGTGTTGTGCAGGTCCTGGAGCACAGAATACAATGTAGCCTAAAGGAAATAAGGGGCACAGGTAGCAAAGAAAGGTTCAACCTTGTCCAGCCTGGGCAACTCTGATACATTTATATTTGTATAGAAACGGTACCTTATGATAGTTTATGATAGTTTATTTAAATAGCGCCTATACACAATGTGTTTCAAGGCGCTTCAAGGCAAGGGAGGGAACAAGGGAAAATACAATGACATTCTTACAGGCCATGAACAGTAAGGATGTGAAATTAACTATCGTACTCGGCTTGACGACATTTCAGATAGTGCAAGAGCTAAGACATAGATGAGGAAGGGAGGGGGAGAGTGGGAAGGAAATGCAAACAGACAGACGACTACCGTACTAGGCCTGACGACATTTCTGGTAGAGCCAGAGAAAACAAAAGGTGAGGGAGAGGGGTGCAGAAAGGGAGGGGAGGAACAAAACAAGTGACTATCGTGCTAGGCCTGACGACATTTCAGATAGTGCTCAAGGGTACGGGGGGTAGTACAAAAAACAAGTAAGCGAAGGGGGTGGAGACAGACAAGGTTGCTATCGTACTAGGTCCAGGGACAATTCGGATAGAGTAAGTGCATAGAAGAAAGTAAGGGGAGAAGGGGAGTAGATGGAAAAAGGGAGAGAAAGGGAGAAGAGGAGAGAACAGAGTAAGCAGTCAAAAAGAGTGGAGAAGCGAGAGGGGTGTGCGAATACAATTGCAGAAGTCAGTAGTAACACATAATGTTGCAAACCTGGATACAAGATGAAGATGGGAACAGCATGATTCGGGCCACCATGAAAAAGGGTGACGCACCGTGAACCAATGAAGTCCATAAAAGTCAAATCCAGCATTGGCCACAAGACGGTGATGGTGAAACTAGAATGTATCAGGACAGACTCCTGCAGAAGTAGGCTGGAGGGACGGGGAGGAGCAGGGTAGAACCTTCACCCATTAAACATGCAATAAGAACAAACATCACGCAGATGTTCTAGTTGACAAAGTAGGAGGAGTGTGGGCTTGTTGCAAAGAGCAGGAGAAAATGCTGCTTAGAGTTTCTATCAAAATAAAGTGATAATCTCACTAACTTAAAAAGACAGCAGCAGTTAACAGGGTGATCTATTGATAAAACAAAAAACACAAAAGTACAAGCTGCTGGTAGTAAAGATAAGAAGATTCATTCAAATGAAGTGAGGATTACACGCAACATTGTCTAGAAAGCTCAAGCCACTAGCTCTTGATGGATTTACTTTGGTCAGGAGTCATTGTAAACCTGGTATTGTACGTTTTGACTGTATCTAAATGGTTGCACATACAAAAAGGTCTATAAATGCTACCAACCAAAGGTTCGAACACCAAAATTTCGAACCTTTGATGGTAGCATTGCAGGTAAGTAAAAACAACAAAAGACTGCAGGCATAGTGATAAAACTGGGGCTGCGGCGGTGTTCCCCGCAACACCCCGCTCACTATACTTCACAATATAGTGAGCGGGGGTTGAGGGGGAAACCCCGGCAGCCCCCGTAAAAGAAAAAGAAAAAACAAAAAAAAAGGGACCCTGTGGCGCCGGTTCCCAATCACGGAAGTGAAAGGGAAATGGAGCCGCAGGGACTCAGCGTGAAGAAGGTAAGTGGGGTTTATTTTGGGGGTGTGTTGAGGGTGTGGGTGGGGAGTGTGTTGTGGGTGGGATGTGGGTATGTACGTGTGTTCGCATGAGAAAGGTGCAAACTTTTGGCGGTTCGCACCTTTCTCAAGCAAACTTTACGGCCGCGAGCAAATCAGCCGCAGTCGGATCACGTAGATCCGTAAACCTGCAGCAACTTGAATTTTCTTAGCAACAAACGTGCTACTATCGCACCTTTCGCATGATTAATCCCAGCCGCCCATACGTTCGCATATGGGGAAGGTGATGATACAGGGGCCAGCGGAGCACACCAAAAAGTAGCGGAGCACACCAACAAGTTCCTTGAAATTGAAAAAAGGACAGAGGGAAAGGACTCGGAAAAAAGTGTTTCCCTTCATGATTTCCCTGCATAAGGAAATGTATGCGTCAGATTAATTCTGCGCATTGAATTCACAGTTGTCCATTTAACATGAGTTCCCTGCAACTATTTTGAATAGTAGTTCATAAGTGCTGAGGTGAGAATTTCTGGGCTAGGACTTTTGACAGGTTCGAATTTGGGGCTTTAATTAGCAGTTATTTGCTTTGTTTTAGCTATTGTTAAGCGAGTAGAATGTGTACTGGGACATTATTGATTAAGATACTCAATGAAATTCTATTGTTTTCTAATGTGATTTTATGATTATATTGCTGCTGGATCTGTTGTAACTTACTTATTCGTAGCTTTTTTCTTTCCCTTTTAAAGTTTTGCATTATTTATTTATTGCATTTATTTTAGGCCCAAACCCTTGGGTGTCATAGCGTAGATAATGACGTCATTTAATAAGATTTATTTTATAAACCATATCACAATAAAAAAATAAAGATTATTAGATCACTGGGTAAGCCAGATGTTAATATTTTTAGACTCAACAGAGCAGGGGCTGGGGAAATAGCATTTAGGAGAGTGGCGGTTGAGCTTGTGTTTCTGACCTGCTTTGTGTCGACAAACTGGGCTGGAGCTTGGGTTACTTTCTTTAGGAGGCTTCACATGAAGGGGTCAGAAGCAAAAGAGGCAAGCGACCATGGGGGTCATTATGAGTTTGGTGGCATCCCACCGATAAATCCAGGGGGATACCACCAAAAGGTAATACCGTTACGAGCACTTGGTCTGCCGGAATTACCGGGAAAATTACAAGTGCCGGTAAGGCTGGTAAATCCCCATTCCATGGAGGCCCATAGGACTGCATGGAGCGATTTGCCGGCATTACCGGTGCTGGTAATACCGGCTATTTTGGATGGCGGGATGGCAGAATTACCTCCAGCTGTTGGTTGGAGGTAATTACAGCCAGCCTGGTGCAGAAATATGCCGGTAAAAGTTATTACCGGCAGGTTATTTCTGCACCGCCAAACTTGTAATGAGTTCCCATATGTTTCACTGCTCCTTTGGGAAAATAAGCATAAGCACAATGACTGCTTGCAACATTTCCTGCTTCCTTAGGAGCTGCAGGACAATGAGAGGCACCAAAGGGACACAAGAGCGTGCTCCACAGCATCAGGGATATGATATGATATGATAAGGCATTTGTAACGCGCCTATACACAAGTGTTTCAAGGCGCGATCATTTCACCACAATCATATCTATTCACAAAGGACTATGCCTGCACACCTGCACGCCATTGTGGCGAAATAACATTGAACTAAACCTCATACAATGGTTGTACAACAAAACATCGTCATGGAAGGCAGCTTCCCAAGCAGGTGAGCACTCTGTACCTTGCTCTCGGGCACTGATGTACGATGCCGGGAACAGCTGCAGTCTTTTCACGCTTTTTATGTTGTTGTTGATCTTCAGCGTTGCTACAAACGGAGATACATAATGGAGTTGGTTAAAGGCACCTATCATTCATGATCTGACTGAGCAGCAAAAAAAAAAAACATAGGAAAGGATAAGCAGTGGCTGGGTGCATGCACCGCTCACATCAGGCAGGCAAAGCTAACCAAGAAAGGGGGTGGAGTGAGAGGGCTCACAGTAGCACAAAAACCACTGAGTATACAGTGTATTCATGATCAAGGAGTAAAGGTACATTTCAAGCAATGCATTGTTCAACACATGGGGAGGTGCTGCTTCAAAGACTTCAAATACTGAAATCAATGTTTTTAAACCACGTTACATTTTGGGTGTCTGTTTGAGGTAGAACGACAAACAGATTTTGCAAACAAGAGGGTGACTTTGCCTCATTCCATAACTGCAAATTAGTCCTGCTCTGCACAGCGCAGACCTAATCTGCTTCCACATAAACAAATTCACCCCAATTTAGGAAACGCATACGTGGGATTTTCCTCCCCTTTTATAAAACACTGGGCTTTATATTTTTGAAAAGAAAGCCAAGAATAGATATTTGGTAAAATCTGTATACAAAGTGCCTGCATAGCGTCTCAACAAACAAGCAGTTATAGTCCTTTTTTCAGAGATAGATACATTTTCATTCCGCCATTATAGTTTTATCTGCATGCTTTAGACAGAATAATGTTACTTTCCCCCGCTTTACTGTTTGTTGCTGGCAACCCTATTGTTAAAGTGTCTAGTCTCCCATTTCATGATCACTTCATTATATATCTGTGTTGGGTTTCTACATGGCCACTGCGTGAGAGAAGTCAACCATGGCCTGTCATTGTGTGCCCAGTATAGCAAACATACTCCATGTGTTCTCATTTAATGGAAGACAAAATAAAAACCAGTTGCAGGTATGTTTAAAAAATGTAAAAACTCATTAACATCTAATGTTAACAGTCATAACTGCTCATTTAAATAAAACAAACAGGATTTCTGTTTATTAAAAACATTGATGTTTTTTGTTTTAAAAGAAATTTGGAAACAGAGTCCATTCTGGTATTCCAAGCCCCTACTCAAAGCTATGAAAGGAATCAATTTGAACTAAGTAATTGTTCACATTCACTAGCTAATTGGACAGCTCAAGTCCAATTCAAACATGAAACGAAAAGCATATGGATATCCTATTACCTGGTTGAATGGTTTGAATAGCCAACCAGTCAGAGGGAAATGCAGTAATCTCGAAATAGTATGCACAAACCTGTTATCTTGCGTTCAATGGATCGCTGTACCACTTTACAAGGTCTAGCACATTCCAGAAGAGAGGGGATTAAAAGGCAAACACACACTGGAGAAATGTGGTCATTGATAACCAGCTTTCTGCCTCAGTGTGGGATGCTTTCAAGACTGACATGCTTAAAATGGAGCACCAAAGCACAAACATCTAAACCGAGGAGTGCTTTGTAGAACGAGAACACAAATCTCAAAAGTAATGATATTGGAATGTATGGGCAAACTCTGTTCAACAAGTTGAGGGAAACGCCCTGGTGAATCTTGGCAAGAGACAATTGTGCAAGAGCACTACAAAAACTGCTAGAAGTTATTTTATTACCATGCATTGAGGGAGTGGACTTGTATGTAATATGATGGAGGATAAATCTGGAGAGCACATACAAGTTGTGTGTTAAGAACATGAGTTTATGAGTAGGCAGGATAGGCCTTAACAGTCCATTTGCTGTCAAATTCTATGTTTCGCGGTTGCAAGTGTATCTGTCTGCAGATAACTACTTTGCAAACAAAAAAAGCCTCGACTTTATTGTATGCAAGGATACCCGTAGGATTAAAGGTTTATAATGGTATCATACATCATTTTCTTTACAAAACATTAAAATTAACATCAATGACCCATTGGAAAATTGAAATGGACTTTATGTAAGTACTGAAATTAGTTGGAAAACGTAACCCTCAAAATGACTCCTGCGGCTAGCCGGGGGCATCCATTTTCGAATGAATCCTTCCTACTTTGCGGTAACTGTTACAAAGTAACAAGAAGAGATGAATTATTGGATTATATGTCAGCTGAGGCTACATACGCCAAGAACTTGAAGGTCCGCCCATAGCCTGCATCTAAATCATTCCCCCTGTCTCTGATGGCCATGGGTCAAAGGTTATACGGGTGAGAATTGCTGTTGTCAGGGTCACCTTGCAGACAATCTCCAAGGGTGAAATTATAATTGGCTATGCAAGAGCTAAACTTATTTCCTGGGTATCGAGCATTAGTTAGGGACCAGGAGCTGCCACTGAGGAACAAGGAGCTAGTACATAGCGTTCTGCAAATCTAACTTCCACATAAAACGCAAACATTTCATTTTGACCATTATTTCTGACCACCCTAAGGCTGAAGGACACAGGGATGACAGGAATTGCTATGGCTCCTGCAACGTCACTTGAATTGGTAAAATGTCATTACCAAGGAAATGGTGTCTGGACTACATTTTATTTTTGCTAGGTTCAACCATACATTTCTCTGACTGCCACACGTCTCAGCCTAACATCAAGGAACTACTGCACACATTCAATAACTTGAAAGAATGGATTATGATCAAGCACTTCTTGCAATTGTAAACGTTTAGCCTTTCCAGCATTTTCCAAGGCCCTGAAGCGTTATCGTAAATGTCAATGAATGCACGCACTTCACTCTAAACATGAACTCCCTTATCGGTTCTTTGTGATGTCATCCCCAGAAATTGCAAAGTGGACTGTTTGGTCGTGGCATATTCGCCTTTGCGATACCCTGGTTGTCTTCTTTCTTCCCCCTTACATATCTCAGCTCATCAACATATCCGCGGCACTCAGATTGGCACGACCAAACTGCAAAACTATAAACATTGTGGCGACCCTCTCTTATCCCACATATTACCAAGGATAATGTCCCATTAATATTTACAAGTTTACTTGCCTGTTGTAACCTTAACTTTGCAGTTTAATATCGGTTATAGATACACGAACGCTACATAATCTCGCCATCTAGTGGTTAGGTTTAAAACAGCATCTTGTTATTTAAAATCTAAATTAATTCTAACATACTATAATTGTATACAATTAGCCGCATGGGATCATGTAGCAATACAACCATTTAATTTCACATAGTTATTGTGTTCGGTCCCACAAGATGGAGCCTCGCCCTCACAAAACAAAGTTTGGATGAACAGTGTATATTCATTCAGTCTTTTTAAGTTTGGCTATGAGGCGAAACTATTGCATTAGAGTACAGATAAGGAGACATGGCATATGAGGAGGAACACTTGTAAGTTAGGGTGACCAGATTTTCAAAACAAAAAACCGGGACGGCCAACAACATAAAAGAGGGACTACCCCATCGCAGCCCACCAATTACCCCGAGACGCATGTCAGGCTTTCCAGCACTCTACTCTGCAGGACACTTACCGTTGATGACTATCAGGTTCCCCATGGGCACACAGGCGAGTGTGGCCGAGCCGTCGTCACACAAGGGATGCGTGTATTGCAGTTTGTAAACACCACCTCCTCGCCACGTCTCCGGCATCGCCACAGCTTTGCCTTCACTTCCCTGAGCAGAAAGAGGGGGTAAAACGTGCCACTTATTAGTCGCATGTAAATGCTGAGCTGCCAATCAAATGTGAGAGGATACGTTTGAGGACTGATTCACAGCTTTCCGTTTAGCACTGTACGCTGGCACCAAGTCTCTCTGGCAGCGGAGCAGGACATTTCGGCGCCACAATTAGGCACAGGCCGATTTGGCACGGACGCTTGGCCGCAAGACCCGTTTTGGCATGACCAGTTGGCCGCGACATCGTCACCATTTTAATAAAATAAAAAATAAAGCATTTCTGCGGTCTTGAACCCGGGCCAGCTGGACTACAAGACCGAAGGCATAACCACAAGGCCGTACAGATCTTGGTGTGTTCATAAGCAAAATATATATACATCATGTTTCAGAAAAAGGAAAGCACAGCATTCAGAATTACTTGGGTAAATATATGTAAATTGTGCATACGAAAACAATGAGATCTCTATGGCCTTGTGGTTCCTGTCTGTCAGTCCTGCAGGCCTGGGTTTGCGTCCGACCAATTCTGAATTTTTGTTAAAAAAAAATGTTAATAGTGATATTGTTCCACCCAAACATGCTGGCGCCAAAAGATCTCTGCGCTGAACTGGACGCCCCAAAATGGGTCTTGCGGCTAAATGCGCCAAACTGGCGCGCGCAAAACTGGCCGCACCGAAATGGGGTGTACCACTTTGGCAGAAGACGACAGGCATATACTTACATTTTTATTTTTTACATTTATAAACCGCACAACAGCCCGTGCGCATTGTGGCGCTGTTACAGGATAGCAACTTAGTTACATAGAGCATATATCAGTGTTACATATGAAGAGCATTACATACAGTTAGGTATTTGACAGATGACATGGTATAGTGCATGACACTAAGCAGCTGTTGAGTTCAAACAAATAGCAGTGTTTTGATGGCTTTACGGAAAGGTAGGTGGGAAGTTACATTTCAGAGGTGGGGTAGAAGGGCATTCCATTTCGTGGCAGCGATGAAAGGTTGGCTCGATTGACTTTGGGCACTGTGAGTAGATTGGCATAAGGTGTTCTGGTTGGTCTGCAGGATGCTGATCTGTTTATTTTCCAAGTTAGGTAGTTAGGGGCCAGAATTTAATGCATTTATGTGCAATGACCAATGTCTTGAAGAGGACACGTTTTTTGATGGGTAGCCAGTGGGCCTGTCACCTGGCAGCAGAGATGTGGTCTCTTTTGGTAATGCCAATGGCGGCACAGAGAGCACTGTTTTGGATGGATTGGAGTTTCTCAAAATTGTTTACTGACGGGCCAGCAGAAAGGACCCAATAATGGCTCTGGCAATGGTGAGGCAGTTTTCCCTAGACAGGAAGGGTCTGGCTGCATTGAGAAGATTAGAGTGGTAGGCTGATGAAGATGCAATGCCGTTGACTTGCCTAGACATGGAGAGGTTAGAGTCTATGTAGACTTTGAGGGTTTTTACTGACTGGGATACTGATGTAGCAGAGACATCTAGTGGACAATTCAAAGTATGACGTTCCTGCAGTCCAACTAGATCTAAAATATAAGATCACTGAAATCCAGTGATGGCTGGTGAATTTTTTAATTGGAAGTGCGTGAATATGTGCCACAAATATGTGTGAGCGACCAATCGTAGAGATGGAGCCGAAAACAACCAAGGGGCATTCTGGGGGTTCTACTCTGGAGAGCATTTTTTGAATAATGGGTTAAAATAGTGCATTTATACAACACGCTTTCTGTGAAAAATTGGGTAAAATCACAGACAGCTTGCAATCGTTTTTGTAAGGGTAATGCATGAAAAATCCAACAGAAGCAAGTCACCAACAGTACACAAGAGCATTTCCCAACACATTTACATTATGTCTTTCCCCACAATATATGCCAGTATAAAAAAAATGCCCAAGCTGACTGTCATTATAAGCCAGTGCCTGCACATAAGAACATACTCCTGTTGTCTTTGCCATTGGAAATGGCATGCCACAAATAAGAAAACATGTCCGACACCTAGTAACACTTAATTTTGCTTTATCATAGATGCCCAGTAAAAATGTCATGCCACAGTAAGCTACCAAAATGGCAGTCTACCCAGTATGATTACATTTTCTTTTTTTCTGGCATGGCATTTTCATTACTGGGCATCATTGTTAAAGCAGACAGGATACCATGCTTGCTTTAACATTGATACCCAGTAGAAAATGCACCACATCCCCACGCAGCATCAAATCAGAGGCTCGTTCACCACAGTGAGTAGGCTTCTGATTTGGGAGGTGGGGGGTAAGGGGATGTCCCCAAATCAAAGGCCCACTCACCAGCACGGTGAGAACGCCTCTGATTTGGGGGTTGTGAGAAGGTGCTGCATTTTTTCAGGCATCCAATTATACACATTCACGGTCTCATTCACACCAACACAACATACACTCCTTCATCACACACGCAGCCTTGCATAGATTCACCTTTTTTCTTACCTGTTGCCCCCAGGCCCTGAGACAGCTCTCTGGCTCCGAGCAACATGAACAGGAACCGGGGAGTGCTTCCTGGTTCATGTACATGCACGTAGGAGTCGGTGTGTTCCATAGAGTATGCCTCGGCAGCTCGAAAGGTATGGGGAGGGACAGAAGCGCCTCCTCCAATATCCAGAGCTGCAGTAACCTAGCCTGCATCCCCAAAGGTTCATGCAAGGCGGGGGAAGCAAAACACCCCACCCTTGCATGGCCCATTGGACATGCGCGCTGGGGTACGAACTGTCAAAGGGAAACCATGTTTCCCTTTGATAGTTCAAGCCAGCCCAGGAGTGCTCCCTCCACTGCTTGGCCTGGGAAGGGGATGATTTGGGGGGGGGGATTAGAGGAGGGGTGACAGTAGCTCTTTGGCAGTTTTCAGACAATACGGCGCCCAGGGGGAACACAAGAATGTGCCCCATGCCACCAACCCTGTAATGCGACACTGACTCAACCTTCTAAAATCATTGCAATATAAACAAAAACTGGTTTTATGAAACTTGTAATTAGGGTAGTTAAAGCCAATGAGTAGACACAACAAAGTAGACAGCAATATAATAAATAAGTATTCACTTCTATTATTTCAAGTATAAGTGCACTTTCTAAAGCCCACTCTCCTACATTTTGCTGCTGCAAGAACGGTATTACTGCTACATAATCAATTTTTTCTATCATTGTGCTTTCAATTGAAAGTATAACTACAGCCAATATAGTCACCCCAGCCATTAAAAAATATAAATAAAATCAGGGGCTGCAACCAAGATCCTCAGGGCGACCTACAAACCAATTTGGAAACAAATATGTCTTTCTATTTTGAATACATTCATCAAGAACACCCTTTCTCTACCCACATGCCATTACTGCTGGCTTTGTCAATGATAAGCTATGTAGTCATTAACAGCACGATAGCCGGCGGACAGGGCCGGTAACTGCTCACCACCCTGAGCCAGGTAGGCACGAGCACAGCAAGGGCCTGGTGCAGAATGAAGGCCTGTACAAGTTCTGCCCGCTGCCTTACATGTTCTAGATAGCTATTCGCACCATGGGGCATTCTTCCAGGATGTTAATAGGATTGTCTTTATTTAAGAGAAATCGATGTCAAGACTATGCGCCTGCCCGATTTCCCTAAACAATATAAAACTACAAATATGGCTGTCAACAGAAAGAGTAAAGGGAACTGGTCCCTTTATTGCTCAAATGCCGGCATGCAGACAGCCATGAAGGGGAGCATAGAGCCTGCAGCACACACGCCAGCAACCCGAGGTATGTGGTTGTAAGGTGGTGGTGTGGGAGTGGTGCGAGGGCTTGACGGAGGGAGGGGAGGTATTTTGCGGGGTTGGGTAGTGGTGAATGGAGTGACTGCGCAAACAAGAATATATATATGACAGGCACGGGAAAAGGCCACATGACCAGGTGGGAACATCGGTAATTAGTGGTGGATTTCATCCAATTTCTTGACCACCTGATTGGTCAGCACCTTTGCCTGGTTGCTAATAATCTAGCAAACCATGACCAAGCCTTTTCTGAATAGCATGTGACTGCAAAATGAATCACTTGTAAGGACTCCCAATTTTGACAGCTAAGGCAAACAGAGATTACATTATTTGCCTAGGGTCACACACTTTGATTTAATTATGAAGCTAAGATTTGAGGCCGGTCCGAAATCCAGCTGTTACAGCTACGTACCGAGAGCTAAAATAATATTCTATTTCATAGAGATAACTTTTAATGTACAATAATAACCCAAGCTTACAAAATAGATATCCTTGCATAACAATGCTGACCGAAACGGGTATGATTTTAGTCACAGCATGGAGCTTTTTATGCAACGCTCCTACTTTAATCACACATTATTCACAATTCTGAAGGGATATACCACTGACAGTCACTCCCAATTATCTACTCAATGTTGTGTGTGCAGCCATCACCTGTTTTAAATGCTCTGCTTATAACAAAGAGACACCCTTGCCTTTCTTCAAATGCAAGGCGAAAAAACAAATCAACAGGATCCGAGGCGTCATAGCATTGGCAGGGAACAGCAGATCCTGCACTCTAAAGAAGCCTGCCCAGATGCAGCCGTCCACCCCAACAATTGCAATGAGGCGCCTCTCCAGCAAGGCAAACCTCAGAGCCATCCATAGGTGATGTCGGCTGCACTTCGAGAGGTCGCCAATATATGTGTTCACTAGTTGTTTCTTAATCCTGGGCAGCCATTTAGTTAAACCCATGGCAGACAACGCTGGGAATTCTTCCTGTATTAGCAGTGAGCTGGCGGAGGGAGGTTAGGCATTTAAACTTCAAAGTGACATTTTCACCACCTAAAGTATGTGATTTCTTCAAGCGCACTGCTTACAAAAGGTATAAAAGGTAGGCTTCTTTGGTAGATCATCTTTTTTTTGCTTCTTTTTTTTATAGATAAAACTGCAAAGTTTGTCTTGCAAACATGGAATTTGAATTGCTCTAAAAATGAACGTGGTTACAAAGTATAACAATTTTCTTACATTGAAAAAAGGGTTCCTTGACTTTGTTTCCTTTCAATGTTCCCTTACGGAGCCTTGTTTGCTGAAAATTATAAATGCTTAATAAAAATTCATGTGGAAAAAAAAGAAAATAACTAGCTAAATTCCATAATTTATTGTAGGTTACATTTTTCGTTGGAATGTCCCTCCCTTGCATTTAGATGACTCTACCCAACAATTATTAAGTTCAGGTGATGTTACCACACTTGTAACCTTTAAGAGCGTTTAAAAGACATCTCAATTTAAATCAGGTCATGCACGAGATGCTCAACCAGCCCTCCCTTTTAGGGTTCCATCGCACTGCACTTTGTTATTCGTGGTCGCGTGTTTATCGTGGAAAAATAAAACTTCAAATATTGTACAGGAACATTTAATAAATTGAGAAAAAAGACAGAACTTGGAAAACATCACAACCTTGACACCGAATAAATTATATGCTTTGTTTCTGCATTTTTGTTTACACGGTTAGTGCCAAAATGAAGTATTTCAGTGGCTTGTTCCTTAGTCTCAAGTATACCGATAGTCTGAGGAAAGGGAAACTGCCATGTTAAGGGCCAGAGAGCATTTATGTCCAGTATAAAAAAGGGAATTGGAAACCTGGGAACGCCTCCTACCACCCCCACTCCCACAACCCCCTATCTGCCCTACCCTTACTTATTTGGGACAGATCATCTGTTCACGGAAGTTGACTTTTCTCAAAGTTTGAGCCTCCTTCCAAAACACAAAATCTACAAGTTGGACCAAAGCACAAGTTTAGCTCTTTCTGCATTACTATGGAGACATAATATGTTAGTGCAAACCTAAGATCAAACAGGTGTGGGATGTTGTAACCCACTTCTGCTCTGCTATGCTGCAGCACTGTCTTATGACAGTGCCAGAAATAGCAAAATGGCTGCAAAACACTTGTGCGCGCCAAAACCTCTGAAAATTGCGCTTTGCAACGCACACAAAGATGGCTGCCCAACCTACCACGCACGTTGTCAGTGGTGGAACAGAGATCCCCCTCCTGGAATATGTCACTGGGCTCCACAACAAGTGGAAATGGAGTACAGAAGGAAAAAGCAGTGCTTTGCTAAATGAAACCCAAAATCTTGCTTGAAATCCTTGTTTCTTTGTTGCTGAAACTGCAGAATGCCGGTACAGAACACCCTCAAACATCCAGAATTCTTGCTGGGTGCTACAATTCACTTAGTTTAAGAAATCATTGGGAACCTGCAAGGTCCTGAAAAGCTGAAAGCATAAAGGGATTTCCACAGCAAAAGTGGCCTGTCTGTGGATGTCGAAATCTCTGTGCAAAAGAGGACTACAGAGATGACAGCTGTCAGGAGCCTGCCTGATTAAACTTTAAATATGTATACACTGAAATCAAATGTTTGCAATCTAAGAGGCCTGTACTGATAGTAACCCATCTTGTAATTGTGTTAATCCCATGGTTTAAAATCTTGAATGAGAATTCTAGCTGCTATTTTGAAATCACAAGTTTGTTTCAAGCTAAGGAAAAATGCCACAGAATTAACAATTAAGCTTGGCTAACGCTACCAAACTGGAATAACAGTTCTCCTCACAGAAGAAAGGCCTTTTCATCCAGCAGGAAATCGCACCAAAGCGGTAATTATAGTGTTGGAAAGAACCTGGGCTACAGAGCCATAGGGAACAATGAACAGTTGCTGCTAAAGGAAATGCGGGGTGTGAGGACAGTCGTAAATGGCCTCTGCCAAAAGCAAACGGGGAGGAGACTGTGCCTGGACTGCAAGGAGACAGAAAGAGGCAGAGCTAAACAACCATTTGTTGCTTAACAAGGACAAAGAACACATTTTCTTTATTTTTTTATTTTATTAGTTTGTTACAAACTTTTTAAAAATTAACGACAGCTTATTACGTAATGAGCGGCTCCTCTCGGGGGAAATTCCATTGAGCAAAATCTGTCGCACTTCCTGTTGATACTGGTGGTGAACAGATCCACTTGAGGGGTTCCCCAAAGGGCGAAGATCTCTTGAAGGACTTCCTGAGCTATCTCCCACTCGTGGGAGACTGTGTTCTGCCTGCTCAGAGCGTCCACTGTCAAGTTCTTCTCTCCGGCTAGATGAATTGCTGATAGAGAGATTCCTTCCTGAATTGCCCAAAACCAGAGCTGCATCGCCTCTCTGCACAGTGGCAGTGACCCTACGCCGCCTCTTTTGTTGAGGTAGTGCATGGCCACTGTATTGTCCGTCATTATCAGGACGTTTCTCTCCCGTACAGACGGCAGAAAAGCCTTCAGTGCCAGTCTGATGGCTCTCAGCTCCAACAGGTTGATGTCTAGTCTGGACTCCGATGGAGACCAACGACCGCTGATGGTCAGGTCGTTGGCATGGGCTCCCCACCCCGTGAGTGAGGCGTCTGTGACTACTGTTATCTCCGGCCATGGTTGCCAAAACAGTTCTCCTTTCAAGATGTTCTCTGGAGAGGCCCACCATTGAAGGTCGTGGGCTACCTTGTCCGGAATCCGGAGGAGATCTGTCATCCTCCCTGAGAATTGCGACCACAGAGTCCTCAGAGCCCACTGAAGGGATCTCATTCTCAGGCGAGCCTCTGGCACTAGGGATATGCAGGATGCCATGAGGCCTAGCAACCTCAAAAAGTCGTAGGCTGGGAGATGTTGGGCATTTTGAAACCTGGTGACCATCTGCAGAATATCTTGAGCCCTCACCTCTGGTGGCAAGGCTTTTCCCAGGGACGTGTCCAGGACTGCTCCAATGAACTGGAGTCTCTGTGATGGTATCATCTGTGACTTCTTTAAATTGAGGGAGAAGCCCAGCTTGTGAAGGAAGTGGCAGACATAATCTAGTTGGATCCGAGCTTGTTCCGAAGAAGCTGCTCTGATCAACCAATTGTCCAGGTAAGGGTAGACGTGAATCCCTTCCCTCCTTAGACTTGCAGCCACAACCGACATTAGCTTGGTGAAGACCCTCGGGCGAAGGTCAGCCCAAATGGCAGAACTCGAAATTGATAATGAGAGTTGCCAATTGCGAACCTCAGGTACTTCCTGTGCTTGGGATGGATTGGCACATGGAAATAAGCATCCTGAAGGTCCAGAGATACCAGCCAGTCCTGAAGCTGGAGGGCCTGAAGAATCTGAGAGAGAGTTACCATCTTGAACTTGGCCTTCCTGAGGAACTTGTTACATTCTCGTAAGTCCAGGATGGGTCTCAGTCCTCCGTCTTTCCTTGGTATGAGAAGGTAGGGGGAGTACCAGCCCTTGTTCATGTCCGCTACAGGTACCGGTTTTATGGCACCTTTCTCTAGCAGGTCTACAATTTCCTGCAAGAGAAGCGGATCCGGCACTTTCAGCGAGCTGTTCCCCGGTGGATGGCTCTGAGGGATGCGTAGAAAAGGCAGGCAGTAACCTTGGGCAACTGTCTCCAATGGCCAAGAATCTGACGTAATAGCCTGCCATTCCGTCAGATGGTGAGTTAACCTGCCCCCTACAGGTGTCTTGTGATGGGAGAACTCAGAGTGGTTTGGGAGCGGCTGATGCAGTTGCCGAAGGTAAAGCGGCTCCTGCTCCTGCTGATGCGGCTTTCTTTCCTTTACCCCGTCCACCACGGGTACATTTTCCTTGGCCTCTTTGAGCCGGCCGTCCTCTGCCTCTTCCATATGAGGAATAATAGCAAAAGGACCTTCCTCTCCAAGAGGATGCTGAGGGACGAAAATTAGTTTGGCGGATTGCAGCTCCTAGTGACTTGGCTGCTGCTTTAGATGTTTGCAGTTTTTCCAAACTGTCATCCGCCTTTTTACCAAACAGGGAAGAGCCGTCAAAGGGCATATTTAAAAGTCTGGCCTGTACGTCAGAAGCAAAGCCGGACTTTCTCAAACATGCATGCCTGCGGATTGTGGTACTTGCCGCCATGGCCCTGCTGATACGGTCAGCAGAATCAATGCCAGTTTGAAGGGACTCACACATTGCATCTTTACCATCTCTGATGATATTTAAAAATGCGTCCCTTTCTTCTCCTTCCTGGAGGCAGTCAGCCGCTGATGAAGCACACTCCCAAAGAGTGTGGCTGAACCTAGCGAGCGTACAAGTCGCATTAATAGATTTTAAAGCCATGCAACAGGCCGAGAAGACTTTCTTAGCCATGGCATCATATTTTTTATCATCCCTATCCTGTGGAGCAGTGGGGTATGCAGATGTACTGCCTGATGAAGTTGCAGCCTGGACCACCAGACTCTCTGGAGTAGGGTGCTTAGATAGGTATTCAGGGTCAGCAGCAGACAACTTCTTGTTAACCGCAGGGACAACTTCAGGAGTTTCCCAGTAGTTAAAATCTTTCTTTGTAAGGCAGAATGAAAGGGAACCACAGGATCCTCCTGTGGACCTTTATCCAGAATATCTGTGAGGTCATCCTGTTGAAAAACAGGTGAAGGCGCAGACCAACCCATGAACTCCATAATTCTTGACATTAGGGTTCTATAAGGGGTTTCAGCATGTTCCCCTGAGTCTGGTTTGACAAATTCCACTTCTGGGGAAGTGTCTAGGCCACTTGCTTCCTGTAATGCATCCTGAAGGTCTTTCAACCTTCTTTCCTCAGAGGCAAAAGTCTCTGGTTCAGGTGATGTGGTCCTCTCCAGCCCAAAAGGCCTTTCTTGATCAGAATGTTCCCTTTCTTCATAAATTGAAGTTAAGGGGGGATGCTCTGGCCTGTGAAATGGTATAAAACCCATCTCTAAAGCAGAGGGAGCCATCATCAGTGGCCTTGAAAAGATTGATGTCGTCGACGCCGATGTAAAAATCCTCGAAGGCGCCGACAAAGGCGTCGAGAAAACTGAAAGAGGCCTCGAAGAACTCGAGAGGATTGGAATCCTACTTGAGGATGTCGACGACGTTCTCGACGTCGTGTCGGAGGCTCTCGGTGTAACCGTTGGCTGTGGAGTAGCCGAGGGTTTTTCTTTTATCGGCGTCGATGTCGGCGTCGACTCGATCGACGGATGCGTCGAAGAACCCTTCGATAACGGCGTCGATGTCGCCGATCTATGCTTCGAAGGGGCTTTCGACGATGGCGTCGAAGATGCTTTACTTCCCGATGGCTCATGGCGCTTTCGGGTCGACTCTTTCGCCGTGGGTGTCGACTCGCGGCGTTTAGATTTTTTGGGCTTTTCACCCGGGGTATCACCCTCAGCTTACTTCGAGGGGGTCGAGGCCGCTTTCTCGAAGACGCTTAGCATCTTTTTTCTGAATTCCTCCCACTCAGCCTGAGAGCTGTATTTTGTGGGGCAATTTACTCTTTCAGGGGAACTAGAAGACGACGACAAAGGAGATCTTGTACGTCTCTTTTTCGAGTGTCTAGACCTCGACGAGTGGTGGGAGCCACTTCGAGACCTAGACCGAGAATGCTTTCGACGGCGAGGAGACGAATGTCTCGACTCTACCGCGGAAACTTTCGAGGAAGTTAAAACTGACTTACCTCTCTCGAGCTTCCCCTTACGCTCCTTCAAGGCTTTCGCCGTCATGGATAGGCATTCCTCACACTCCGAACACTGGTGTTCGATTCCCAGACACCACAAACAGATCCTGTGAGGATCCGTCAACGACATTTTCTTCCCACAGTCTCGGCATTTTTTGAAACCGGACCGAGGAGTCGTCGGGTCGGAGGAGGAAGCCATCGAGTATGAGTCGGTTTTCTCAAGGAAATATGAATATATTTCGACTGACGAACTGAGCAACGGTATTCCGAGGCACACGAAGCACGGAAAAACAGAACTGAGCAACGGACGCTGCGCGTGGCCATTTATAGGCATGATGACGTCGGCGTCGATACGGTGGCTGTCGAGGAACACCTACTCGACGGACGTCGATGCACAGCGCCCTCTACTGGGAAAAAAAATTTCCGAGGCCAGCAAGCTGGAGATACAAATATCATAGATAAGGAATACGTCGGAGGACACAAGTGCTTCGAAATAGCAACTTACAGCTTTAAATTACTACAATTAGCATAACGCCACATAATGTATACTGTATCATAATGCGAAGCAAACATTTTAAATATTGGTCTTGTTCTGGTAATAGGCGCTTTAAGTGTTATCCACACATTGCAGGTCTGTGCACCTGAATCTTCGAATGCAGGACTTTACCAGCCGGAATAGGTTTTCATGTTACAACAAACGCATACTAGTTAGAATGTTGAAACAGCTGTAGAGTATGGATCGGGTGAGCAGCTACAATACTTTTTGTCAAGTTTGAATACCATCCCAATTGCAACATCAGGGCAACACCACATATATCGCCAGGAAATAAGATTGGGATTTCTTTATTTACAATGGGTCACGTCACGCGCATATGTGCACCTGACATCACACGCACTGTTTACCTATATCAAATTAAAGACAATGCCCGCGAGTTAGCAACACGCGGAGTGCCGTGATGGATCCCAAAAAGGGACCACAAGTCAATTAAGAGGCAAGAGATACCTCTCATTTTGAAATTTAGTTTAAGGACTAAGCAGTGGAGACCAAGTTTTGGCCACAGTATGGGGGCAATGCCAATAGTTAACATGGAGAACACACTGAAAGCGGCTAAGATTTACAAGTAAATATTAGCTGTGATACTTAGATGACAGACTCTAGCTCGCCAACACTAAATAGAAATGTTACTTTAAATTCATGGGGGCGACTTATGCAATCACATTGGGGGCATAGGCCAAAAACCAGCTAATATATACTATGCTCCCCACAGTGACAACACCAACCTGGAGGGAGAAATTACCCACCAGAGATACAGCAATAGCAGTATATAATCAGGCCACAATAAGGGTAAGTCCGCATTACAATATTTGTAAGTCACAAAAAGAGATAAGTACAGGACAAATAAACTGGTCATGTTGTGGGCTTACCCTGTGCAATGTATTGTTAAAGGTCAGAACTACTGGAAAGCTAGCTAAAACATCCATGTAACTTACAGGATACGATAGACGTACTAACATTGCGTAAGTGTCTTTCGACCCAATCTCTCACTTATGGGGGAGCGACTACAGCCTTATATAGCCATTAACCACAAGTCAAACATCTCTACTTCATATTTCAGAGCATCCCCAGTATAAATTACTGGGGAGGTTTTTGGACTTTACTTGCTACAGAATTATGAATGGGCTCACCAATTTGTATTCGGGTTTAACCATTAGCTAATCCCAGCTGGGAGACATAATGCTAACATAACATCTAAAGCTCGAAGGTTTAATAGGACACCTACATGGGTGTGATAAGAATACTTACAGATGCACTCGTACAATGTACAATTTGGGCTTTAATCATATTTGACTTGAGTGTTTTGGGTGCTACACTGAATCCACGCTTTGCATGAAGCCTAACTACCGATAATCAGATGGTATTATACGATATCTGTAGAACAATCATTATGATGTCCCTTAACTTGAATCTCTGTTGCAAATATAGTCATGCTCTTTGTGTCAGATTCCAGATTTGCCCTCGTAGTGTAGCCGATGAATTCTTCTTCCCAATGTACCCCTCTGGTTTTGACTAGAAAGAACCAGAGCGATCTATTGGAGAAAAGAATGGATGCCGATGGAAATCCTGGAGTCTCCGTGGAACAACTCGGGTTGAAATGCGGGATGTCAAGGAGACTTGGATAAGGGTATCATGCAGCAATTCGGAACCAAACCTGCATAGGTGAGATAACAACACACCACAACCACAAGATTTGTAAAATGTGATATACCATGCAATGCAAAAAGGAAGGTTTTGTAATAACAACTGCCAATAACAATAAGACAAAGACCACCCCCCTCCTTCTATCCAGTCTTATCAGTAAAAGGTTAACCGCTTACCGGTGTTTGTGTCCCAGGAGAAGGATAGTATTCGCAGGCGGAATCCAAGCAATCCACAAGAAGCAGTCCAAGACTATCCCGACGGCACGAGGACGCTAGTACACACAGGAAGTCTCTAGTCCGTGTACCACTACTACAGTTCAAAGTTCCAGAAATCCCAAGGACAGAATATTGAAGAGGATGAGGTCTGACCTGAAGAAAACGAGGTATCCAAGGAGCAGGCAAGAGAGGTCCAATAGCAATCCGAGATCAAGAAACCAGACGAGGCAATTCCAGGCAAGGCGGCAAGAAAAAGGCAATCCAATAAACAGTCCGCGTCGAGGAGCCAAGGGGATCAATCACTGTGGAGGAAAGAACAGGGTAACAAGGACAGGAACGGGGAGAACAAGAACCAGATATGGGTAAACAGAATTCCAAACGCCACTAATCTGTGATCAGAAGCACCGAACCAGTAGGAGGAGGCGCTAATAAGGAAGCAATTCACGTGACAATCCGGCGCACTACTCGACGTGGTCCGAGGGAGGAGTAGAGTGGACGCCAGCGTTGCCATGCCAATTTCCAGGTACCAGGTTTCGCCTTCCTTAAAGGGAAATGAGCCCGTGGTTTAGCGAGGAACGAGTGTCCATACATAACAGTATCCTCCCGCAAAGGGGACCTCACCCCCCCGAGAGGACCAGAAACGGGCCATAAGGGCAGGGGCATGAATGTTTTCAGTTGGTTCCCATGTGCGGTCCTCTGGACCATAGCCCTTCCAATCGACCAAGTACAAACGCCGTCCCCTGCACACTTTGGTATCCAGGATAGCAGCCACCTCGTATTCGTCGAACCCCTGTACTCTGACAGGAGACGGGCGTAAAGGCAGTTTGGTCAATGGGTGACAAGGTTTCACCAAGGATACATGAAACACCGGATGTATCCTCCAGGTAGGAGGTAGAGCTAGACGGAGCACTGCAGGATTTATGACTTGCAGAACCTTATAGGGACCCACAAAGCGTGGTAACAAGGTCCGTCGACCTGACAATCGTAGGTTCTTTGTAGACAACCAGACCTTCATGCCAGGAGTATACAAAGGAGCCGAGGAGCGTCGTGCATCCGCATATTTCTTTGAACGCTTCTGGGCCAGAACCAGTTGATTCTTTACTAAGGCATGAGTGTCTGAGAGTTTCTTGAAACAATTTAAGGCAGCGGAATTGTGCAAGGTTGGCTCAGCATCAAGAGGCAAGGACCGTGGATGTCGACCATACATAGCGTAAAATGGGGACATGTGGGTCGCGGAGTGGAGGGAATTATTGTAGGCAAATTCCGCCAACGGCAATACGGAGACCCAGGTACCTTGACGCTGAAGAGTGAGGCAACGGAGGTACTGCTCCATGGTGGCATTAAGCCTCTCCGTTTGGCCATCTGTTTGAGGGTGATAGGCGCTGGAGTATCTGCCCTCGATACCTAAGGTTGTGGTCAAAGACCTCCAAAAGCGAGAAGTAAACTGCGGTCCCCGATCCCTAATGATCATAGTGGGTAGGCCGAACCTTTTAAACACATTTTTCAGGAATAGATCCGCCAGTACCGGAGCAGTAGGGACACCATGGCACGGTACAAACATAGCCATCTTGGTAAAGTAGTCAATCACTACCCAGATAGTGTTGTAACCTTCCACCAAAGGAAGCTCCACGACAAAATCCATGGAAAGCATCTTCCACGGGGCTTCAGGTATAGGCATGGGTTGTAGTAGACCCACAGGTTTACCACGTTGATGTTTGCACTGGGCGCAAACGGCACAAACAGCTATGTATTCCCTCACATCCTTGTTCATAGAAGGCCATCAGCACCACCTTCCTAAGAGGTCCAAGGTCTTACCAACCCCCGGATGGGCCGCTATAGCAGCATCATGACACCATTGCATGGCGGTACGCCGAGTATCAACATCTGGCAGAAATATCTTGCCCTGTTTATAGGGTAGTGAATGAACCAGCTCCAGACCAAGGCTTGCCAACTCGGAGGGATGGTTATTCACCCAGTCCTTGATTGCCAAGTTTAATGGAGGACGTAACGTGCAACCACACACTACTTGAGTAGGCAGTAACATAGAGCCGTGAAGGTTAGAGGGAGTCGGAGGTCCATGAAGCCGCGAAAGGGCATCTGCTTTAGAATTCAAGGAACCGGGACGGTAGGTGATGGTGAAATTGAACATTGAAAAGAATTCATGCCACCTAGCATGGCGAGCCGTGGTGCATTTCACCGACTGCAGGGCTAAGAGATTCCTGTGATCCGTAAAGACTTGTACCGGTTCGGGAGAACCCAACAGATGGTGTCTCCATACCAAGAATGCGTCTCTGACAGCCAATAACTCACGCTCCGTGATAGTATAATTTCTTTCATAGGGCGTAAGTTTCCTGGAGTGATAAGCCACTGGATGGAGAGTCTTGGTATCTGGACAATGTTGGGATAAAACAGCGCCCAAGGCTATATCCGAGGCATCGGCTTCAACAACAAATGGTGTGTTCATATCTGGATGCTGAAGAACAGGAGCGGAAGTGAAAGCGGATTTCAGGGCTTCAAATGCGGTTTGTGCCTGTGCATTCCACTTAAACGGATGTTTCGTGCTGGTGAGAGCTGTTAGTGGAGAAGCTAGGGCAGAATAATCCTGAATAAACCGCCGATAAAAATTTGCGAAACCAAGGAAAGACTGCAAGGCTTTCAATGTGTTGGGACGCGGCCAGTCCAAAATAGCAGCGACCTTGGAACGGCTCATTTCTACACCCTGATTAGTAATGCTATAGCCCAGAAACTCCACCTCAGTGACATGAAACATGCACTTCTCCAGTTTGGCGTATAGACGGTTTTCCCTCAATCGTTGCAATACGTTGGAAACATGAATGACATGAGAGGCAATCGAAGGAGAATAGATCAAGATGTCATCCAAGTATATGACAACGCAATGGTCTAACATGTCATGGAATACCTCATTGATGAAAAACTGAAAGGTAGCTGGAGCGTTACACAGGCCAAAAGGCATAACACAATACTCGAAGAGACCATACTTGGTTTTGAAAGCAGTTTTCCATTCGTCGCCTTCGCGGATCCGTACAAGATTGTATGCACCCCTTAAGTCCAGTTTAGTAAACACCTTGGCCGACCCCAATTGATCCAGTAAAACCGAAATCAGAGGGATCGGATATTGGTTCTTGATTGTGACTGCGTTCAATGCCCGATAGTCGATGCAAGGACGAAGGTCTCCCTCCTTCTTCGGAACGAAAAATAATGGGGAGGCAGCGGGTGAACGTGAAGGGCGTATAAATCCGGAGTCCAAGGAATTCTGGATATAGTCCTTCAAAATCAGGTCTTCCCTTGGGGTCAAGGAGTAGATGCGTCCTGAAGGTACCTTGGCCCCAGGGACCAAGTCAATAGGACAGTCGTAAGGTCTATGGGGTGGAAGTACCTCCACCCCCTGAGCAGAAAACATCCTTGTACTTTTGGTAAGCCACAGGAAGCGTAGTATTGATAACTGCCCCTACGGTACCAGCTAGTTCAGAGAGAACGCGGCCTGGATTGACCATGGCAGGGGTTTTTAGACAATGAGTATCACAGTAATCAGAGAGAAAACACACGTCCCCTGAATACCAGTCCACTGATGGGTTATGCAGTCTGAACCAGGGCAAACCTAATATAAATCTGAACTGTGGGGCGGCAATAAGATCAAAGGATATACTTTCCTGATGCCCACAATCCGTGGTCATTACCAAGTCAATAGTGCGTTCTGTCACTAGCCCAGACACCAGAGAAGAACCGTCCACAGCATTAACCATTTCCGGACATGGTTTAAGGACAATCGGGAGACCCAATGCCCTCGCATGGGAGGCATCCACGTAATTCCCTGTGGCTCCAGTGTCCAATACCATGCTAACCTGCTTTCTCTCAATACCGGAGGCCATGAGTGACACGTTCAGACAATAAGGGCTACACAAAGAAGGATCTGTAGATGAAATACCCGGCGTCTGGATCCCTTCAGTCACCGGGTTTTGGCGTTTCCCTGTTTCTTGGTAGGTCTTTTGGAGCAATCCCTGAGCAAGTGATCGGAAGCTCCACAATAAAAACATAGACCGTTCTTTTTACGGTGTTCCCTGATTTCTGCTGTTAAAGGACTTCTCAGAGCCCCTATTTGCATAGGTTCAGAGGATCCCGAAGCAGGAACAGGAACAGCAAGAGAAACCGGGGGAGCTGTTATTTTCTCTCCTTTCCTCGCTGCCTGTCTGGAATCGATCTGAAGAACCAAATCCAATAGTTCGGGGAATGTCTTGGGTATCACTGGGACAGTTGCTAGTGTGTCCTTCAAGGAATCAGACAAGCCCTTATAGAAGAGGGAGGCCTTCTTTTCTTCAGGCCAACCGGTCTCTGCCACCAACTGGTTAAATTTGGCCACGTAGGCTAGCAGAGAGAGACCTCCTTGTTGCAGATTGAGCAGTTCTAAGTCAGTAGCTTGTGTCGCATAACGTGTGTCAAAGACGCGACTCATGGCATCTATTAATGCGTCACAATTATATAGAAGATGACTCCCTTCTTCCAACAGTGGATTCGCCCAGGCGGCAGCAGTGCCCCCTAAATGGGACAACAGAAACGCTGCCTTGGTAGTTGCATCAGGAAAAGAGGCAGGACGACAAAGAAAGTGCAGTCTACACTGATTCAGGAAGGTCCTGAACGTTTTGGGGTCTCCATGGAACCGTTCAGGAGGAGCCAAGGGGAACTGTGCCGTCATATATACAGGACCCGTGCCCTGTTGAGATGGGAGAGGAGCTGCATCAGGAATACCCGCAAAAGGAGCCGCCTCGGCCCCCCGAGGCGACAACCCTGCTTGCAAATCATCTATGCGCCGCTGCGTAGCAGTATGGGCAGCGGTCATATCATTGCGGAGATCGGCCACCAATTGCAAGATGGTGGCCAATGTTTCATTGGCATCCATTATGGCTTCTGATTCTGTCAGATTCCAGATTTGCCCTCGTAGTGTAGCCGATGAATTCTTCTTCCCAATGTACCCCTCTGGTTTTGACTAGAAAGAACCAGAGCGATCTATTGGAGAAAAGAATGGATGCCGATGGAAATCCTGGAGTCTCCGTGGAACAACTCGGGTTGAAATGCGGGATGTCAAGGAGACTTGGATAAGGGTATCATGCAGCAATTCAGAACCAAACCTGCATAGGTGAGATAACAACACACCACAACCACAAGATTTGTAAAATGTGATATACCATGCAATGCAAAAAGGAAGGTTTTGTAATAACAACTGCCAATAACAATAAGACAAAGACCACCCCCCTCCTTCTATCCAGTCTTATCAGTAAAAGGTTAACCGCTTACCGGTGTTTGTGTCCCAGGAGAAGGATAGTATTCGCAGGCGGAATCCAAGCAATCCACAAGAAGCAGTCCAAGACTATCCCGACGGCACGAGGACGCTAGTACACACAGGAAGTCTCTAGTCCGTGTACCACTACTACAGTTCAAAGTTCCAGAAATCCCAAGGACAGAATATTGAAGAGGATGAGGTCTGACCTGAAGAAAACGAGGTATCCAAGGAGCAGGCAAGAGAGGTCCAATAGCAATCCGAGATCAAGAAACCAGACGAGGCAATTCCAGGCAAGGCGGCAAGAAAAAGGCAATCCAATAAACAGTCCGCGTCGAGGAGCCAAGGGGATCAATCACTGTGGAGGAAAGAACAGGGTAACAAGGACAGGAACGGGGAGAACAAGAACCAGATATGGGTAAACAGAATTCCAAACGCCACTAATCTGTGATCAGAAGCACCGAACCAGTAGGAGGAGGCGCTAATAAGGAAGCAATTCACGTGACAATCCAGCGCACTACTCGACGTGGTCCGAGGGAGGAGTAGAGTGGACGCCAGCGTTGCCATGCCAATTTCCAGGTACCAGGTTTCGCCTTCCTTAAAGGGAAATGAGCCCGTGGTTTAGCGAGGAACGAGTGTCCATACATAACACTTTGTTTGTTCTTTTCCTTCTGCCAATCTCCCTTACCTGACATTGGTATGTATACATTACAATTTGCAATTAATATTATTTGATTATGATATGTTTGATACTAATACCAGCCTTGAGAAACACGTGTTGGCTGGATTGTGTTTATGTCAATTAAATATTACTTTTTGAAGATTAACCAATTACACTGTACTAATTGTATTAAAGGAGAGTTCCGGGACTTTTTTTTTATTGTCCCTACGGGTCGGCCATGTGTTTGTAAGCATAAATCGGTAGATCGTAGGAAACTTTCCTATGGACCTTACCCGACTTTTCGCCCATTATCGCACTCGAAATCAGCCTCCATTTTGTGATAATCCTATCATTCCGCCGCATCGACCTGGCTCACCTGCCTTTGCGGCACTAAATCAAATCACCCGCCCCTGAGCCTGACATCAGCAGACGCGTACTGCCCATTTCAAGCACGTCTCGTGTCAACAATCGCTGCGCCTCAGCTATTGACGTGTTGCCATGGAAATGGCAGGACGCCTCTTTCCCCAATAAGTATAAACAGACCGTTTCACAACATACAGCAGCAGATTTTCGATTCCATTCCTCTCTCTGTGTTACTTTGAGTATTCTGTGACTCGTTTCAGTGCTCTGGTCAGCTACCTTCGCCGCTTGTAGCCCGTGTGAACACCTGTACCATCTCTGTAAATTATTTTACTATCTTTACCGCACAATGGCCACAATAATGCCGTATATGTACGAGCCCGAGTACACCGAGGAGGAACTACTGGAAAGGCAAGCACGCGAAAACGATGGGGATTCAGACGGCAGTTGGGAGGACCAGTCAACGGATGAAGAGCCTGGACCATGTCGCATGGACGGCGTCTCCACCTGGTGCACGTGCAATCGGTGCGAGCTAATGCCAACTGAGGAGGAGAACTGCTGCTGCCGTGAAAATTCCGGGTGCTTGGCCTACATTTCGGAAAGCGAGCAAAGTCTGCAGGAAGGCGAGCAAAGTCCGCAATGCATCACCGAGCTGCCAGAGTTCAGGGAAGCCTGCCTCCCACGGACAGTGTTGAGGATGATGATGGTGCTTATGCACGAACTTCGTGGCACTGTTCGTCCGCGTAATCCGAGTAACGAGTAAGTATACTCTGTTTGTGATGTCAGTGATGCCACCACTATTTCATGGTCGTCTCCCACATATAAAATTACATTTACATATCATTCGAACGCATGTAAATTTGTTCCATATAGTGCATTTTCTAGATATAATTTTTTTCTAAGAAAAATGACATGTGTTACCTGAATCGACATTGATAAGAAAGTTTGGTCAGTTTAATACAGTTTGCATCTTTTTTTTTCACAGGTGGTACAGGCTGGTGGCCTATCGTTGCTTCACTTGGTGGCTTCACGGGAGGCTCGGACACCGCGTTCGGAGAGTAATACCTGCCTGTGCGGTACTTGCCATTAGACAACATTTCCCCAGTGACAGTGGACAATACCGCGGATTTTCCCTCGATGTGCTGCAACCTCAACTTTACAATGTGTAATGTTTATTATTTATGTTTAATTAAAATCTAAAATAAAGCCCAACATATATTTTAACAATGGTTGTTTTGATTTTTTAAATGAATCTAGTGTATATTCTCCTGGGAGGGTGAGGTATTTATAAACTCACCCCCCTGCCTTCCATGTAGTAGATCCTGCAGCCATCCTCTTACATTCAGTTAGATGGCCTCTCCTTGGTGAGGCCCTGCGGCAAACGGGTCTTGTCTGCACGACCACCGCCCCGATCCACCCCCCCGCCCTATCAAAGGCAGTTCGCACCGGGGTACTTGTGCTGGCAAGTGGAGCTGTCAGGGAGCGATAAAGGCCAAGAGGTGCCAAAGACCATGTACACTTCAAAGTGGTCTATAGAGCATGGGTTGTTGTTCCCATGTCTACCTCCAGACCCCGTGTCTCCTGCCAAGCATCCCCCCTCACGCTGGACGGCCCCCTGCAATCCACATAAGTGTGTCTCCATTCACGAGTCTTCCTGTGTCTTGTCTGCACGACCACCGCCCCGATCCACCCCCCCGCCCTATCAAAGGCAGTTCGCACCGGGGTACTTGTGCTGGCAAGTGGAGCTGTCAGGGAGCGATAAAGGCCAAGAGGTGCCAAAGACCATGTACACTTCAAAGTGGTCTATAGAGCATGGGTTGTTGTTCCCATGTCTACCTCCAGACCCCGTGTCTCCTGCCAAGCATCCCCCCTCACGCTGGACGCCCCCCTGCAATCCGCATAATGCCACGACATATACACGTCATTCATTCACAAACACACCCCTGTTTCGAATTCTTTATAACCCACTTCATATTTCTAATGAGAACTTCTTTGCGCTTTGCTAGTCAACCCGTGAAGGTGCTGGTTATCTGCTCTTCGTCTCTGTGAACTTCCGTGACCACTTTGAGCAAACTCGTCAGTTTGAAACCTGTGAACTGCTCCCTGTTCTACGACAAGAAACTACTCTGATCCCTGCATCTAACTGTTTGTTCGTCAAGGTAAGTCCATGTACCATAATCATTTTGCGTCCAATTTTTTAATTTATATCTATTTGCTAGTAGTCATCAAATTGCATCCATGTTTTCTTTTCGTTCACGACAGTACATGCAAGGAACTAGTCACATGTTCTGAGTTTAGTCAAATTACTTTTTCTATTTTTTGAAAGTTATTGAAATACTTATCCGCATGTGAATAACGTGTATAGTTCCAAGAACCAAAACGGACCTTGCATTGAACCTTTTATGTGTCATTTAATGTTTTAACACATTGGTATTCATAGAGAATTGTTGATCTTTACTTTTCAGAACTTTCCATAATGCCTGCCTGTTCCATTGGCGGTTGCCCTTCGAAGACCCATAACAAATCTGAAGATACTATAATGCATGTTTTCCCTAAGACAATAGATCAGATAAGAGAATGGGTCCGATATTGCGGATATCCAGCCTCTGAGCTAGAAAGTAGAGTCCTAGAAGTCTTTGCGGACAAGAGGGGTGATCGATACCGCATCTGCAGCAGGCACTTTAGCCCAGACATGTACTCCACATCATTGCTAATAAAGAAGAAAACACCGCGAGCGAGGCGAAAATTGCTCTCAACCGCTATTCCCACTCTATTCGTCCACATCCCTCCACTGGTGAGTCAAGTTTACGTATTTGTCTCTCGGCCTTGCGGTAGTGTGTAGCATTAGCTAACAATAATTTCCCCATTTATGTATCCACTCAATATGAAGGCGGAAGATTCTCCATCCGTGTCGTTATTGCAGTCATCAGCCACTTCAAGCGCCTATCGGGTAATCTTACTTAGCTACTTTGACACTGACTTGTTTTAGGCATGTAAATCAATAGTTTTAATTGATCGTGTAATTATTTTACCTAATGGTACACCACAGTACTCGTCCTCTAGTCTTTGTTTTCAGTTATAATTATTGTTATCCAAAATAATGCAAGTACTGTCTTTCAGGGAGATGCTGAGGAGTCCAACGCATTGACGACAACCGTAGATGTCACTCAGATGCTCGAGGTACGTTTCCGGACAGTTCCATCGATGGAGATCATCAGATCTTGCATTCTTGTAGCGTGATTGTTACACACAATGTTTCTTTCGTTTTTAGTCATTGGTATGTCCTTCTGTCGTCGCCCTCCTATGTGTCTTCTTTTTTCAATATTGTGTTCATTACTAATGAAAGTCCTATGTTTCAGGGAGTCGATGGAGCATTAGTCCAAGAAGAAGGGGGAGCATGCAGTTACGGGTCGGCGCAACAGCTTGCAGAAGTGTGCACCGCAGTTACAGCGTCCCTTGATGTTCTTATGCATTTCGAGGTATGGATACTGACAGATCAATCATGCGAGATCAAATGACGTGATTACATCCGCTATACTTCCTTCTTTATTAACGCAAGTACTATGTTTCAGGGAGCTGACGGAGCTTCTTCAACAAGAACATCACCCCTAGTAGTTGATGCAGATCTCTGGGTGGTGACACTTCCAACGATGGAGCAAATCGAATCATATTTAGATATCCATTATTTATTTTAGACAACTGATCATTTGTGCAGGTCTATTTAGATGAGCCGTTGACGCCTGCAGAAAGTTTATGTTCTTTTAAACAAAATAGAAAACCATACTAATGCAATTACTGTGTTTCAGGGAGTTGCTGAAGCGTCATCTTCAATAATATCATCAATGGAAGTCTATGCGGAGCCCGAGGTATGGATCTTGACAGTTCAATCTAACTAGATCAACAATGCGTGAACTATTGTCGTTTGAATGTTCTACACAATGCGTTCATTCGTGTTTTGCTATTGAGATGTACGTGGGTATTGGTCCCCAAGTACATTTTGTGTTTTCAATATTATTATACATACTAATGAAAGTTCTATGTTTCAGGGAGTCCATGGAGCGTCAGTGCGTGATGGATGTGCTTATCATGAAAATATAGTCGTTGCAGCGCGAGAGGAAGTGGAGACATGCACACACGAGTCGGAGCAACAGCGTCCAGATGTTGAAGTTCGAGGCAAGAAAGTTTCAAAGAAAAGAAAGCAAAAGAAGGTTAGTGTCCTGGTCACTATATTATGTTGTCTTTCACTGTCAATAGTTCAATACTGTAAGTTGTGTTTAAACTGAACATCCCTTTTCTAATCTGTCCTCTAGTTGCGAGTGGGTGTAAGAACTAGATCTACACAGACAGTGAAGCGAACGAGAGATGTTGCTTGTCAAACCTTTTGGCAGGGACTTGAGACTGGAGATGCATCGTGCCAATGGGAAGAATATGAAGTGATTGACAACGGAGCTATACCACCACCAGCCATTGATAGTGAATGTCCTCCTGGTAGTTCGGATGCAGTCGGAGATCAATTCACAGAATCCACACCCGCAAAAACTAAGACCGCGAGAAAGTTGAAGACATTGTTTTTTTCTCCCATCTCCAGACAAGGAACAGATGTTGCAATGGAAGAGAATGAAGTGGACGACAATGAAACACCATCAATATCACTGAACATAGCGGAAGACGATATCAGAGATTCTACCTTTCATGCGAGTGACATGTCCTCAACGTTACAGGCCGAACCAGCTGGGATGCAGAGTGACAGTATAAGGAAAGAGGCCAAATTCATTGTATTCGATAGCTGTTTGATGGATATTATTATGATGATGAAATGTGGGCATTGGGTTGGTGGGGAAGTATGTGGGGAGCCATTGATTAATGTGACTCGTGCAATTCGAGGCACTAACCTTAAAATACATGCCACCTGTACACAATATCATCCGTTCGCATGGTCTGCACAACCCATGCTGGGGCAACTGCCAGCAGGCAATCTACTTTGTGCAGCGGCCGCACTTTTTAGTGGTTCAAGTTTTAAAAAGTTACAGTATTTCTTTCAGTTTGTGGGAATCCATTTCATTGCGAAAAGTCAGTTCTACAAATACCAAACCGATTATCTATTTCCAGCCATCAGTGAAGCTTGGAGAATGGAAAAAATGTCAATGGAAAGTACATTCGCGGGCAAACGCTTCAGGCTAGCCGGTGATGGACAGTGCGACAGCCCAGGATTTTCAGCCAAGTACTGCACCTACCACTTTCAGGACATGGAAAGTAAGAAAATTGTGAGTTCGGTGGTCGTGCAGGTGTCACAAAGTACATCCTCAGTGGCCATGGAGAAAGTTGGCTTTGTAGCATCATTGCAAGAACTACAATCGCGGGGAATGGTGATCGACCTGATAGCCACGGACAGACACGTTTCAATTGCCAAGACAATGAGAGAAGAGTACAAAAATATAAATCACCAATTTGACGTTTGGCATCTTGCAAAATCAATCAATAAAAAATTGTCGGCTGCAGGTAAAAAAAAAGAATTGCAAGGTATTTCACAGTGGTCCAAGTCAATCAGCAACCATCTTTGGTGGAGCTCAAAAACATGTGAAGGGTCGTTGGAAATTCTACTGGAAAAATGGCGGTCAGTAATGTTGCACTGTAGCAACGTACATCGATGGTCGACAAATGAACATTTCCACAAATGTGAACATGGCCATTTGTCCACAGAGGAGGCACGGAAGAAGAAGTGGTTGATTCCTTCATCACCCACTCACAAAGCCATTGAAAAGATTGTATTTGATAAAACTATAACAAAAGCTTTGAGGGGACTCACGGAATTCTGCCACACAGGAGATTTGGAGGTGTTCCACAATATGTGCCTCAAGTACAGGCCCAAAAGATTGCATTTTGGCATGGAAGGCATGATAAATCGGACTCTTTTAGCGGTCTTGGCACATAACCATAATGTTGGCCGTCAACAAAGTAGGACGACCGGAACTTTAGGGACGCTTCGCTACAATAAGGCCTTCACTAAAAGAAGTAAACAATGGGTGATCAAACCAGTGTTTGAGGATATGCAATATGAGTTTATTGAGAGACTTATCGTAGATGTCCTCGATAGGCACATACATGGAGTGGTGAACGAACCTATGCAGGGGACAACTGCATTGCCACCCAACATTGCCTCTGTTCCATGTCCACCTAAAGCAGAGCTCATTGAGAAATACACATCACGGTTTAAATGATTGTAATTTGATTGTCTGTTCTCTCGAGTCTCCTCATGTTGCAGGCCCATTGCAATTAAACCAAACAGTAATATAAATCATTTTTACAAAAATTATAGAATGTTTCCGTATTACAAACACATGGCCGACCCATAGGGACAATAAAAAAAAAGGCACGCAGACAAGATGTCCCTAAAACTAACTGCAGCTAACTAGAAATGTGTGCTCGCTCAAAGTGAAGGTCAGCTGCTTTGATGTTTTGCTCGGGTGGCGGAACGGCCCACGACCCAATATAAGGTTCTATTGTGATTTGACCTTGACAGGCCGGGACCATCCTGAAAGACTAAGAAAAGATAATGAATAAAATTTCAGAAACGAAACGATGAGCCACGTTCATTAGAAGAAGTAACGTCGGCAAAGAAGGAGTGGTGTTTCGGGTCTGCCCTACACAGAGACACAATGGAAAATGCAAATATAATGTAAGTAACTTTTGATGAGTTTATACCGCAATTTCATTACTATACAGTGGCTTTAAAGACGGGTTCAGTTGTACTTGTTCGTTCTATGTGGCATATTGTTTTCTACCGCGCACTATCTTGAGGAGAAACATCTGCTTTTACTGAAGCACCTCAAAACCTTCCTCTTTGCTTCTGCTTTCTCTCTCCCTCTCCCCTGCTACAACTGGTTCACTGTCTGCGACCTCAGTCCTGGGCCCTTCCACTCTCCACCTGCACTGCCTCCCTGTCAACCCCTGCACTGGGGGACTGTCTCAGTATCCTACAGCCCCCCCTTCCCAGCACTTGTTCTGCACTTACCTTGCACTTGCCACCAGCTGGCCCTATTTATTTATTATTTTATGCTACTTACCTTGTACTCCACTCCCCCCCCCCTCCATGCCTCGCCACGCCTTTAAACACTTGTGTACACCCAGTAGCGCTGTCCTCGCTATGAAATGAATAATTTTAATAAGGATCTGATGGTGAGACTAATTTCATTTTTTATGTTTTTAGGTACATCATTCACTACTGTCTGTGTCACGAGTACCAGACACCGGCGGACGGCTTCTACAGCCGCCAGTTGCTTCTCCGCGTGAACAACGTTACCACCCTGACCATTTTATGGGACGATCGCCAAGTACAAGTATGCCCTTACGCGGTACTAACGGTTAGATGCAACATACCTACCGTTGTGGTGGCCTAGTGCCTCGTTGTTGGAACAGCCATGCGATTATCAGTGCGACCGAAGAGCTTATTTTTATCGTAAACCAACACCCTGTGTACTGCACACGAACATCGCTTCCCTCAAGACGAACTAATTTGGATCGAGAGCAAAGAAAAATGCAAATCGCTGAATATTCTCTAAACATTTGATGTCCAATAAACGTACTTTGCCAAATGTACAATCTTGCCGTTTGCTTTTAAACCACGGTTTCACATTCCGAATTGTGGCGCTGTATTGTGAGATGCTCTAAGACCCTGTGTACAGCAAAGGACCATCGCGTTCCTCAATACAAACTTTTTGGAACGTGAGCAAATAAAAATGCAAATCGCTGAATATTCTCTAAACATTTGATGTCAAATAAATGTACTTTACCACATTTACAATCTTGCGGTTTGATTTCAAAGTACAGTTTCATATTCCGAATTGTGGCGCGCTGTATTGTGAGCTGATCTGTGTTGATTTCCGGGGTCTGTGTGGAGTCGCGTAGAAGACGCCTGGGCGCGTTTGCCTACGCAGCTCAGTCACGTCACGGATAGAGGCGGGGAATATGAATGTTTTGATAAAGTCTGTTTCAGGGGCGGGGGATTTGATTTAGTGCCGCAAAGGCAGGTGAGCCAGGTCGATGGGGCGAAATGATAGGATTATCACAAAATGGAGGCTGATTTCGAGTGCGATAATGGGCGAAAAGTCGGGTAAGGTCCATAGGAAAGTTTCCTACGATCTACCGATTTATGCTTACAAACACATGGCCGACCCGTAGGGACAATAAAAAAAAAGTCCCGGAACTCTCCTTTAATGTAAAGTTGTAAGGTGTTATTTCACTAATGCACTTATAAAACATTCGGGGAGCGCTGAACGCTGGTTTATCTCTATAATCCGTAACTTAGGGAGAACACACCACACCAGCACTGAGAACCCTAAATTGGCGCCCGTTCCAAAAACTAATTTTCCTCAAAACGCTCTGCATAACACACAGAGCAATCCACAGACAAGGAGCACAATTCATACAGGAAAGAATTTCCATCTACAAACCAAACCGAACACTTAGGTCCAGCAACAACATTTGCCTTGAACCTAAACAATACTCATGTGGAAATTTAGGGAAACAGCGTTCTCCTGCATTGCAGCAAAACTTTGAAACTCCCTCCCAAAGGAAACACGAACAACAGAAGATCACCTAAAGTTCAGAAAAGTGCTGAGAACATGGCTCTTTAACTCACAGAGCTAAAGAGGAAAACTCAAAGGAAAACTGCTAACACATCACAATGGAAACACCAAAATAACTGTAAATTGATTAACCAAAACAAGACCGCCCAACAAAATAAAACATTCTACCACAAATCACCATAGAATAGTATGAACTCAACAGATCAACATAACCATGGAGCAAAAGAACACAGACAAATCTCCACTAACCCTACCACAAACTCTTCAATATCCTGCACACTGACCCTCAAACACTGCACAAAACACACTCATACGTCTACCACAGCAGAAACCTAAAACAACCACAAACTGAACACACTCCACAACACGCAACAGAAAACTAAACCAATTACACACAAATCACCCATACACACTCGTACACCAAACCACACATACCGTCTACCAACTAAAAACAAACCAGCACAGAGTGACCGTTTTTCCCGAACTGAAGCTACTACCAGCACATCAAAGCTCTCCTGCGCTCTTTCCCTCTCGATCCCTCTAAGCCCTCCTTCCTTTTCAGATCCGTCAGAGCGCCTTGAGACAACGAAAATGGCAGCTGTCCATGGTGTAAATCACAATAACATAACCCCTGCCTGCAAGCCCTTCCATACACACAGCCACCAGAATGTCTTGGATCAATGCCAGGGATAAAAACCTATCAAGGACGTGGAGGATCAAGTTTCAAAGGCTGTGCAGCTTCCATAAATCAGAGATAGAGGACGAGCATCCAGTCGGAATTAAGTGAAATATGAAAATATGCACATCAGAGGGAAATGACAGAAGAAAAAAAAACAGTATATAAGTGCGTTTTTAAGATCTTATTTTTCTAGCAATAGATTTCCAGGGTGAACAGGCAAGTGGGTAAAACTGTAGTTGGGGAGTACACATAAAAAGGACAAGAGTGTATACCCACAGAAGCAGCAGAGAATACTGTTTGGTGCAGAGAAAAGAGTGCGCTGTGAAGGCATGGGAGACAATGTATCGTAACAGGTGTAGGGGACCGGAATGTTTAGTACAGGAGAACAATGATAAAAGCTACAGTAAAAGGGAATGAAACTGGAGGTTATGATAGAAGCAGAGGAGGCAAACTCGCACAGCACAGGGGGAACAAGCAGCATTCAATGGACAATAAGCTGTGCACCGAGGTAACGAGAAAAGTGAGCATGGTACAGAGAAAAAAAGGTAGACAGACATAATTAGATTCTTGTTTAGGAGGGAAGAGCAGGAAAGGGCAATATACAGAAGGAGAAGGCCAGAGGAAATGGAAGAGGGGAAGAGGATAAAGTACAGGAGAAGTAGATAGAAGGGTATGGAGCAGGCAGATGAGAAGGGGGCTCAGTAAACGTATAGTAATGGAGAAGGAGAGACAATAGCATGGTCCAGGGGGACAAGCTAAGAGGGTTTGGTCCAAGGATAAGAGCCAATTATAATGAAGGGGAAAGAGACAATATGGCATGGTCAAGAGGGAAGCAGGCAGGAGGCAGACAAGAAGATACAGTACAAGGAGTGGACAGAAGAGTACAAGTCAAAAAGTTAGACCAGCATTGTGCATTTGCTGGCTTTCCTCTCCCCCCCCTTTTGCGCTGCTTGTCCCTCTTGGAAAGATGGGTGTCACCCAAATACCAACTCCCTCATTCCCTTGGGTCTTGATTCAACATTACCTTCGGAAGGTACCCAGTCTCCAACATCAGCAGATGTAGCACCACCAGCAGAGCTTCGTTGGCATTGGTGCAATCTGCCTGATGGTAAAGTGTCTCTAAAGAGTGAGGAATCTTCCCATCCACTGCTTCGCTGCACAGCATGGGGTCAGACGGATAGCATCCCAAGGCTTCCTCGTCTGGTGTCACCCCAAAGTCACTATCTTCAGAAAGCATCACCTGCAAGCAAAGATAGAAAGCAGATGAGCTCATTTAGCAATGAACACGAGACTTCAAGCACCTCATTCACATGTACATTTTACTTAAAACCATTTGCTTAACTGCACCTCAAACCTAAATATGAGGGGAAAAACAATCATTGTCCTGGCACTGGCAACTAGGAGGGAACTGGTCTAACACCACAAACCCAGATGGTGGAGGAATAGTTGGTGAATTTGACCCACGACCAGTGAGATGTTGGTTCAAGAGGATGAAGGTCACCAGAGAAACCACTAGAGGTGTCCATTAAGTAGAACATGATTAGTATAGAGCCTAAGGACAGGATCTCAACACCATTAAAGGGACAGGAGAGGAAAAGGAATATAAGCAACTATCCAGTCTCTCATCAAAGCAACGGTGATCATTAACTTTCATGGAGGAGCCACTAAGAGGAAATGTAGCAGGAATTGGATTCAGAGCTCCTTTGGCCCCAACAGCATTGTAATGTAAAGGAAAGTGGTTTTATAGAGTGCCCTTATGCCATTTTTCTTGCCCTCCTAGCGTGGCACTGTAAGTAAAGAGGGTGCTAGGGTATGTTAGTGGGATAAGTAAATGTGAAACGTGTGGTGTTGATGGGTGCAGGTTGAAGTAACTAGATCCTAAGTGTCAATATGCTTTCTATGCATTCGGCAGAAACACTTGGGAGTATGCCATCTAGAGGGAAGATCCCAAGATCTGATAGACAACACGACTATGAGTTTGGTTAGTCACTGAAGTGTGAGGTTGGTGAAGTGTGATAGGGCTAGAGAGGAGAGCATAGACATAGCTCTATTAACTGTCATGTGGTAATGACTAGGCCTGTGGTGGATGCCTGTGGGAGATTTGTGAGTTTAGTGTAGCATAGTAGATCTTAGAGGGGATTTGGTTAGTCTGGGGTTGGAAGAGAGGAAAAGGCCTTAAAAGGTAAGACAACCTGGTATATATTAATTCTCCCTTCCTGCATCCTCCTCTCTCTGCCTCCCTCTCTACATCCCTCCCTCTATCCCCCCTGCATCCCTCCATCCCTTCCGGCTAAGGGTTACAAGGAGGCAAGAACTTTGGGCACAGAGAAAAGCTTGTTTGAAAGAAATGAGGACCCCAGGCACCCATTTCACTACCCTTAGTATGTTGGCAGCCATGCTAAGACTCAGCTCAAATCTGTAACTTGCTCAAGCGTTGTGCTCAGTAACCAGCTGTGACTTTTGTCCATGGGGGCAAACCCTGTCTGGGCAGCAAAACAGTGTTTGTCAGGCATTCTGGTCAGGAGACCAGAATTCCTGGTAATTCTTCCCAGAGGTCTACCCCCTGTCTTCCTCAAACTCCTCACACAGCCAGAGCCCAAAATTAACTTCCACCTGCCCCACCAGACAATCTATGCTCATTGTGGTGAACTACTACCCTTTAGGGGAATAAACACTATGCATTATACCCTACATTCAATCCAAAAATGCAAAAGTACTTATCAGAAAATAAGTCATTATATTTTGATATGTAAGGCCTTCTAAATCCATTAACTTTAGACTTTTATTCGAATTCCCCTTACTATGCATGCACAGGTACTTATTTATTTTATTTTGGTACTTACATAGCGCACAAAGCCCTAAGGTAGCTAGGTGCTTTAACTTAAGGTTACGGTTAAAATAAGTGCAGAGATCAGACAAATTGCTTAGTTACTGAGCAGGCAAACATTAGGCTATGAAAGTGCAAGAGAATACATACTTTGGAAAGCTCGCCTCTTGTTGGAGGAACTACATAATAGTTTATATGGGGACATAGCAGGTACATAGGTAACATACTTTGGAAAGCTTGCTGTTAGGCAGATTTGCATGCAGTACCCTCTGGGACCACCAAATACAATTAGAACTACAGGTATAAGCAAAACCAACCTTTGGTATAAGTCTGTACTACAGTTTTTGGTAGCGAGCTGAGCAGCCAGGCTTATCTCAAGAGAGAATGTGAGCAGTAAATGATGTTACACAGAGGTCTTTCAATCGCAGTGGTTCAAGTAGACACTTGCACTCAAGGTTCCTTGTTAAAACACTTATTAATTTATTACACAATCATTTAGAAAACATTCACTAGAAGGAGGTAACTTAATATTATTCACAAACACACTTCAGTACCAAACCAATACGTTTCTGAGTAAATTAGGCTCCCCTGAAATAGGAGCAAAATGGCATTTCAATCACTTTAAATAGGAGTAAAAAGGCACAAGTTAATAAAATAGATCACAAACACTTTCTTAGGCAGTGCAAATAGTTTCAGTTCACTAGAGGACTCGATTCAGTTCAATAGGCCTAGGCCAAAGTCAATGGGCTGCTGTCTTGGATAGGAAAGAGCAGTTTGTGCAGTAAAGGGTAAAGTCTTTGCCAAAGTTCTCAGAAGTAGTTTGTATGAAAAAGAATCATATGTTGGGTCACAAGCTGATTAGGCCTGCAAGTTGGGAAAGCTTCACAACCTTTCACCGCGAGAGGTAAGTTCTCTCAATCGGGTTGGCAAAGTACCTTAGTATGACGAAAAAGATGCAACTGAAGACGTTGGTTCCTGGCAGTTCCTGCAGATCTCGCTGTTCCTGAGCCTCAGTCGTGGGGACAAGAGGGAGGACGTCGGGGGACTCCTGCACTGCACAGGGACTGGTCAAACAAGCTGGAAAATGGAAGATCTTCGGTTCGAGTAGCTGTCTTCAAGCACACAAGCAGGTGTCCTTCCCCTTGGTTAAACCTAACCAGCTCCGAGAATGGTATCCAGGTGGCTTATGAGTTGATTGGCCCCACCAACTCAAAGGAAGAAGTCGTCCTTAAAGGGGCTTCGCTGTCGAGATGAACTTGGCAATTCGGACCTGCAGCAGGCCTTCACCGGGCAAACCAATGGTCCAGGAGTTCCAGCAGCCGTCCTCTTCCAGCTCGTCTTCGGTTCTCTCGTTCCAGTGGTCGACTCTGCTTTCCAGTCCAAGAGACTTGCCTTTTAAACAGTTTTCTCCCTTTCATTCCAGCCTAGCTGTCACTCACCCAGAAGGGTGGCTGTCCTTGCTGGACAGTCAGCCAGCCAATGACGCCAGAGTGCATTTGGGTCTCCTAGGAGAGTAAGCACAAGGAGTTTCGGGCACCTCCCTCACTTCCTGCCCACCCCGACAATCAGGCGCCAGAGGCGGTCTTCAGTCCTGAAGCCCGCCAAAGGCGTACGAACAAAGGGACCAAACCTGGTTTGGCGCTTAGAGGCAAACTCTAGAAGGACCTTTTTCCAAAAAGAAACAGCGAAAAAAGAAGACCGGGACCTGTTTAAACAAAGGCGCCATCTTGAAAAACATGGCTGCTGCGATTTTTAGCTACCAGTGTTCGTGGTTGGGAAAAATCATGGGAGTTCGTTGTAAAACCACTGCAACCAGCCATTTCGATAGGAAAGGGTAGCATTTGACTACTGCTACATAAGTTTCTAGACACAGGGGATACTAGGTAAACCCTCCAGCACTCTATAGGAAGATAGTGTGTGCTGGGTCTAGGAATTTTAAAAGACTAGTAAAGTTTCATTTTACACTCTCTGGGAAACAGAAGTTTATCCCAGAGAAGGTATTTAAACCTTGGGCAAGTCTAAAAGACATCCCTGTGTTACTGCACTGAAAGTGCTGTGTAACACACATGAAAAGATGATGCTTATGGAGTTATCTAAAACTCCATAATCAAAGAACACAAGAGTAAAACACACATCAAAATACATGAAAGAGTGGGGAAAAAAGGCTCACACTCTTTCCAGGTAAAATAATCAAGTCCTCAAAATCCAGCAAAGTTGCTGGGTGTCTCTAAGATGAAGGGAATTAGCACATTTATGAGAATTCTCCCTAACATTAGGTAATGATGAAACACTTCAACTGTTATATCCCTATTAAATCTCCCCATTAAATAGTTGTCCGAAATGACCTTGCAAGAGATGAAGGAAACTCTGATCTTCAAGCAGTTTATTAATTCCCTTCCACCAGTTTATTCACTCTGATCCACCATATTTGCTCCCACACTCTTGTTAAATTTGTAAAATTTGGTTTCATCCTAAGTAACCCATGGCAAACCAGATGTGAAGCCCTTGCTCACTGTGCCTTAGAGAGGCTTAGCTACCCTCACTGCGGAGGCCCAACACTGTGGAGGTCTGGGCTTGCGAATGGTATTCTTGTTCAGAGAAGAATTGCCGAGCATTTTGGTGCTGAACTACACTTGTGGGTGGGACCAGAATGATATGCAAATGGATATTTCCCCTCTGTGAAAGGTCTGTGAGCTAAAGCGTGGTTATACATCTTCCTGGGTGGAAGAAATTCCATAGAACAGGTTATTTGAACCATGTTCATTCTCAGCAGAGGGGCTCACACACTCTTGTTATATTTGCAAATAGCCCTAATTTTACAGACAAAAGGAGGCAGCTACACAGATGTCAGTGCCCACCAAAAACTCTTTCGTCTTGAAATAACAGCCCAGAATGTTCAACTCAAACCCACAAATACATACATACCTGGGAAAAGAAACTTTTAATTCAGTCGACCCCCTGACCAAAACCTTTTCGGGGGAAAGAAACGCAACTTTAAAACCTGTCGGCTTGTGAACGTGGGGCAAGAAGAGTAGACCAAACTAGTTTATTCTTGAATTACAAGGTTTATTCAGGATTTCTTGCAACAGGGGTTTGAATGGGTCAGGGCACTTTAAACAAAGAAATTGAACATAAATCAGCTTCTGCTAGAGCTTGGGATTCTCTTCTTCCCCACTAACGTGCCATCAGTCTCTCAGTGTTTTATTCCTGAAAGACGTTTGTCAGCCAATTGTTCCAAAACAACAGTCAGGATGGCAGTATTTCTGAAAGTGTCTGGATATTTCAATAATCAAAGCAATTAAAGTGTTTCATGAGTATCCCCAGGTCTCGCCCTGTTTCAATTTATAGTCTTTAAGAAAATAAACAATCCTCAGAATCACAAGCCTCTATAAGGCAGTCATGAGCAGTGTCTCCATGTGGTCACAGGCTTCTTGCCACAGAGTGTGTCTATCTTTAGAGTCCAATGTTTGGTGACAAGATCAGGGTTGAAGGTAGGCTGGATTAGTAACTCTGGGGGTTGCCTGCTGTGTCCCCAACCGTCCTGTAGCTCAAGGGTCTTAAACTTAAGGGACCACAGGCAATCTCTTAGTGCTATCGTCGTTACTCTGCCATCTGGCTTGTTCCTAAGGTGCCTGTGTCTAGGCCTCCTTTCCTCCACTTGGATTTAGCAAACTCCTCTCAGGACCCGACACCCAGCCACCTGCTTGTTCCTCCTCCTACCTTATTCACACACCCCTTAGCAATGCGTGTGCCTCTTTGTACTCTGGTCCTTACTTTGCTTGGTCCAGAGGATTCCTTTCTAGCCTCCAGTTTCGCAGCTCTTGTGGTGACTTCTACCTCCTTTGCTCTTCTCTTCAACAACTCTAACTCTCTTTATGGCCACCTCCTCTTTTTCTCATCCTTAGTACCTCCACTCCTCTCACAACCGTCTCTACCTCGCTCTCCCACCTCTTCCTAAGACTTTAATTTTTCCACCACCTACAAGGCTCCTCTCTACCACCACCTCCTCCACTCCTTTCTTCATCCCCCTCCTTCTCTGCCACGCTCTTCATCACCTCCTTCTCATATCTTATTCTTTCCACCACCTGCATTGATACAAGTCACCTTCTCCTCCTCAGTTATCAAGCCACAGCTCCTAACTTGTGTGGAACTATTTTAGGGCAGAATTCCATTTTGGGAGTTATTTTATCAAACGTGGAGGGGCGCCTACCCTTTATGTTGGATTCCTTGGCTTTTGACTCTCCTTTTTCTCCCAGGCAGGCTTAATCTCAAGCCTGATAAGTGTGGCTCTGTGTTTTTCTTATGTTATTGGTTTTATACCACGCGTCACTGACATTTGCCTGGTCTGCAGGCACTCTGGCAGATCTGAAAGAGAGTGGGATGGGAGAGAGGGGGAAGGGCCAAATAGCTTTGCTCTTGTGTTGATGCATGCAGACCGGAAGTGCCCGTAGCTCTGCATGGGGATCCGTTTTTAGGTGTTCTGTGTCGAGAACATAGAGGCATTTGTTTCAGAAGAGGAGCCTTGTATGGATATGGTGCTAGGATGTATTGGCTTAGGGTATGGTGTGTACGTTGGGTGTAGAGGTGTGGTGTTCTGATGTTTGATGACTGTTGAGAGGGGTGTTCAATTACCATGTGTGGGTGGCTTAATTTCTATTATTGTTTTGTGTTGGAATGTAGAATTTGAGCGGTTTTGAGCGGGGATAGGTCAGATACCTCAGTGGGCAGACACACATGAAACCAATATAGCAGATCATAAAATGGCACAGCAAGGTCTGCAAAAAAAAAAAATCAGTAACATCACAGGGCATTAGAAGTCACAGAAACACCTTACAACCTGGTGTCCTTCCCATGCTCCCAATACTAGCCTCTTGCAGACAGGTCCCATTTTCTGCCTTAAGAGTCCTTATGACTCCCTAACGCAGGGATACCCCAAAGGTACCCCTTAGTCTCTGAGAGAGAGTACCCACTTTATGTTAGTCATGTGACTAGGCTGGTGTTGGCTTTGCTGCTTGTCTAAAATTGTTCTATTGGGTGGACTCCATTTCACCTGGCTGGATCCTTTTTTGAAACCGCCGCACCTCCATTTATCCAAATGGTGGTTGTAGTGTTTGCCTCAAAGACCTGAGGTGGTCACATGATTATCCCTTGTCCCTCTTCATGCATGAGAGAGAAGGTGGCAATCTTTGGCTACTGGGTGCCTGTGTCCCAGGAGTCGGGGCTGTAGTCAGCCTGAAAACAGTTCGGACTGGCATAGGTGGATGACTGTCTGGGACAGTCTGGATTCTTTCCTGTGTGGGAGGCACAAAATGCATTGTTGTGCTTGAGGAAATGGTCTGCCACTCGGTGACCGCCCTTCTGTTTCAATTATACTTGGTGTGTGATTGGGTGCGATGCTCACTCACTGGTTCCCGAGAAGGATAAAAGCAGAGCCCCTTCCACCACACCTGCTCTACAGCTGGATCTTCAAACCTGCACTCTGGAAAGGCTGCTGCTCGAGCAATGACCAAAAGCTCTGCACCAGCACACTTTGACATCCTGAAGAATACAACTGTGAAGTAGTGCCTCTCCAAAGAAGGCCAGAAGGAACCCACAGCGGCGCTCCTTCTGCCTGCTCCTGCTGGGACGACTGGAATACATCTCCTGCTCGAATGCCTGGAATCCCTGAAGCTCCTCACCGTGTCTGCGTTGCCAGACCCAGAAGCGGGTGCCCATTCGCTGCCAGGACCCTCAAGACTCTCCAAGCCGAATCAACCCTAGGATTCCCACCACAAGACCCCAGGCAAGCTCTCTGGTTCCTGCTCCCTCACTTGGGAAGGATGTTCTGCCTCAAATCCTGTAACCGCACCGCCGCACTCACCTTCCCAGGGTCAAACTCCAGTGGCTGTCTCCTCTCATAGGTCCATGCTTCAATTTTTCCTTGACATACACTCTTCAGTGGGGTCCCACCAAACCGGCCCCTGCTTAGAAGCCAGACCTTGTGCCTGAAACACTTTTAGGCCCTCGCTTTAGTTACCACATTAGATAGTAGGTATTATCAGTCATTAATATTCAACCTAGGGGTTAGGGACGCCCAGGTAAGAGATGCTGGGAGCCCAGGGGAGATGAGAGAAGTACAGCCTTTAGTGTGCCACATCTCAGCATGCTGCCATAACATCAGCCTCTTGCTTGCAGAGTTGGAAATACAAACCCTTGAATGTGGGTATTTTAAGGCCATCTGTGACACAAAGGAGGAACTAAGCAGAGCAATAAAAAGTATAAAGGACAAACTAATGTTGTTGATCTCTCAGACCCTCTTGGAATCTCAGAAACAAGAGACTACCAAAATGGGAAAATAAATCCCAGAAACAAGAGAGCCAGATGGAAATGGGAAGAATGTGTATTGAGATAAGCAACCCAAATTGATCCATGACTGGCAGAGAGGTGCTCGAGACAGTGAAAGTCATCCTAAACAGAAGGTCTCTGCAGCAGTGTGTGTGAGAAGCATCAACAACCCTAGCACTTAACCCTGTGTCTTCATTTGGGACCCCCACCCCGCCCCGGACATATCCTAGCCTTGACATGTGGTGTCACGCTCACCTGATTCCCACGGAGGCGCAGGTCTGGCTTCGAGTGCTGATGCTTCTTTAATGGTGAAGCGCAGGACTCTGAAGATGGACAGGAAGGGCCCCTCTACTTTGGCTTTTCTGGCTCGCAAGAATATTCCCCTGTGCGTGAAAAGGGAGTATTACCTACTGACGGAATAATGCTCAAGACTCCCACTCCCTTCCAACCCTCCACGATACCCTTCCACGATTCCCCGTGAAGTCTCACCTTAGGGTCTGGAAGGATGAGTTATCCATCCTGCTTCTGATGCAGGGGCGCGTTGAAACCCAGTTACTTCACTAGATTGAGGTTTGATGGGAGTTGAAAATAAGCTTGACTATTCAGGTGAGGCGCTGTAAGAGTTCTGTTGCAAGTTCAAAAGTTCAAGCTTGATAATAATGTTCATTGTCTTATTGCGGCAAGCGCTAATGCTTATGTCTTTTTCCCCTTAGGGGCCGGGGTTCGGAATGCCGGAGATATGGCGCCGACACGAAGTGAAACGTGCAGTTCCAGTAAATGACAGGTAAGTTCTGGATGAGCGTTCAGGTAATGTCTTTACATTCGCTCATTCAAAGTCTTTGTCTTTTTTCCCCATAGGGGCCGGGGTCCGGGATGCCAGGAAGCGGCAGGACCCGAAATGAAATGGGAATGACCCAACAGGTAAGTCTTAGTAGGAAACTGAGCCTTTCCTATTCCCTTCCTTCTCTCACCTTGTTTTCTTGTCTTTTTCTCTCTAGGCTCTGAGAAGTGGGTGCGGATCCGGATGATCGCTGCTGAAGATGGAGGCGCCCAGGAAAGGTGAGTGAAATGCAGCGCTGCAGCGATCGAAGCGAAATGCTTTTAAAATGATGTCTTCCCTTTCAGGATCGTCGGTGTGATGTCTCCGTGATGCAGCTTTAGCTGGTAAGGTCTTCTTTCTCTCCAATTCTCTCTTATCTCCCTTTGCAGGCGACCCAGGATGCTGACAGGCGTGGCTGAAGTCCAGATGCAGGAGCTGACACGGTGAGCGTCCAGCTGCGAGGAGCAGAACAACGCGAAGCGTGAGTTGCTGATCGGGCGTGGTTTAAATAGCTTTGGAAGAAGTTCCAGGTATGTATCCTTCCACCAATCAGGTATGTATCCTTCCCCGACCACACCCAGGTGGAAAGTAGTCCCACAGGTAAAGTAGTTCCATTCAGGCCTCAAGAGGGCCTGGATGTAGCAGCATGGTCTGCATCAGGTAAGTGCACATTAAAACACTTGAACACATGTCTAGCTTTATGAGCCTGGCGCCTAAGGCGCCAGGACAGGGGTCTAACATGAGCCTGGCGCCTAAGGCGCCAGGACTGTGTCCAAAGGGCCCCAGCTTGGGCCCGCTGGCACTTCCCTGGGGGGAATGATGCCTGCCTCTGGGGTTGCTGGGTCGGACCTGGCTCCTTGGATGTAGGCATCATGACATGTGGGCACTTGTTTAGCCACCTGAAACACCGAAATGTAGCCTACATGGATTAGGACAGTTATACCTGTTAAGTTGGTTTACAAGTATACCACCGTAAACAAAATGCCCATGGAGCTTAGAGAAAGTGGGGAACAGCTTTGGGGGCCCTAACATGGAGGGATAATACAGCAGTGCAAAGCTGCACCTCCACCGGAGAAAGGGAGCACCATCTGCTGGCCTTCAAAAACCTTTTGGAGCCAGGTGAGTAGCACTGAGCCAGCAGGTATTCCACACAAGTGAAAGCATATAAAAGCTTGTGCATTAGAAAGGAAATGGGAGTCAGAGATTGAGAAGATGTGAGAGTTGGGTGAGTTAGGTGGGAAAGACGCAAAACCTATTCTTACTTATTCAAACATGAACTGTCTTAACTTTGCATGCATACATAATGTATCAAGTTTTGCGATTATTTGCAAAAGGTTTAAAAAAGAAAAAAAGACACAAATCTAGAGAGTTACAAGGGGCAAGTTGAGACATGAGGCATTGTGCAAGCTGCATAGAGAGGCACAGTTGAAGATGCAGGGCGAGCTGAGCACTATATCCCAAGATGGTACAGTGCAAACTGCACAGCGCGCTGATCACTATGTCCCTGAAAGGCACAGTTGTGGGATATATTGACCCACTAAGCCGTGCTTTACCACATCACTTTGCTGTATTTGTGCAAGACACAGCCAAATGGCTGCGCTGGCTCCTGTGCGCACCAGTAGCTCAAAACTACATTTTTAACAACCAGAGAGATGGCTGCATCATCCTGCCACCCACATTTCAGGCGGGGTGGAACAGGGGACACACCGCAGGAGCGTGCCAGCATGCTCTGAGACAATTAACTGGAATTAAGTGAAAGAGGCAGTATTGCTTTGCTGACAAAACAATATTCCCTTTCCAAATGAAAACTGGTTCACCTTTAAAAATGCTGCTTGAAACTAAATTCATCCATTCCTCATGAAACTACTATGATTGAAAAGGCCCTGCAATGCCCAGAAGAAGTCCTTGTGCCTCTGTAAAACCGGGCATAATTCCTGAATGAAAGGCCCAGTCAAAGTAGCTTAGAAAGAAATCACCAAGGATCTTTATTTTTACTAACATGGCAATGCACGTTCATTTTCTTTACAATGTAGCAAACATCAGCTGTCTTCAAAAGAACTTTAACTATCGGAGCCTGGTCAGGTTCATATACCAGTGTTCAGATAAAACTCATGCATTCAAAGAAAAATGACTTTAGCTGCAAGGGCATTGTGGAATTCTGAGTCAGCTGCCTAAAACCGAATTAAAGAAAGAAATGTCAGCTTGCACCACCAGTGAAAATAGGCTGCTTACAAAATAAGGAAGAAGGAATACCTGTGTTTTAAAACAGTACACTCGTAAATAAAAGTTGTTCTTGTCTTTAGAAATATAAAGGGGTGTGTTACTCGGGAGAATACAACACATGTGTTATTTGATGTAACAGGCTTATTTAATTCTGCATTGAAGATCAAAAGTGAAAGATGTTAAACCCAGGATGGCTTGAGTTACAAAGTTGAGAACCAGGTTTTCTGCCAAAAGGGCTATCTCTCCCAGCAGATCCTGCCAACCCACTGATAATTATAGGGTGGAACAGACTTTTGTCTCTGTTGGAACCCAGGGCAATGCAGTTCTCAGCGAAGGAAGCCGGAGGTGTAAAAGACCCTAAAACTTCAATCAAGCTGAAGGAACCCCCCCATCCTGCTTGAAAGGAAATGTCATTTGGGGTCAGCTGGGAAGAAAGAGAATGACAGGCAGTGACTCCCATTTGTTCTAAAGATTATTCCATAAGGAAACTTTAAAGACTTTTTAACTCAGCAACCAAAATTGGTAACAATGTAGAATTTCCACAGTGTAAAAGTAAATTTGTGGCCTTTAGTTTAAAACTTGGTAGAATGTAGTGACACCAAGGGGACAGAAATGGTGATATATGTGGAATTACAAGAAAAGCATCCATGTTGCAAATGTAAAATTTTGTACATATCTTCCTTATGACAAGTCCCCACTCAAGTTTGCTAATTTCACAATGTGTCATTTTGATTGTAAACAGTTTTCAATCTTCCATGTAATTTCGAATTATATGCTTTTGCTCAATCCAATGCTTGCGATTGCTAGTATCTTTCCAGTGTTGCTCCAGTAAACAATTAATTTTGTTTCAAGATTTTTTATACACATTCATTGTTTTATTCAGCCATTCCCGAGTATCATTTTAACATTGCAAAGGTTTCAAATCTGTCTTTCACTCTCATTTGAGGAGGGAAAGTTAGATTTAAATTCCGTTTCCAGATTCATAGTCCTAACTGCCTGCTGCTTCCTTATATCCATTCAGAAGTGATTGTTTGTGGGTTGAGGGAATTTTGCAGGGGGAAATCCTAACTTGAGTACTATCTTTCTAAAAATCAAAAAGTGTTTCTATTCCCTGGTGTTTTCTATCTGTGTTGCTAAACGGTTGAATTAGGTGCATTGCCTCCATTCATATTGTTCTTATCATCCCATTGGTGATTGCTGCCCCATATTAAAAACTGTATGATTCTTATGATTTTCAAATAAATAAATAAATATTATATTTTATCAACCAGCCTGGTTCATGGTCCATTGTGACACGGGGTATTTGAAAAGGGGGTGTGATATGAGTGGTATATCATCTCAATATTTAATCTAATCTATACCATAAACATTTCAATTACGTGATGCATTCTGGGCCGAGACTATGGTGTGCGTCGCCTGATTGAAATCCTTAACAAATTTGGGGGCTTGAGTCCGGGGATGGAGTATGGTTACCACCCGTGACAGTCTAACACAGCAGACTAACCTGCTGAGTAGTAATACTCTATGTGGTGTGAATACTGTGTTACACTGTACAAGCGCCCCTCAAAACAAATACTCTAAGCACCAAGCCTGTCTGTAAAAGTAACATTAAATCAACCCCAAAATAATTAATAAAGAAAGAACATTGCCAAGATGGCTGTTCCAGTATAAATCAGTATGGCTAGGGAGCACCCCCTGCACAAGCTTTTTGTCAGGGGTGAATGGCCAGAACAGGATGAAAATGTCTGGCTGCAGGAAATCACACAACAGATCCCCGCCATGAACCTGGATACATGGCAGGATAATGGCCTATTACACCAAGCTCTGAGTGAATTATACATGGCTTCAAAAATTAAAGACGAGCAAAGCAAAATTGCCAGAATTGCGGCCTACCTATACCTCCACATAGGAGTGATGCGGGAAAAGCATGCTGAAGACACAGTCCTGGCGCAGAATCAGATTGAATTATTAGAGAAATTCCAGACTGTTCTAGACTCAGCAGAACAAAGGCTACAGAAGAGCCAAGAATTGGAGGCAGAATCTAGAGATTATGTCAACAAATTAAAAGAGGATGTGGCCCTCCTACAGCACAAGAATGCAGATCAAGACACCCAATTACAGGCATTGAAAGAGGAGTGTAAGGAAAGGGTTGACTCTATGCAACAGAGTCAACACAAGCTGGCGCAACAATTATATTTTAATAGAGCCTGAGCAGAGCAGACGTTTATCCTACAAGACCAGATAGACAAATTCAAAGAGGAAAATAATAAATTAATTGTGAAAGACCTCCACTCTCAAGAGGAATTTGATCAGGAGCGCCAGAAATCCAATATTATCAAAAAACAAAGGGACGACCTGGAGGAGCAAAGGGGCACCCTAAATCAAGAGAAAGATGCCCTAAGCCAGGAAATAAGCGAGTTAAAAACCGAGTTACAGGAAAGTAAGTTGGCCCTCCAGGAGCTAAATGAACTAAGAACAGAGCATGGGAAGCTACTGAAGTGCGCCAAACAGGTAGAAGGTGCTCTGACAGAGAACACCTGAGCCAAAGATACACAAACCCAGGAGATGAATCTCCTGCAACAGAAAATGTCTCAGTATTCCCAAAACATGCAGGAAGCGCACAGAGACAATGAGGTCCTCAATGAAAAAATGGATGGGCTCCACCAACAAGTGGCAGCACAAGAGCAGATCATTGAGACAAGTAAGGCCTTGATAGATGAACAAAAGGCTCATATCTTGGCTTATTACCAAGAAATAGGGGCTGAAAAAGAAAAGCTAGTAAGGTTGGAGAAAGAGGGTGCTAGACTAAATACTAGCTGGAGGGACCCCGAACAGGTAGAAAGGGACAGGGCAACCCCTGATCATAGCATAAGGACCTCTGTACTCAGGGACTCAAACCCATTCAATACCATGAACGCTGCCAACTTCATGTCTACTGGCTCACATGAGCCGGAAGCCAGGGGGCTGGCAGAATTCAATAGATTTGGTAAAATGGGACTGACAGATCAGCGCCCCCCAGAAACTGATGGACGGGCGTCCCTTTACAGATACCCAAATGTTAGGGCTGATATATCTGACAAGGAAGTCTCCTACGAGGGGAGGGTCAGGGAATTAGATCCACTAAAATACTGCCTTCCAAGGGACCAGTTGGTTAAATTTGATGGGGAACTAAAGGAAATACAGCCCAAAAAGAGCATCCTGAAGACTTCTACCCAGTTAGGGCAGTGGGGGGATACTCCGCCAACCCTGGGAGCAGGGGAGAGTCAGAAGACTCTTCTGAACACCACAGGAGTAGGGAAACTAGGTCCCGACATTCTGCGAGCCCTTCTCCAGCTTGCAGAGTCCAGGCGTGCCTAAAGGATCAAGAAGGGACCTCCAGTAGCAGCGCCTCTGAGTCTGAGGGCGAGTGGACTTGGGTGATTAAAACAAAAGGCAAATAAACTTAAGAGATCTGTGAAAAAAGATCCCATTAGGCAGATTAAGGCCATTAGGAGGGTTATAACTCCATATCATAAAAATCTAAAGTATTCTGTTTGGGAACACTTAGAACTGTATGAACAAATGATGGACACTTTTCATATGAAGGACAGCCAGAATTGCATAGAGTATCTAAAATGGACATTCTCCCCTGAATACTCCAGCTTCTTTGCGGGACTGGAAGACCAGAACCACTCAAGATGGTCTACCTACCGGGTGGCCATCTTGAAACATTTCTCTTCTCACAGAAACCACCAAGAGGCCCGCAAGGCAGCCTACAATCTGCAGTGCGGGGAAAATCAGGCCCCACAAGAATTTGTGCTGGAGCTCAAACGCGCCTTTGCACAGACCACCAGGAGGGTGCGAACAGATAGTCGGGAGTTCATCACCACCTTCTTTCATGCCCTCCCAAAATATATAATGACCCAGCTGATGAGGGACTTTCATGAGAAAAGATCACTGGGCTATGTCATAGAACAGGCGACCCGCATTTATGAGGTCCAAAAACCTGTAGGTAACAAAAATCCAAATAAAAACCCCAAACCAGCCAACCCCCCTGCTGCTGCTAAGGTGGCATAGGTGAAGGTTGCCCTCATTTTAGATCTGGAGATGGGGGGCCTAAAAATATACCTGTACCAAATCAACTCAAAGACCCAGAAAGCCCTCGGGCCAATCCCGGACAGGTGGTAGTCAGGGAGGTAACCCCCAAATGGGACCCCTAACTCCCCTGATTACATCAGCTCCCATTACAAGGGTAACAGACCAATTCTGAGGTATATCTGGACTCCCCCAGCCCAAGGGGGGGGATCCAACCAGGTAAATGCTGCCCCGGGAAACTTCCCTTCTAATTTCCCCGAGGAGAGCAGTAATTCCACAAATGCCGGGTTGAGTTTCTTTCCCCGGTACTCACAAAACCCCAGCATGCAGGACAACCCTCCTTTCATTCCCCGCTTTCAGGAGCCCAGACATCCCAATCTGGCAGAGGGGAGGCCAAGGGTGGAGGGTTACCAAAATTCTCAATGCCTAGGGTACTATGTGAGAAGGAATAGTTATCCTTCCAGTGATTCACCCAGGGTTGACCAGAGAACCCTGTACCAGCCGGAACGGGTGTCCCAACTCGAGAGCCAGGTCCAGAACCTATCCCATGCTCTGGGTCGCATGTTGATGCCTCAACAGAATCCTCAGATGAACATGGAGGCTCAGAACCCCACCAACCAAGGGTCTGGTACTCCAGAACAATGACGGGGAGAGCACCCCGACAACTCACCGGTTCCAGAGGAGGAGGCACGCGGGGAAGGGAGGTGTAAAGCCCTAGAGGAAGCTTCCTTCCTCACCTGTGAAAAGCCCCTGGACACCCAGGAACCGGAACAAAAATCTCCTGCCCCCGAAAGCCTGCCACCCAAGGAACAGAGGGCGGGTAGGAGAAATAAAGAACCCAAAAAGACCCATTTTGTGGAGGAAGTTAGGGTCCTCCAATTTGAAGGAGAGGAATCCTCAGAGGATTCTGGGAAAAAGACTTTCTCCTTCAGGGAAGGGGGGACTCCTTCCAAAGAAAAATGGATCCCAAGAGATCCAAATAAAGATTGGGTGGATGTGGGGACTGATTCTGAATCGCCCATCATTGAACCCCAGAATGAGCATCAAGGAAACCACACTGTACAAACCAAGTGTGGTGACTGCCTCCAAAAGGGTGTTTGGGGGGGGGTGCTCCAGAATCAGAAAAAGGGGTGCCCAAAACTCCCCACATATCCCAATGTCCAATCATTCTTTCAGATCCCGAAACTCCAACACATAATCATGACCAAACTACCCCTGTGTTGGGAGTCAAAAATAAAGAAATTGTCATGATCCCTGCCCCCGACTCTCTGAGACAACATACTGGAGCCAGGCCTCGATCACCCACATGGTCCTTAAAGACCCGTCCGTCTTATCCGAGACCCACTTGGAGTCAGACCTGGTGCCTGTGGCGCCAGGCTCATACATAACTGAGGACAACTTGGCATTGGACTCTGTAATGCACTGTGGACAATATGGATGCCCCCACATAACTCGGTTCTATGAACTGAGCTATGCGGTCTAGCTTTTTGGGTGTGGTTCAACCCAGGGATACCTGGGATACCTGGAGGCTATTTAAACCACGCCTGGGCAGAGGAACACGCTTTGCGTTACTCTGCACCTGCAGCGTGACACTCACCGTGTTCGGATCAGTCTCCAGTAGGCCTTCGCCTTTTCCTCCGCATCCCGCGCACCTGCAAGAACAGCGTTAATATTATACTTACCTTGGGGAGTATCCTGCTTCCATCCATCGCTCCTCCAGTCCTGTGGGCAGCATTACGGCGGTGTCATCTCCACCTCGGCACGCAGCATCCTGGAAGAAACGAACGAAAGGAAAGACATTGGTAAGCATTCTCGTATCCCAGTTTACTCGAAAACAGCAAGAAGAGTGAAACGCTTACCTGGACTCGAGCCGCTCAGGGTAACTTCAGCTCCGGAGCAAGCAATCGATCTGCCAAGGAAAAAGACAATACAGGTTAGCACATAAAGGACAAGAAGGCGCCGTATATCGCGCGTACTCATCGCACCTTATTCTCTCAGCCGGCAGCCACGCTGGGACATTGCAGCACCTGTAGGGGACTGAGAGAGACATTGATCAGCACAATAAAAAGCAAACAGCGAAGTGCATCGCGCTTTCACTCACCGCTTAGTGGTCTGCTCCCCTAAGCAGCACGACACCATCTCCGACCCCGCCAGCACCTAAGGGAGAAGAGAAAACGTTATAAAGGGGGCAAGAGACAAGAAAAAGACAATTCATCAAGAATCAACAAACCTACCTTGTCGGGCTGGAGTTACAACAAGCCCAGACCCATTGGGCCCGCACTAGTGAAGCAACTAGGTTGCATAGCGCCCACATCAACCGACGCACCCCTGCACCGAAGGGCAGGGCGGAGAGCACACAACACCAGAAAACAAGGTGAGGAGAGCACATAGGGGAAGGTTTGGTCCCCAAGGGAAGAGTGGGATCAAGCAACCATAGAAAACAGAGTTTAAATCCGGGAATCCTGTATTTCAGACGCAGTCTCCAGCCGAACAGATTCCAGGGAAGGGTTTGAGGTTGTGAGAGGTCCAGATAGGCCTAGTGGCGTCCCCATGGATACTAGGTGAGCGTTACAGAAATTGACCACCAAACTTGCCCAGAATGCCCATTACCTTTGCCCACTGGATCCCAAGCCACTCTTCTGTCAAAGAGGGCTTTTGATCATCTGAATTCAGGAAGGGGGGAGAGATACCAGATCCCTCTCACCCCTCTTCCTGAACAACTTCAGAACTTCAATGGGGATAAAATTCCTGTCAAGGGGACTGCGGATTTGGAAATATAAATTGGGCGACATAAGGTGAAACACCCTGTCATAGTCATAACTCCAGAGGGCATACCCTGTCTACTAGGGGATGGCATCCTGAGAAGGTTGTCCCCCCTAATAGACTGTGTGAACAAGATCCTCTGGACCGAGACTAACAGGCCAATAAAATTAAAACAGAGTGTCAACCATGTTAGTTTAAATGGCACATGCGACATGGTTGAACAAAAACGTGATCGTATTGAGTTTCATTTCCAGAATAACCAAATACCTGCCGTGACAGTAATTGCTGTAGGACAACAAACTGTAATGGGAACTCCTCTCCATTCCTGAAAATCGACCTTCCTTCCAGTCTCAAGTGGCATTCCACACTGGAAGGAAATACTTTGAAATTTTATATCAATTCACAATCTGAAAATCCCAATTCCATAGTCAAGAGTGAGAAGAAACCAGCTCAAAGTTTAGCTGACATTTAGAAAATTAGAGAACAGTTATTCATCCCTATTCAGCTAAATGAGGGGAAGGAATCTGTTCTCGCCCGAGTGTGCGTGAACAACGGTAAGAGCTTCATCAGCGAAGCCATGTTCCGAAAACTCCCAAAAGATCCAGCCATTCCCACATTTAAATTGATTGATAAATGGGAAATGGACCTGGAAACTCCCAATTCGAAACATCTCCTGCCTAGCAGGTGTATGCTCAAAATCTCTATCGGAAACAAAAGCATAGTGCATAATTGTTGGGTCGTGCGAGATGTCCCTGCTGCATTATATTTAGGCAGTGACATTCTCAATCGTTTTGCCATTAATTTGGACCTGATAAATTACAAAACATCGTCCTGATTAGGGGGTAAACCCATGGACTTTGATGATTCAGAAAAAGCATTTCGGTCAGCCCAATTGCTGCCGTATGCAGTTGAAGTTCAAATTGGAGAGGAGGTCACCATCCCAGAACGGACACGACGGTTCCCACTTGAATTAAAAATTAAAAGAGGATAGAAACTGCAAAATCCTGACGCATATGTACACCTCAATGCCCATCTCCAACAGCAGAGTTTGGGGTTAAACCCAACACCATTAGTCAATGGAGAACACAACACCATTCCAATACTGATGGATGACAGCAACCTTAGGAGTATCACTCTGGGCGCAGGCAACAGTATTGGAATGGCAGTTGATGACTAGGGGTGTCACGGTATTAGTTTTATGGCGGTACAATAACCTTCTTGCCAAATTACGGTATATCATGGTTATCGCGGTATAGCAGGTGGAGTCAACTTATCTTAACAAATATTTTCTTAAAAAGGTCATAAATTGTCAGATTTATCCTCGCAAAAAAAACCAGGCACCCATGGCCAGAATTGGGCTTTTCAGCATACTTTCCACTGAAATGCCACCCCTTGCTTCCACCAAACAACACAAACACACGTGGGGAGTAGGAGAGGGTGGGGGAGAGCCCTGCTGCAACTGGCAAAGCAAACTTAGTAGCTTTTCTTAAGTGGTCATTTAGGCTTTTAGCTCCTCCACTGGCTACTGGTGAAGATGAACATGTTGCCATCTTGACAATCTGCATGCCACAGATCAATGGAGGCTGATGGTAGTATGCGCTTGTGCGCATACACCACACACACGCACTCTCTATATCTTTACGTTACAGCCTTTAGTTTACTTGCGGGCCAAAAGCTGTTCAGTAATCACGGACACGTTACCCTTTGGTATGGCAGCAAGGAATACCAGCAGAGATTAGTGAATTTCGCAATGTGACTTATTATATGTAAATTCAATGATAGAAACAGGGAAATGCCCCATTGTCATATGTTTAGAAAACATCCATTATAAATATATACACCCCAAAGCCGCCAACCCAAAGTAAATCCTTTTCCTTCTTGGCACTGTATTTATTCTTCCTTTTGCTAACATATTGATTTTGTGTCAGGCACGCTTGGTTTACGGAATGGCATTAAAAACTCTTCTAACTGAAAATACTTGTACCAAAAAAAGAAATTTTTTTTACATTGCCTTTTTGCATTGAAAGTTCTTTAACTTACCATTAAGTCAATGCTTTTTAGTTAACTTACGAATACGCAGGCACGATTTTCCAGCTATAGCAAGGTAGCATTTTGAAACTTGTCTCTGCACATATTTAGCTGATCCTCCAGGAATCTAAAGTGGCTGCCGAATTGGTCTTTCATGGCGCTCACTTGTTGATCGCCTTGAATGAAAGAGTGACTAGTGGAAGTGCTATAATGCACATTTTGAGCAATGAGCTTGCTGCTCAGTCACAGGTCATTGCTTTGAAAATTGGAACCACATGGCATGGGCATCATGACACCTTGCTGCGACAAAAAGGTTTGTTTTGACAACTCTTTATCCCATTAAAGGGGGAAAAGTCACTCCTGTGCGTCATTGTGTTTCTTATGTCAAAATGCCATAGCCAACACAGACACACCGAAATGTTGCATAATGATCTTTACCATCTGCCTGTTGTATTATGAGGTCTGATGTCGGTGTCACCACTGACCATGTAATCCTAAAGGGACAGCGTTCAGTGGGCGCTGTTGATTTCTTTCTTGACTCTTGCATACACGTTAATTTACCTTCTTAAAGAAAGTGGCAAAAATAAAACTTGAAAATGACAAAAAATTAAAATACATATCGGCCCAAATATGGCCTAGACTACCACCTCACCACATCCCCATCATTACTGTTTTCCCCAGGTGTGAGTGCATTGGGACCCTTGTGATGCGAGTTCAGTGGGAGGAATGCTTTCATGGGTGGTGTTACAAATTGAGAATAGACATAAGAAATATTTCACCCCCATTGATCTGGAAATTCAAATTGAATGTAGAATCTGTCCTGCCTGCTTGAGTCCAGTGCCATATGCAGAATGCAGGTAGGTGAAGGATCAAGCGAAGCAACAACTCTAGTGCCAATTTGCAAATCTACACAGAGGACAGTGGGCGTGGCAGTTTATTTACTAGCAGAAAGCACTGATAGGTCCAGTGTTCACACAGTCTACATCAGGGTCAGACTGGGCCATAAAATTGTCTAGGGCACCAACATAAAAGTGGCCCACAGTTGCAAATGGGAATTCATTCCTTTTGGAACACTGTTTGAATAGTACCCCAGGGGGAGATTTTTGATAAAATGTGATGCAAATTGTACATTTAAAAGAATATTTATTCAGCAACAGTGGTCAAAACCATTAGCCGCACAGTGAAGTCACTCATCAAACTGGCCCACTTTGACCAAAAAAGTCCCCACTTTGACCCAAAAAACGGGCCCACGCAAGCACTTTGCGTTTTTGTTTCGGCCATGGGCCTATTGCCCTAAAGGCCAGTCCATGCCTGTTCTACAGAGTTAAAGTTGTTTGTGGACATGCATCAGAAGGGCATCCAGTTCATTCCCCCTTTTGAATTCTGGGGTGTGCAGTTCCCCATCTTTCAAATTGGTGGGAAAACTACAAATCCCAGAATTCTAAGATAAAACAGAACTGGATGGCTATCTGATCCATGACTGCGAAACTTAAGTTCATTGAATCTAATCCTTGGGGAGAGTAATTCGATATGCATGACTTCACTGGCCGTCCTTTTTTTTTTTTAGTCCTTTTTTTTTTTTTAACAATTCGCCAGCCAGAGCAAGAGCTGTTCCAATGTGTGTTTGCTCAGTGCAGTAGGACCTTAACTTACTAAACTAATGGCACATGATGCCAGGGCAGACTGAATTGATACATTTCTGCTTCTGCTGGCTGAGTGGTTGCTAAGCACAATGTTCCTGGCTCCACTGTTTTGCAAGTCCCTGAACGTTGTATTACATTTGTTTACATACGAGCAAAAGGAAAAATAAAATGCTCACTTTCAGTTCAGGCCCTCAGCTCACCCTTGTGATGTCCCTGTGGTCTTGCTAATTGCAAATTGAAAATCGGCACAATCACCATAGAAGATCTGATCTGTAACGTGGAGCAGCATGACTGTGTGAAAATGTTTAAAATCTGTATGCTGCCTTTCAAATAAAAAATGCCTGAAACAAACTAACTTTGTTCTAGTTTGACCATAAAATCCAGGTCTGGCGGAGTCTATGAACTGGAGTCTCAGGTATGCTTATAGAGCCAGTCAGTCAGCTCATCATTACCAGCTTTGCATGGAGAACACAAAGGTTCAGGCACTGGACAGCTTTAAACACATTTGCGCAAAGTCAGCTCATCTTTGACCCGACTCTACTGATCAGAGAAAGAGTGGTCACAGCAGCAAAGCTGCATTTACTAATGTGGCCTCACTTTCCCTATGCTCTTGTCTGCCAAAGTAGGCCCCCTTGTCAGGCGACACATCCAAGAGTGCAAGACTTTCCAAAACCGATTGAGAAGCACACTCAACGGTATGAACGGTATAAACAACGTGACGGTTATTATTGTTCAATTAATTTGTTCATGGTATCTTTAACGGTATACTGTTATACCGTTACATCCCTATTGATGACTGACAATTTTACATAGATGAACTGATAGGACCAATCCCCAATTACTGTTTTGACAGTGATAGTGACAATGACAAAACACAGAAAGGATCTTCACCCGGCAAGGGGGCAATTTCCTGGTGTACTCTTCCTGTCCTTACGGTGAGGAAGAGGTGACCTGTGACATCAGGCGGGATGAAGTGATCTTCCAGGTCACAAGGACTGCCTCCCTTGCCTGAAACGCTCTGTCCAGGTCAATACGTTAGCCAAGGACCTCTCCCCTCAGCTGGAGGAGGCCGCTGAAATAGCCAGTCTTTCCAGGCTTCAGGCAAATGGTTGAAGAGCGAGTCAACCTAGCTGATGCCTTTGAGACTCCGGAGCAAAAGCAAAAGTTGAAACAAGTTTTCTTAGATTTTCAAGATCTCTTTGCGGTGGACTCATATGATTGTGGTTGCACCAAAATCCCCGTGGGATAATTCGTCCAGTCCACAGCACCTTTAATTATCCGATGCTGGGGATTTTATAAACCTAACGGCCATTGGAGACTCTGTGCTGACCTGAGGGAGCTGAACAAACGGGTCCACATGTCCCGATGGCATCTCCCCTAATTTGACCAGGGGCTGGCCCAGATCCAGGGGTCAAAAGTATACACTGCCCTTGACCTGACCAATGGGTACTGGACTGTACCCGTCAGTAGGGAGGACCAATACAAGCTGGCCTTTACCTTCAGGGGGCAGCAGTACACATGGACCCGGACTCTATTCGGATACATCAACTCCGGCAACACATTTAACATCTTCTTGCATAAGGCCATGCCCGACTTGGGTGAAAGGGGTAACCCGGCCTATGTAGATGATGTCCTGATCAAAAGTTCAACTGTGGAGGAACACATATCGGAAATCAGTTATGTTCTAGACACAGTTGAGGGTTGCCGGAGCAAAACTCTCCTTTCAAAAAGCACAGTGGTGCAAGACCCGTGTCAATTTCCTGAGGCATGAGATAACTCCTGAGGGTCTCTGTCCCCAGGAAAAGAAAGTGGAAGCACTTCTAAAACTCAAAAGGCCCCACAACTCAACCTCCTTGGACTGACTAATTACAGTAGGAAGTTCACTGAGGATTACGCAGAGATCACAAGACCGCTGTTGAAGGGGGTGGTCAAGTGGGAGTGGGATCTGGAAGAAGCCGAAGCAGTAAAGCAACTCCAAAGAAGCCTCTCACAAGCACCATGTTTAGCTTACCCTTTCAAAAACAAGTTCTTCTTGGAGACAGGGTTCTCAAATACATGCTTGACAGCAGTATTATATCAAAAGCATGACAAGGTCAATAAAGTCATCTCCTATGCAAGTAACACTTTATCCTCTGTGGAGGAAGAATTCAACGATTGTGAGAAGGCACTCCCGGCAACGGTGTGGGCATTGAAAAATTACCGCCCCTTCATCCAGGGGGAACACATCATAGTGGAGACTCCACACCAGCCTTTGCAATATCTCCAAAGTGACTGAATCTGGGCCAGACATGTGAGTAATTCCAGAATTACTTCCTGGATTCTGGCAATGCAAGGCTTTCCTGTGGAGGTCAGATATGGCCAAAACAAGAAGAGTCCCCTGGCGCAAGGTCTGGCTGACTTGCATGATTGTGCCAGAGAAAACTGTCTCGAGGACGAAAGTCTTAAAACCCAGGACAACATGGAGGCGTAACTGAATTCCAAGCACAAAGACTATGACGAAGACAAGTGCGAGGGAATGCCCACAGTCTATGTCGATGGGTGCTCCTACCATGTTGACAGCAACAGTGAAAAGGAACTGGTGGCCGGCATTGTGAATGCTTGGGTGAATGATGCCCCCGCAACCCTCCGCTGGGTACAAAATCGGTCCCCGTAGTAGTCAGGTGGCAGAGTTGATGGCAGTTCATCAAGCCATCCTCACTGCTGTCCATCACCAACTCCGTGAACTGGTCATAATCACCGATTCAGATCATGTCCGGAACGGGCTCGTGGAGCACCTGGTTAATTGGAAAATCAGAGGCATGCTATGTGCTAATAATAAACCACTCAAACATGGCAAGCTCATCCAAAATATTGATGATCTGGTCACCTCTAGCGGGATGACCATCTATTGAAAGAAGATCAAGCGTCATTCCAGAATAGAGGGGCCAGACAAAACTGGAAATGACCTAGCTGATCAGATGGCCAAAACCGGAGCCATCCAGGGGGAGCTCCTCGAGATCGAGTCCCTGTTGGGGGAAATCCAGGTCACTGCTATCCAGACAAATGCTCACAATGAACTCTCAACTGCCCAATGGAGTAAGGAGACCCCAGATGCTGATCTAATCACGGCACAAATAGGGGATCCGATCATAGGTAAGTTTTATCAACACAGTGAGGACCCTGAGAACTTTCCATTGACGGATACTGATTACATTGGGAAAGAGGACCTCAGGGTGTTGATGAAATGTCAAAAATGTTCTGAATCCAAGACGGTTTGTTGGTAAGGAGATCCATATCTGGCTGTGACCAGTGGTTGGTCCCTACCTCATTTTGAAGCCTGATGCTAAGTCACGCCCATGATGCGGCCACAGCCGGTCAGAGGTTGCATACTGGCACACATGGGGCAGGACCTCGACCAATACTTGAAGGGGTGTCTTGTGTGTCCACAATTTCAGCCAACATCACTCACACCGAGCTCCCCTCCAGAAGAGGGGGATGACACTGCCTTGGTCAGATTTACAAATAGATTTCATCAGGCCCGTAATTTTCTCCTTTAGGGGGAACAAGGACATGTTAACCGTAACATGCTTTTTTACCAAATGGGTGGAATGTCTCCCGGCCCCAAATTGAAAGGCAGAAACAGCAGCTGCCCTGATGATCAATCACATCTTCTCGCGTTTCGGCCTACCCCAAAGGATTGAGTCAGACCGAGGTAGTCACTTCACCAGCAAAGTGATGACAAAGATGTGGGAGCTCCTTGGGGTAAAAAACAAACTTCATATTGCATACCACCAGTCCTTTAGTGGTGGAGTTGAGAGGTACAATAAAACCATTTTGAGCATACTAAAAAAGTTTGTGGCAGACTCTGGGCCAAGTTGGGACATCCCATTACTGCTTGTCCTGATGGCTATCAGATCTACCCCTTCTTCTGCAACTAAGATGTCTCCATTTGAGCTGATGACTGGACGAAGAATGCAAGAGCAGACATTGATAAATGCCTCCACAATTTATGTTGATAATCTGAGAAAACACCTTCAACATGCTTTTGCGTACGCCCAGCGGAATCTAGAAAGATCTGCAGACAGCATGAAGACTCATTATGATCTAAAAACAACCAAAAAAGAATACCAGGTAGGAGACAGGGTCTACTTGTACAATTTCCAAAGGAACCAGACCAAAGAGCGCATATTTTTGCCTAGCTGGTGGGAACCTTTTGAAATTGTAAACAAAATCTCGCCGGTCGCCTACAGAATCTGCATCCTGTTACGCTCACCTGGCTCCCACAGAGGAGTCGATCTGAACTGGACAGCTGCGGTCTCCACCAATGTGACGCGTAGGGCCGAGATGACGGACTGGACTGGCCCACCTAGCTTCGTTTGCTTGGCCCGTAGGAATATCCTTCTGCAAATGGAGAAAGGGAATTAACCACCCGTGGAGTCGAGTGTAAATTCCCCCCACCCCCGCTGTTCTCCCCACAGATCACCTTTGATGTCCCCTCCTATAGTCTCACCTGATGGTTTGAAAAGATGAGCTCTCCATCCTGCATTGAGCACGGGGGCGCGTTGATAACCAGTTGCTTCACTGGCTCGAAGGAATCGGTGAGTTCCAGAACAATAATGACTCCGAAAAATATGTAGTTCGTAAGAGTTCACATGTCTGACTTTCACTCTTGTCCGATTCCTTGCAGTTTGCAGCTTGACCCCAGCGAAGAGTTCCTCGTGGTATCTGACGAAGTTCAGGTAAGGATTTGGCTTATCCTACACAGTTCAATAAAATAAGACCAGAATGTAAGCTGCCTGTTCCCTTACTCAGGTGTGGCGAGAAAATATGAAGTTCGAGGAATTATGCCTCCGGCGGTAAAATTAGGTAAGTCTATTGCGGTGAGGAGAGTTCCCCTTATTGTCCCCTTGTCTCACCTTGTCGTCCTTTTGTTCCCCTTAGGGGCCGGGGTGCGGCGAGGATGCAATGGAGACTGCGCCAACCCGTGAAGAGGAATAGTACCCCCGGCGGTAATCAGGTAAGTCTATCGGGGTAGTTACTATTGCCTCCGTTTATTTCCTTGGCTCACCTTTGCTGTTCTTGTGTTCCCCTTAGGTGCCAGAATGCGGCCGAACGTGCAGAAGGATGCGGTGGATCGTGAGGATGCTGCAAGGGCCGGTGAGTTCAGCGCGGCGCTGCAGCAGGCGAGGCGGCACGCGTAAATGCTTCTTTCTTCCAGTTCGAAGGTGCGGTGTATCCGGATTCCAGGTAAGGATCAAAGGTTTGCTCTTATTCTAACCTTTCTCCTTCTGTTCCTCCCTTTTTCTAGGAGCTGCAGACTCGAGGCGGGCGTGGCAGAAGACTGGATGCAGGCTTGCAGACACGGTGAGCGTTACGCTGCTGGATGCAGAATAACGCGAAGCGTGTGCTGCTCTTCAGGCGTGGTTTAAATAGCCTCCAAAGTAGTCCCAGGTGAGTATTCTTCCCCAGCCCCACCCGAGTAAAAAAATAGTCCCTAGGTAAAATAGTCCCTTCCAAGCCTCATTTGGCTTGGAGTTCTGCAGCATGGTCTGCACCAGGTAAGCTTGTAGCATGGTCTGCATCAGGTAAGTTTACTCTATGAGCCTGGCGCCTATGGCACCAGGACTGACTCTCCATATGAGCCTGGTGCCATAGGCACCAGGACCGCACCCAAACAGCCCCTAACAGGGGCTTTTGGGCTTGCTCAAAAAACCTTGATGCCTGCTTCCGGGGTTGCTGGACCAGGTCTGGTTCCCCGGGGGTAGGCATCATGACATCCCCAAAGGTGACTTGACAGAAGAGAAGTGGGTCCACATCAATCAGCTAAAAAGAGTTTCCACCCCAGGCACACTTTGCAACAAATAGATAGAGGAGTCCATAAAAAACCCAGTTGGGGAACGTCTGAAGCATAGGAATATTTCAATAGTCCCTGTGTATCCCACTGTTGTCACCCTGATTGGAGGGCAGTTAGTGGGAACATTGTAGTAACCTGTTTGTGCTCCATTTCCAGATTTGCACTGGTTGCACCATCATTACCAAGGAGGGTCTCCTCGGGGACCCGGAAGGAGAAACCCAAGAAAAACCAATGAAGGAATCCCACTTGCCGATTCTCCGTTGACTTGATATCTCAGAAGATTCGGGGGGAGTACGTGTGGGATAGATTGACCCACTCAGTTGTGCTTTACCACATCACTTTGCTGCATTTGTGCAAGGCACAGCAAAATGGCTCTGCTGGTTCCTGTGCGCACCAGTAGCTCAAACTATGTTTTTAACAACCAAAAAGATGGCTGTATCATCCTGCCACCCACATTTCAGGCGGGGTAGAACAGGGGACACAACGCAGGAGCGTGCCAGTGTGCTCCGAGACATTTGACTGGAATTAAGTGAAAGAGGCAGCATTGCTTTGCTGAAAAAACAATATTCCCTTTCCAAATGAAAACTGGTTCACCTTTAAAAATGCTGCTTTATGCTAAATTCATCCATTCCTCATGAAAATACTATGATTGAAAAGGCCCTGCCATGCCCAGAAGAAGTCCTTGTGCCGCTGTAAAACCGGGCATAATTCTGAATGAAAGGCCCAGTCAAAGTAGCTTGGAAAGAAATCAACAAGGATCTTTATTTTTACTAACACGGCAACGCGCATGCATTTTCTTTACAATGTAGCAAACATCAGCTGTCTTCAAAAGAACTTTAACTATCTGAGCCTGGTCAGTTTCATATACCAGCTTTCAGATAAAACTCATGCATTCAAAGAAAAATGACTTTAGCTGCAAGGACCTTGTGGAAATCTGAGTGAGCTGCCCAAAACCGAATTAAAGAAAGAAATGTCAGCTTGCACCACGTGTGAAAATAGGCTGCTTACAAAATAAGGAAAAACTAATGCCTGTGTTTTAAAACAGTACACTGGTAAATAAAGGTTTTGCTTGTCTTTAGAAATATAAAGGGGTTTGTTACTGGGGAGAATAAATCACATGTGTTATTTGATGTAACAGGCATATTTAATTCTGGATTTAATATCAAAAGTGAAAGATGTTAAAGCCAGGATGGCTTGAGTTACAAAGTTGAGAAACAGGTTTTCGGCCAAAAGGGCGATCTCTCCCAGCAGATCCTGCCAACCCACTGTTAATTATAGGGCGAAACAGACTTTCGTCTCTGTTGGAACCCAGGACAATTCAGTTCTCAGGGAAGGAAGCCGGAGGAGTGAAATACCCTAAAACTTCAAATCAGGCTGCAGGAACCCCCCCATCCTGCTTGAAAGGAAATACCATTTCGTGTCAGCTGGGAAGGAATAAAATGACAGATAGTGACTCCCATTTGTTCTAAAGACTATTCCATAAGGAAACTTTAAAGACTTTTTAACTCAGCAAACAAAATTGGTAACAATGTAGAATTTCCACAGGGTAAAAGTAAATTTGTGGCCTTTAGTTTAAAACTTGGTAGAATGTAGTGACAACCGTGGAGACAGAACTGGTGATATATGTGGAGTTACAAGAAAAGCATCCATGTTGCAAATGTAAAATGTTGTATATATCTTCCTTATGACAATCCCCACTCATGTGTAAAGTTATAGAATTTGGAGAAATGTAAATCCCAGTGAAATGTGCGAAAAACTGGTAGAGGAGCGAAACCAGGCCTCACGGACTGGGGTTTTGGATTCAAATGTGAGTAAAAAAATATGTAAACGGTGGATCTGATTTACTAAAGGGTTGCAATTGTGTAAATATGTGTTTATGGCAAAATTAGATTTTAGTTCCAGTAACTCTGGGAGGTTTCTGGACACTGTAAATATCACCCCATAAACATGACATAATTTTGCTGAGATCCAACAAGCAAAGAGCTAGGCGGAGACTTCACCCCTTGCCCAATCCTATTTTTAGAGACGTGTGTAGTAAGGCCTGCCCCTGTCATACTGTGATGATGTCACCTGGCATTATAAATAAGAGCCCCTGACAACACACAAAAGACACTGATTCCTGATTTCCTACGCCGGCGTCCTGTTCCTGTCTGTTCCCGTCTTCATCTTGCATTTATCCATCTAAACTCCAGATCCCACTCACAAGGCCAAGTATTGCTGATCCTGCTTCAGCTAAGCCTCAATTCTAAAATAATCCCAATAACCAAAGGAAACGCTGTGGTGTTTTGGGAAGCATCCTGAATTAACCTGGCTTGCTGCTCACTAAATGCATGCCTGCTGCAAACCTGCCATCCAGCTGATCTGTTGTATCCAGTGCCAGTCCAGTGCCATTCAGTAACCAGTCCGTGCCCAGCTGATCCTGTCCCGCTGATTTTGTCCGGCTGTCCTTTGTTCGACCAGATCTGTGTGGTGACAAGAACCATTGACTGTCCAAAATCCAAAAACTAAAAGTGGACTGTGAGTATCAATAGGAACCCTAGAAATTCATAGTATACCTTGCCTTGCTTTGTTCCATCCCAATCTCTAAATCATCCTATACTTATCCTGATAACGTGTAATATTGTCGAAATCATTCTTGCCACCCAGTCTTTGATTCCTTATGCGGGCGCCAACATCTTTAATAATCTTGTCTTGTAAAATCCTAAACTATTAATCCTGTTTGGAGTGATCGGACTGGGTCCGCCAGGGCGGGTGCGGAGGTGCTATGGTTGAACTCGAGAGTCAACCCCGGAGCTTACTGTGTCTCAATCTGGTAGCCTAGCCCCAATGCCCTAGTGTAGAGTAAATCTATGTTGTCAAAACGGATTTCTTTGCCTTTTTCGCGCCTTTATTATCTCAAAAACGCACCTCACTAGATCTTGCATAACTCACTCAATTTACCAGCTAGAGGCCTCATTTCCATATTGTACTTAGGATCCATAGCTAAACCCCAACATAAAAACTGCATCAATATTTCACCCGTTTTTATTAAAAACCGTTTTGGTTAATTTAAGCGGGAATGGCAAAAGTTTGCTAATTTCACAACGTGTCATTTTGATTATAAACTGTTTTCAATCTTCCATGTAATTTCGAATTGTATGCTTTTGCTCAATCCATTGCTTGTGATTGCTAGTATCTTTCCAGTGTTGCTCCAGTAAAGAATTTTTTTTGTTTCAAGATTTTTATACACATTCATTGTTTTATTCAGCCATTCCCGAGTGTCATTTTAACATTGCAAGGGTATCAAATCCGTCTTTCACTGTCATTTGAGGAGGGAAAGTTAGATTTAAATTCAGTTTCCAGATTCATAGTCCTAACTGCCTGCTGCTTCCTTAAATCCATTCAGAAGTGATTGTTTGTGGGTTAAGGGAATTATTTTGTAGGGGGAAATTCTAACTTGAGTACCATCTTTCCGAAAATCAAAAAGTGTTTCTATTCCCTGGTGAATTCTATCTGTGTTGCTAACGGGTTGAATTAGGTGCATTGCCTCCTTTCCTATTGTTCTTATCACCCCATTGGTGATTGCAGCCCCATTTTAAAAATTGTATGATTCTTTTGATTTTCAAATAAATAAATAAATATTATATTTTATCAACCAGCCTGTTTCATGGTCCATTGTGGCCCGGCGTATTTGAAAAGGGGGTGTGATATGAGTGGTATATCATCTCAATATTGAATCTAATCTATACCATAAGCATTTCAATTGCGCGCTGCATTCTGGCCCGAGACTAAGGTGTGTGTCGCCTGATTGAAATCCTTAACACAGTGCAGGCTGCAGAGTGAGCTTGGCCCTAAATAATCACTGGAGGTACATGTAAGTAGAAGAGCGAGATGAGCGCTATATCTCCTGAAGACACAGACTGAGCTGCATAAATAACTGGGAGATAAAGCTGTGGAAGGCAGAGTGGAAGCTGCACAGTGTGCTGTACAATATGTCCCTGGAAGGCACAGTGCAAGCTGCCGAGCTAGCTGGCTGCTATGTCCCGGAAGGCATACTGCAACAGGCAGAGCAAATTGGGTGCTATACCCCTGGGCACAGAGCATAGTGGGTGCTATATTCTTGTAGGTATTGTGTGAGGAATGGCTGCAGAACAAGTTGGGCATCATATGCCTGGATGCAGACCATGCTGGATGATATAATCTGGACCCCGAGAAAGAAAGCAAGAAGTGGGCTGGGGGCTACTACTCAGTCTCAGGAGTAGAGCAAGAAGTGTGCTCGGTGCTGTAACGCCTAGAAAGAAGGTAGCTAGTAGGTGCTGGCAATGAGAATAAGAAGTATACTGGTGGATTTAACTTCAATACTGAGGGGCAAGGTTGTAGGATGCAGGAATCTAAGGAGGAAGAGTACCTTCCTGCCGGTATTGATTTTCTTAATTCCTGCACCTGCTGGTCTAGTACTGACAGATGGGGGAACCCACTTTGGTCTATAGGACAACCCAAGGTATATTCTGGCTAAAAAAAGAAAGTAAAACAAAACATGGTTTCAGCAACTTTAAAATGGTGATACAAATGGAAAGGTTAGTGTCGGGAATCAGATATGGGGCAAAGGAAGACGCTTCTTGTATCCAAAAAGGCGCTAAGTAGCTAAAAACTACATTTCCCAGCATGCTTTGGGATATGTGTAGTCATTACCGTTCGCGCGGCACGCCAGCTGGTTCTGATTGTAGGCTAGGCTGTTTGCTTAAAGACCTCCGCCGCCCGTGCCTCAGTGCAGGTAATTACAGATTGTCTGCACGGGCGGCGGCAGCTGAGGACGCGAGGTATGCACGAACGCTGGGACGCCGGAGGACTGATAAATTGTATTCCGGGCCGCGACGGTGCATTTTTCTACTGAAAACCACAGCGCTGGGCTGCGGCGGCGAACGGCTTCGTGCTTGGTGTTGGGGCATTGATCTTCAGGGTCCGGATGTCCTATTAGGCGTCCGGACCGTCAGTTAAGTTACTCATGCTTTTCGCATATTAATGAGGGTACAGCCTGAATTATGTGTTTTGCTATGATGCCCCGATGAGAGAGAGCGTGTGAAGGAACACGCCATTTCTTTTATGAACAGTTAATGCTTACACAAGCCATCTATTTTCTGAATAGCCAATTGCTAACACTGGCTAATATTCGTTTTGCTACCAGAGAATCATCTAGAGCTAAAATATGATCTGAGAGAACAGCCAGAGGACATTTGCTTAGTATTGTTGAACCCATGTTTGTTGCTTCAATGTGCCCCGTGGGCCATGAGTCTCGTACGTTCATTTGTCTGTGCCATTTTGCTTGTCTGCAACCCCCATGTTTCAAGAGTGTTTCAAAAGATGTTCAGTCTTATGTCATGTCTAAGTTGCTAACACTATTTTTGTTGTGTTGTGCGCAAGGGTGGTGTCTCATAAGGACATTACTAAGAGTATGAAAAGCTTGATATGATATGTGCTAAGGTCATTACAGGTATATGAGGTTTAGGATACAGGTATAGGAGTAGATACAGGTTTTAGGAGCATTGACCTACAAGGTATTATTATTATTGCTATGTACGTTCTTGTTATGTTTCCCCTTCCTTTCCTTTGTCAATCCACCCCCTTTCCCTAACTCCGTCTTCCCCCCATTGGCTGCCAAGTGGTTCCCTGTGATATTATAATCAGGCGCCCGTGCCAACCACGGTGGGAGGGTCAATCTATTCGGCTTCTGTGGTTCGGGAGAGGGGGTTGAGTCCCCTATTCCCTTGTGAGTTTGACAGTTAGCCTAAAAATGGTAGATTGCTTCATGCCTGCTTCCGATTATTTAAAAAAATAAACTGCACTTTTCGTATGGGTATTTTTGAATTCTGCTCAGAGAGCGATAGTGATTAACTAAAACCTCTTCATGGTTGCAAATCAGTTTGTTCCTTACTCATCTGTCCCTGTCATGGAGCATACAGGAGAGAGTGAGAGAGAGGGAGGGCGAGAGAGAGAAGCAGCAGCCAATAAAGGAGTGTGGCTGTGGTGCGCAAACTGCACTGGGGCCTCTGGCAACTTCCTGGCTTTCATATTAGTCACAGTAGATTTACACTAGGACCCAGGCTAGTGGTCCTATGCAACGATTAGGATAACACAAGCATACATATGCACTACAGAAGCTTGAGCAGCACCATGCTCTACCCCCACTGTGCGATTCGCTGTTCTGTCCCCACCTGGATATCTTTTTAATACCAGCACATAGTGGTGGACAAAGGATGGCCGCTCAGCCAAACAGCTTCTCGGAACAGTGGTTCATAGTTTTTCATTGATGTTCCATGAAGCCAGAAAGTTTAACGTTCCCATGTCTCTGACAGAATTATCTTTGTGAAATTCCCCAATGGCAGTATTTGGTAGTGAAACATTAAAATTCCTCTGTATAGACAATCACAGGCTTCCAATTCAAGTTTGCAAATGCTGTCCTTACAGCTCAGCAGAAATGTAAACGGGTCAGAAATGAGAGGCGGACACAAAGTGGTAGTGTTTTCATCATCAAAAAAGGTTGGATGAAGGCTCTCTGTCCCTATCCTAAAGACGGTTTTTCCACCTAGGAAACTAAAACTAAAGATCAATCTGTGTCACGTCATCAAAGTTAAATACATTGTCCTCGTGTCCAAAACACACTAAAATTACCCTCACAATAGAAATGAACAACTAAGAGTGTAAGGAATGTGCCTCTGATGTAGGTTTGGCAAAATGTAGTTCACTTCCCCTGGATGTCTCAGATTGGAAGGCAAAAGTGTCTCTTTCAAAAATGAGATCCTTAACCCAGTAAGTACCAAAGGTGAGGTATATCATCCTTGGAATTCCCTCCAGAATGCCAAGGACGAGATAGCTCGTCCTTTTTGGCACTCTGTTTTGAGCGATCCCTGCAAAGCAAAGCAAATGATCGCTCAAAACAGTAATCAAACCCCCCGGCTATGTGGGGGGGAGGTCCCCCCTCACTGCCAGGGGGCTGGATTACCTTCAGTTTCACGTCGGCATGCATAAAGCACGCCGACGTGAAAGTAATTTTCACTGCAACAGCCATTTCGGGCTGCTGCAGTGAAAATAAAAGGTGAGTGTTGACCTTTCTCCCCCTCGATCTCCGGCTGTATTTCAAGCAGGAGATCGAGGGAGGTGTTGTTGGAAAGGGGAGATTCTCCCCTTTCCAACGACACCCTTTGTGACAGCATTGCTGCCCACAGATCAGGCGCAGGGCGCTCGATGCACAGGCAACAATGCCCACTAGACACCAGGGATGTCTTTGAATGCGGGGGGGAGGTGGGGGCTGCTTACAGTAAGCAGCCCTCGTCCCCCCCCCCGACCCCCAAAGCATGGGGGCACATATGTGTACAACCCTGGGAGCAGATGGCTGATCATTTTTTGGCTGGGATTTTTTTTTGCCCCCTGAAATGGTGGTGCCCCCCCCCCCCTTCCACACCAAGTGAGATTTATGCCCCCAGGCAGGAGTACATGAGGTGGCCCCCCCATCCAATTGTGGGGTGGGGAGCCACCAGGAATAAGTGTGCAGCCCCCCCCAAAGGATGTGGCCTGCAGGTTAGGGCCCCCTGGGGGCAGATGGCTGATCATATGCCCCCAGGGAAGGGGGCAAAATAAAAAAACGAAAAAAACAAGAACAAAAGGGAATTTTTGGTGGGAGTGGGGGGCCACCAGGGATTTATTTTACAGAAAAGGGGGGTGGGCCCTCTCCCCCTCACCCCAAGGGGAAATGGGGGCACCCCTTGCAGCCCTCCCAGGGGGCAGATATCTGCTCCTAGGAAGGGGCATATGACCCCAGGGAGGGCTGCATGAGATCCCCCCCTGCATTTGGTGTGGGGGGGTAGAGGGTCACCCCCCCATTACATTAGAAAATTATCTGGTGGTTTAGGGTGCCCCTCAGCCCGCCCTAAAGTGTAGTGTACCATTTTCCATTTTTTTCTGTTTACAAAACTTGCCTTGGCGCAGAGGGGCACATTGGTGTGCCAATCTGGCCCCAGGGTGCCCAAACCTTACTGCCCCACCCACGGGGGGCCTATCCCACACATTTCTGGTGGCCCTCTTCCCCCCCCCCAAATGGAGGGGGTGTACCTCACGCAGCCGTTTGTAGGAGGCACAGGGAGGCCTGTATGAGGTGCCCCCGCCACCCATTGGGGCGAGGGGGAGAGGGCCCCCAAGAATTGTGGGACAGGCCCCCCAGTGGGTGGGGCAGTAAGGTTTGGGCACCCCGGGGCCAGATTGGCACACCAATGTGCCCCTCTGCACCAAGGGGAGTTGGGTTACCAAAGGAAAAAAGGGAAAATGGTGGAATACATTTTAGGGGGGGGGGTGCTCTGGGGCACCCCAAAGGGACAGGGAATTTTCTAATGGGATGGGGTGTTGACCCCCCCCACCCGCAATGGAGTGGGTGCCATGTCATGCAGCCCTCCCTGGGACCAGATATCTGCTCCTAGGAAGGGATGCCTGAGCCCAGGGAGGAGTGCAGGACAGCCCCCCCTTATATGCCCCCAGGGAGGGCTACATGAGATGCACAGCCCCTCCAATTGGGGAGGAGGTGGAGAGGTGCACCCCCCTTCACATTAGAAAATTCCCCCAGCGGTGTAGTGTGCCCCTCAGCCCCCGCTAAAGGACTGCCTGCCATTTTGAATTATTTTCTTTGTTAACTAAACTTGCCTTGGCGCAGAGGGGCACATTGGTGTGCCAATCTGGCCCCGGGGTGCCCAAACCTTACTGCCCCACCCACTGGGGGGCCTGTCCCACAATTTTTAGGGGCCCTCTCCCCCCACCCCAAATGGAGGGGGGATGTACCTCACAGAGCCGTTTGTAGGAGGACCAGGGAGGCCTGCATGAGGTGCCCCACACATTTGGGGTGAGGGGATATCTGCTCCTAGGAAGGGACGCCTGAGCGCAGGGAGGAGTGCAGGACAGCCCCCTCCCTTATCTGGCCCCATGTTTTTTGTTTTGTTTACATCTTTTTTCTGGCGAGCAGCTGCAACGTTATGTGAGTACTGTTTTTTATCATTCTATGGTTAGGGCCTACTGTCAGTGGGGTGGGTGAGACTGGGGCTGGATTGTTGGTGGTGTGGGTTGGAATGGGCCGTCTGGGCAGATATGTTGGTGGGCTGGGACACAATTGCAGGGGCAGGCCACAAATTTCCCCTCATGCCAGCAAAACATTGGTGTTTCCCTGTTAGCTGATCCGTCCCATGTGGGTTGTCCGTCTGCAAGCCCAGGTTGCACCTCTGGCTGTGCTACGTTACAGATGTCACATCCGAGGAGCAATGGGGATCCTGCTGGGGCTCCCTGGAGCTGCTGCTGTGCTTAGGGGACGGTACACGCACATGGTACATGGATGTCCAAGGCCAGGGACATCACCTCCAACCGTCCTGGAGTTGCGGCTGAGCTGCATTACAGCTTTTCCCTTCGGGGAGGTATTGGCACACTGCAGAGACTCCCTGGTGGGGAGAAGCTGTAACGCAGGGCAGCCTGGGCTCCAGCAAAGTCGGCAGTAATATCCCTGGCCTTGTGCACCCTTCTCCCATGTGGGTCTTTGCTGGGGGTTCTGGGTAATAAATTCTGGGCCGATTTGCGTAAGTCAGACCTCTGTGGATTCCCACAGGTGTCCTCTTTTGGGAAATGCTTGGGGTTCCCTGTTTTCCTTGCTGGCTTCGACACCCTAGGCCCAAATCTATAGGTTGCCCACATGAACAAAATGGGCTGTGCTGAAAGGCTTGGGGTTATCAGTGGGTTACCCTTTTCCTTTTGCGCCCGCTGTAGGTGCACCCACACATGTGCGGTACCGTTTTCATCGGGACACGTGTGGGGACGCGGGAACATTGAGTTCCCCAAGAGTTCAAATCTTCCAGCTTTTAAAAACAACACTTCTCAGCTCTTGTTATATGGTTATTTTTCACCGGTTCACATAAGCAGTTCAGTTTCTTGACTTCAAAAACATATAAGACGTTGTTGTAAAACACAAGCTTCTTTTTAGGTGCTTTTGGTGGCTTTTCCATACAGGGGTATACTCGGTCTAGGCGCTGTTGTCGGACCACACAGTCCACCCATTAGAGGCCAGACAACCATTACCCTGTCTTGGCTTCTTTGCCATCCACACTATACCACTGCTTCAACTCGACAGTGATGCTTGACTGATTTACCAGTGTCACATTCTCCTGACACGGTTCCTGTGGTTAGTTTGGCCACTATACTTTTGTTAAACTCTCTTGCATTCTCCTGACTCTTGCCAATGTGTGTTTCCTTATGATATACAGTTCATTGAACTCTCTTGGCTGCTGCCAATGCTTGGTTTCTCATATAACGCCGTTCTTTATATCAGGCAGATGCACAACTTTCTTTCACTCTGCTCAATCTTCAAGAGTGCTTAAAACTTGCTTTCATTCCATTCAGTATTCAAAAGTACTTATATTTGCTTGTACAGCATTCAGTATTCAAATCAATGCTTATTGCCTGCTTTACACATTCGCCTGCCAACCCAGTGTTCTCCCTTCTTGGTACACTCACCGGTTGGAGCTTAAGGCTTCTCTGTGAGATACTCTGCTGCCGTAAGTTCTCTCCTTCCTGTGCGGTACACCCCTCTTTCTCCAAGCAGCTCTCCGTTGCTGCGCTCACCAAGCGATGCTCCTCCTGCAGCTCGAGACTCTTGCAACTGTTACACTCGGTCATACCAGTCTCCCTCGTGCGGTCTGCCACCTTTTAGCTTTGCTTCCCGCTGCATAAACTCTGCATCCTCGAACGGGTCTTGAGTACTCCGCTTGCCACACCACTGATCCGGAGAGGTCTGCCTGCACCCAGCAGTACGTAGCTCTGCCTCCACAGCTGACTCCATTTCCAAAAGGATGTCGGTTTTAAAGGTCCTGCAACCATAATGAGTCCAGAAAAGACTAGACCACTCAATATTGAAAAGGTAGTCTTGCCTTCCTGTTGCTGTCCTCCTCCCCGGTTTCTAAGCGCGGACCCGGGGATCGAACCTGTGTTGCTTCGTGCCGTCTCGTTTCCAAGGTGAGCGCGTTGCCACGGAGCTATCCTCCCGGGACACTGATGTGTGTGTATTGATAAAATGAGGATGTGTCTTTATAGATGGTCTCTACCTCATCCAAGTGTGAATTGGGTGTTTCTTGGGGAATGATTGAAGGGAAGGACAGGGAAGGGGCTGGCAATAGCCTACAAAGGTTTGAGGGATAGAGGGTTCATTATGGAAAGGATATGGGGATACCATGTCTCACCTAAGGATGTCTTCTCCCCACTCCCAAGTCTATTCCACCCCAGGTGATCCTCCCTCACATATCCACCCCCAGGGTCAAGATCCAAGAGCGATGACCTTTCCCTGTCCATCAGAGAGGAGGATACAGGGGGAAAAGAAGTGAGGACGCCCTAAAGTGCCTCACACTTCCCACAATGTCAAGGTGTTTAATTAACTTCAACTTGCCTGGTGTTTAGACTGCCAGCATTTCTTTTCATCTGGTTCTTACAGATCACCGGATATACTCTCCTGCCATGTATCTGCCCACAAGGTCTTATTCCTCTGTGTATTTCAAATTGATTGCCTGGTGTACTCCCCTGCCAGGAATCCCTTCCTGGGGCTTGCAGATCCACTGGTATGCTTCTCTGCCAGGTATCTTCCTTACCAGATGCTCACTGATTGATGTTCTTCTTTCACCAGGGCTTCTTTTAATGTTCTCACTGTTTTTCAGTATAGCACAGTTGTGTTCCTTCACTGTCTATACTTCCTTGGCTTGAGGTATTACTTTTCCAACTTTCCCCACATTGATAACTCATATATGGAGACTTGGGCAAGTTCTGTCCTTTAACTCCTTCACTAGCATTCATTGGCTTGTGGCAATACTGGCTACAACCTTACCCACACTGACATCTCATACATGAGGATGTGGGTACATTCTGTCTTTTACTTCTACTTAGTCGGTATTCAATAAAAGCCCTTAATGGTTCACATGCCTGTCGGTACGCCCGGGGTCCCCTAAAATCTCTGGGCAGACTCGCCGGTCTCTGATTGCGTTCCGACCTGTGGCACATTGTTGTGGTGAAGCTTTCACTCTGGGTCGGCTTCTCCTGCTCTGCAGACCTTCTCCCAACTCTCTTGCCAGCTCTACCTTCACTTGTCAGTAAGCCTGCTGCTTCTGGACGTGACCGGGTTCCCTGTAGCTTTGCTGTTCCTGCTGGCTCCCCAGTGGTTCATCCATGATGCCTGCTGTGTCTCCCGTGGCCTCGCGCACCTGCTTTCTTCAGCACAGTCCGTTCCCGTGCTGCTGCCTTCCTCCATTCTGCTTCTCTCCTTTCATGCATTGCAGAGACCATTTTTTTAATATCCCGCACACTTGGGCCTCATTACACGTGGTAGCGGCGGCGCTGGTGGTTCTTTTAAGAGTTTAAAAATTGAACAGCAGGGGGCACTTCGAGGGATGTAAACACACATCACGTCGGCACCACTCCATACGAGCAAAATGTCCTCTATTTATTGCCAATTGGGGCGTTTCCGAAGGTGGAAATCGGCTCCTGCATAGTCTGAGGGCTTGCGGACCCCGGCAGCATGATCAAAAGTCAGTGCGGGACGGCTGGATGAGCTGGCGGTGGCAGCCAGTCGGACAGCGTAGTGAGACCGGCCCACACAACGTTGCAGCCTGCGGGATCCGGCGCTGTCCCTTTGGCCGGCTAGGGTGGAAAGCAACTTGAGGGCTATGGAGCGGAGGGAGGAGATACTGGGGCTGTCTGCACGCCTGTGGTGGTACAGTGCCATTTGTGTCATTGAAGTAGTGGAGGAAGAGGCGGGGCACATCCATTGGGAGCAGCCATAATTGCCACCAGGGGGTGCTGCTGGGACTGGGCGACAGTGAGATGGCAAAGAACAAGCTGAAGAAAGGGGGGCACACAAGCAAAGATGGAGCAATACACCACCGCTCCGGTGACCAAGCAGACCACCCAGAGCCCTGGGGAGGCTTTGACACTAGACACCACCGGATGGACACTAGCAGATGTCATGGATGCAATCACAAATTCCAGAGTGGCACTGGAAACTAAGATTGACCTCCTGTGCCACGATATGCAGAAAGCGACCGCCAGGATTGGTGCTGTGGAGCAAAGTACATCGGATGTCGAAGACGCGCTCCACTCAGTGAAATGCCAGCCATTGGAGGTGCTGCAGCGGACCAGGGTATAGGAAGAATGAGCGAAAGATGCTGAGGGCAGAGCCAGGAGGAGCAACCTGCGCATTGTTGGTTTACCCAAGCTTGCAGAGGGCCCTTTCATGGAGCTCTACCTTAAGCAATGGTTGGCGGAGGTAGTTCGCCCATCAGGGCTGTCAAACTTCTTTTCTGTGAAACAGGCATACCGGGTGCCAGGCCAGCCGCCGGCCCTGCCCGGTGCTCGAGAACGAATGGTTGTAGCTAAGCTCCTCAACTTTGGGGACCAGGACACCATCCTACAGGCTGCACAGAAGAAAAGTTACTTCAATGTCAACAGCGCCAGGGTCACCATATTCCCAGACTACACAAAGGCTGTCCAGAAGGCACGACAGTCATTTGATGACGTGAAGAAATGCTTGCAGTTGTGGGGGGTCCAATATGCCCTCTTCTTTCCATCCACTTTAAAAATCCTACATGAGGGCCCCGCTCGCTTCTTCGAGACACTGCAAGAAGCCTGGAATTGTATTGACACCCGGTTCTCGTCCATAACCACCTACCTCTTAGACTGTTAACAGTGCAGCTGGATCCACAGGACAGGTTTGTGTTACTGATGGATGTAAATATGGGAAGTCACTCTGGGGTGATATAAGTACACGCCCCCACCACCATCCATGGAATTCTTGGATGACGTACACACCATGCTGCTGCAACACCAGGCAGATATGTGGGTTCTGGAAGGGGATTTGAATGAAGTTATAGGTGTCACCCAGAGTAGGACTCTCGAGGTCGGAACCCTAACAATCCCACACGGCTGTCTACATTCTCGAACGCACTAGGTCATAGAGATGTGTGGAGGGACCAACACCCAAAGGAGCGTGTTTTTTCTTTTCACTCGGGGGCACACGCATCAATGTCTAGAATAGACGATTTTCTTTTAACGAGGCAAGATGCACTCGAGTGACCACAGCAAGATTTCTGGCCCGGAGGATCTCAGACCACTCCCCAGTGTTGATAGAGGTCAAGACCGATCGGAAGGAAAATGCATCACACTGGCGACTTAACAGCTGTCTTTTTACCAAATCAGACAAAAATAAAACCCCCAGCATTAATAAATTCACAGAACAAAATACAGTAAAATGTATACATTTTGGTAAACCATTTTTGATAAAAGCAATTCATTATCATAAAAATGTATACAAAATTCAAAATATATTCTTTTAAAACTGAAAGACTCACATTTAACTCTGATCTAAAGCGCCTAAAAAAACGACAACTGATATTATATCAGAGGTTACCAGGCCCCGCAGACATCAGTTCCAAACAAACGACCTTTGTAACATCACAAAACCTGTATTTTGAGTCCCCAGGTTTAATAAAATTGTAACCAAGGAGAATCTCCTTGGTGTGCATGATGTTCCACCAAAATCTAAGAAATACATTTCTTACTGATCTACTTGGATAAATGGTCAGGAAGGGCGCCACCACTCCTTGCTTCTATGTTCAGAACTCAAGAATGCAAGAGATGGGAACAAATGCAACAATTCTACAGTTTGGGTCCAGTCCCAGAGTCGCAGACGATATTTAGTGTGCTGGGGCCTGTTCTTTAACTCTTCATGAGACAAACCTATCTCAGAGAGAAGCTCTTCGACTCTTTCCAATACATAAAAGGACCAATGTTGGGGGAATGGGACAGAGAGGCTCAAACAACTCCATAAAGTGTTGAATCATCTGCAGTCAATATCTTATGATACAGATTTAAAAACACCACATTCCCCTTGATTTAACTGATTGAATTCCCAGGTCATATCTCAATGTGACCCCAGAAGGGAATTCGGGGTACAAAAAGGTTTCCTCCACAAAAAAGCCTTGAGTTTGGGGAGAAGATCCAGCACAGAGATGTCCTGTATTTCTATGCCATAAAGTATTTTTGGAATTAAATTACCCTGGTAAAATTTCAGCGCAGAGAGTATTGAGAGCATTCGATACTTCCCATCCACCTTCTTCAGCTGTTAACAGAGAACCATGGTTTTATCTAGTAGGGTTTCTTTTAGGGGTCACTTTTTGGGTTTAGACTCTATGCTGAACCCCAAATATACAAAGGAGTCCACCACTTCCAATTGTTGACCTTCCACCCACCAGTGTTGGGCGATTTGCTTCTTTTTCTTTGAGAATATCATGACCTTTGTCTTAGAACAATTAATCATCAAATCATTTGCATCAATCAATTTCTGCAAATCTCGTGGGGAGAGGTCAAACAAAAGGAAGTCGTCCGAATAAGAGACCCATGGTCAAGCGCCGATTAGTCAAACTAGGAGAGGCAAATGCGGATTTATCAAGGGTTTCACCAACGTCAGACATAGACAAATTAAAAAGGCATGGTGGCCAACACGCTCCCATGTCTGACTCCAGATGTAGTGTTAATGGGTACAGATTATTCACCCCTTCTTTTTTTTTTATATTTACTTGTATTTTAACCGCTTAAAGGTTTTTACAAGTCATCTTGCGTTCTTTATGATTTCTGTTTTCAGATAGTCTCCTCACCACTTATTTTGAAGAAGGCACGATGTAGATGTGATTGGGGTTTTTATGACTTATGCTGGGTCTGGTGCAGCCTCAGAGGTGCCGATTTTCTTTAGGACTGCTTCCAGGAATTTGGCTGATGCCATGGTCCATCTTGAGGATTCTCCGGATATTAACCCATTCCAAACCGTTACTTCATCTGTCGCGGATGGATAGGGTATAAGTGGTGAGAGGTAGGCTTCTCTCTCCTTAGTCAGCTGTGGGCAGGTCGTGAGGAGATGTCTTATTGCTTCTGGTTGTTCTTGATTTTCACATAGCCGGCAGAGATTAGATGTTGCCTGAGATCTGATGGTTAAAAACTTCCCTGGTGTCTTAACAGGTTTAGTCGCGCTCTCATGAAGAGTTTTCTTAACGTTTTGTTTGGGAATTTTTTGCAGTACTTTAGTGGTTTTCTTACCTTGTTTTATACAGGCGGTAGGTGCGTTAGTAGCTTGTTTTCTAGCACTTTGTCATTTGTGGTGATCCAGTCTTGGAGTTCGATCTTGGTTGAAACTCTTACCGGATTGTCAATGAGCTGTTCTTCTGTGCAGACAAGCTCTCGAGTTTACCTTGAAGGGTTTTTACCCAGTTGTTAAGTGGTTTGCAGGTCCCGTTTTTGATTTCTGCCGCAATCACTTGATATACTGGGATAGTGCCAGTTTGCAGAATCTTTCTATACAGTTGCATGGCACTCTTGTCCACCACTATCGCTAGAGAGAGGAGGACCGGTTCGCCCCGGATTGCAGCCATGGAAGTTGATTTTGGAAGGCCGAGAACCGATTTCCACAAGTAACCTTCCAGCTGCTGCCAGATTGATGCAGGCATGGTTAAGGAGGCGTTCATTCCGTATGTCATCGTCTGGATGACTTTTGACTTGTAAAATTGTATGGCTGGAGACAGTGAACATTTGCCAAATTTTGTATCCACTTCTCTTGTTTGCGCTGCGAGATTTCCTATTTTGTCCTTCCTTGTTGTTTGCAGATTTAGAAAGGAGGAGGACCTTGGTTTTGGATTTATTTATTTTGAGATGGTTTTCTTTCATGTATGTTGCCAGATTGGTCAATTGGCATTGAAGTCCGATTTTGATCTGGTCCAGTAGAATCAGGTCGTCACTACACCATAGTCTGGACACACAGGTCTGGTCTATTTTTGGAGGAAAGGATCGTATGTTTTCTGAGTTTTGGAAGTCTCCAAGAAACGCGATGAACAAAGCTGGGGCGAGCGGGCATCCTTGTTTGACCCCTCTTCCCGAGTGGATGCTGTCCGAGAGCAGGCCCTGATGGTTGAGGCGAATACGCAGTGATGTTTTAGTGTGTAGTGCCACGATCGGGTCCAGTATTGCTGGAGGGCATTTCCACGCTCTTAATATGGACCACAGTTTACCGCGGTCGACCTTGTCAAAGGCCTGCGAAAGGTCCACTAGGGCCAGGTATACCCATGGGGCACCTGACTTGACTTTAGATTTTGCAATGTTTAGAAGCAGAAGGTTGACCGTTGTGCTTGCATCCTTTAGGAATCCTGTCTGGAACAGGTCGGCGCTCGGGGAATTTCTGGCCCAGTTTCGGAAGTGCATCAGTAACAGGTTTGCAAAAAATTTTCCGATGATGTCTAGAAGTGCGATGGGTCTGAAATTAGCTGGATTTTCGCTACAGCCCTTTTTGTAGATCGGGACGAGGATGGCTTCTGTCCATGATGTCGGAATTAATTTTGATCTTTTGCACTGTCTGAAGATTTGGCTGATCACTGCTGCCCATTCTTCAGGATGCTTTTCCAGGTCGATGTTTGTAAGGCCATCTGGCCCTTGGGCTCTCGAGGACTTGAGTTTAGTTATGGCTCTCGTAATGTCACTTTCGTTTGTCAGCGATACCCAGGGATCCTGGATGGGGTGTTTGAAGGTTGTTTCCAAGGGAGATGGAGCCCTGAATAGGTCTGTGAAGAAACTGATCCAATCTGATTCCGAGATGGAGTTTGAGAAGGAGGCTACTTTTTGGCCCGTTGTATTTTTTAGGAGGTTGTGGTCACTTTCATCTGTTTTCAGGACCTTGAAGGAGGATATGTGTGGAATCAGCCTCTGGGTTATGAAGATGTAGTCCAGTGTTGCAGAGGCCTCCTGCCTTTCCCATGTTGGAATCTGCGTAGTGTGTGCTAGGAGTCCGGCCGCATTGTGAAAGTTTCTCGATTTCATGAGTTTCGTCCATGCCAGGCCTCTTTCGTCGGCAGAGGTACGTGCTGCAAGGCGCGTGCAAAGCGTGTCTACATTTTCGCATATGGCGTTCAGGTCACCACAGATGATGATGTTGTCGCCGTCTTAGTCTATTTAGATGGTATCAATGGCGTTTGCAACGGACTTACAGAAAGCTTTGATTGTTGTTTTTTTGAGGGTTCCAGTACAGGTTGACTATGGCCAGATCAGAGACGATTCCAGTGGAGGTCTTTGAGTCGGACTGATGCCATTCTGTTAGGATAGCAAGTATTCCATATGCCTCCATTATTTTACTTCTGAGGGTCAAGCCTGACCCTATGCGGATTGCTGTCAGAAGTCCTGATGATGATCTGCCCATGAGTGCCCTAGATGCTGGTGATAGTTCAATGGAGAATCCGTACAACAATGGTTTGTTGGTAAGCCAAGTTTCCTGGAGGCATATGATATCGTGTGCCCCAAGGTTTACGTTGCTGGGGCGGGTTAGATGTTTATGGCCCCTGGTGTTCCAAGATCCCATCGTCATCGATTTTTTGATGATCTTTGCTGTGGTGGGTTTCGGGTGAGACTGAGGGATCTTGAGGGTCGCTGCCATTTCATCTTTGTTTGGCCAAAAAAGTCTGTTAGCCATTTCCACGGGCCTTTGGGCGATTTTTCCGGGGCACTTTTTCTGCCTTTTCCCTCAGTGGAGAGTCCTTTGCTCGTCCTGTTTTATCGTTTTCATTGTGGGTTTTTTCGGCTCGTGTAGAGTCGATCCGCGCCGATCTTGTTCTTGTATGTCTTGTGTTTTGGTCGTAGCCATGCCGGTCATCCTGTCTTTGTTGAATCTTGGTGAAATTGTATCGTTCTCATTGTTCATGGTGTGTGTTCGTTTTGTTGTGGGGATTTTCTGTACGGATAGGGCTTCCATCCTAGATGTGTAGGGCTGCGTTTCTGGTGGTGTCCTCTTCCAGGAGTCAGATTCTGATTGTCGGGTGGTTGGTTTCTGTATTTCGTAGAGATTAAAACCCAGTTGGTGTAGATCTTTGATGACTTCTTTACAGATTTCACAAATGGCGTTGTTCCTTGTGTGTAGGTAGGCTTTAGCTTTGTTTTCCCTATGGTATGGTTCGATGAGGTAGAAGTCTTCAGTGGCAAGGTGTCGAAGGGAGGTGACTTTGCTCAAGATGATTAAGACTGTTCTTCTGTTCAGTACAGTTTAACCTTCCTTACTTGAGGTTTGCTCGAGTTTGAAAATTGATGTGTTTTTCAGTTTTTCATGTAACCTTTTGCCGCCCTTTTTTTCTTTTTTCTTATGAATTGATGTGGTGGGTGGATGTGATAGTGAGGAGTGGTCTTTGCTGTAGTAGGGACTCTTTGCTCGGTCTCTCCTTCGAATTGGTGTGATCATTTCATTTTTTGCTTTTTTTCTGGCGTAACGCCTCTAGCCAAGGTCGCGGGAGATCTATGATGGGCAGCCGGTCCGGGTTCGTTGGTCTGATTTTGGCTAGGGTCTTGTTGCTTTGAGAATTTTGTGGAGACTGGAGAGCGATGACCCCTAGCTGTAGGCCTAGTTGTTTCCTTTGAGGTACCCGGATGAGTCTCTAAAAGGTCCCAGTGTTGTGATAAATTCATCAATTCGCTGTTTGACTGAAATTCATCTGCGGTGCGAGGCGACCGCCCTTGCTTAGGGTTGATTTTAATGGGGCTGCAGGATCTGTCTTTGACTTCCATTCTCATTGCTGTTTTGGTGGGGTGCGTAACGCAGCTGAGTTCGAGCAGGACGTGGGGCGATTTTTTGCCTAATTGGGTGTCTTCGCTGATTTCTGCCCGTGTACTCCTCTGTTGTTGGTTTTTGTTCGTCAAGTCTTTGCATTGTGGCTCGATTGGGGGAGGCCTCTTTACTGTTGTCGGGAGATTTGGGATGGGAGGCCTCACGTTTGCTTTAGTAAAGATGGGAGCCAGGTCATGGTTAGGAGGGTCTTCAGTAGTTTGTGAGGCCTTTGTCGACGGGGACGTTGCTTTTTGTAACAATTTTTTTTTTTATTGAGCCTTTCTTCTAAGATTCTGATTTTAGATTCGAGAAAGGTGTGGTGCTCAGTGAATTTAAATTCAAGGGCTGTCAAGTATCCCTCTACGAATGTCAGTTTGGAGGTCATAGTGGCACTCATTGAGGTGTTGTCTTTTAGTGATTCGTTTATTGACTCGTAGAGTTTTCCAAAGGGGGCTAGTGCAATCGTTGCTGCAGACATTAGTGAGAGAAGGTCCGGTTTTTCACTGGGAGAGTCTTTTTGAGTAGATTATGGAATTTCGCTTAGTCGCCTGGTTTTTGCTGGGGTCTGTGTGGTAACTAGGCCCCTGTGGTGGGGATGCCTGTCTGGAAGTGTTTTTTCCGGTAGGTAGACTACCTCCCCATGGTGTCCTATTGGCGTCTCGCCTATCTTCGGGGCCTAGGAGTTGTCGGATGTTCTCGACGAGTGTCCATGGTCCCCACCCAGTAAGTGTGGGATGGTCCATGCCAGGCGTGCGTCGGTTTGGGCGTGGTCTTTGGGGGCTGTAGTTTGCGGTGGTGGCTCTCGGGCTTGAGCATGGCTGTGGTCTGGCTTTAGCCATTGTGGGGTTGCAGGTGACTGCAGACTTTGCGAGTGGATGCCTCGGAGCCAAAGTCCCAGGTGGTGTGGCAGATTTATCTCGCATAGGCTCTGTTTCTGGAGCCCTAGATGTAACCTGGGCTTTCGTGAGTGAGTTAGATTGGCGTTGATGGTGTGGAGTTCCAATTTGGTCTGTTTTCCGAGATTTGTATGCGTGCGGGGTCTGCTGTATCGCCTCTAGGATCTCCGCGTCTGATAATTCAGTGTTGCAATCAAGTTTCCTTTTATGCTGCTTTAGGAAATATTCTTTTAAGGAGGATGAGATCAGAGGTGCAGAGAGGCTTCTAGGCCCTCCCGAAGGTTTGGTACTACTTTTACGTTGTTTTTTCGTGTGGAGTCTACTTGTTGTTGGCTTCCGTACCTTCAGTGATTTCGTTTCCTTTAATGCTTGTCGATCTTGGCCTTGGATTGGTCTCATCTTTACTGATGTGTGTTTTCGTTATTTCCCTAGGCAGTGGATTGGAGGTTAATTTAGGATTCAGAGTGGAGGTCGTGGTTGTTGCAGGGGACGTTGTAATTACGTTGTCAAAGTCCTCGCTGGCTGTGGTGAGAGGATGGTTTCTCTGGTCTTCTGGGTGTTTGGAGAGAGCTGCCTCAGCGGCGATTGTCGAGTCTTGTAGTGTGAATTCTTCTTCCCGGTCTTCTTGGTCCGAGTCCGATGGGTCTGACAGGCTGATCCTTGGTGACGGATGTGGGGTGATTTTTGATGATAGAAGACGGGCTTTTGATTGTGTAAAACCGGCTCTAGCTTGCGGGCTATTGTGAACTTGTGCTGTTGTTAAGAGTCCGTGCACGGAGTCAGCGTTTTGTGAAGGCTTGGCCAGGTTGGCTAGGTCCATGTTGAAAGTTGAAAGAGGCGTGTCACTGGTGCTGGCCTTCATAGGTTCATCCGAGGCCTCAAGTGCTTTGGGGGGTCCTGGCCCGACAGGCTCCAGCCGAGTCTGTCCTTCGACAGGCTCAGGCTGGACGCCACTCGCGAGTGCGGTACGTGGGCCGGGCACCGCGAATCGAGATGATTCAAGCTGGATCGGCTGTGAACTTTCTGAGGCTCCCTCCTCTCCCTCCACAGAAGTCTGTAGGGCGTTAGAGGTCAGTGTTTGAGGAGGGGCCGACAGGCACCGTAGTGGGGACTCCATGACTGTTTGAGAATGGTCGAATAGTTGGCCTTCTGTGCAGCATTTTACCCCTTCCCGTCCTAGCTTCGGTCACGGATTTGTTGCTCCTCAAACGGTGTGTATCCAGCTCAGCTCTTGCCGCTGCGGGCTGTTCATTACACGGCAAGAGAGGGGGCATCTTTGATGTTTTTCTCTAAGCGGAATTTGTGGAAGAATTTGCGCAATGGTACCCGAAATGAGTAAGGATAAGAACAGGGATGAGAGGGTGCAGAAAGAGAGCCGATGAAGAGAGGTTGCCTAAAAAGGGCAGGGGTAGTTGCAAGGTCCTTACTTGTAGTTTGGAGGAAAGTTCTGATGAGTGGATGCAAAGATACGGCGGTGGCCGCTTCCCTCTGCTCGCGGCCTCTGGACACCTGACACACTGCTCGCACACCGTGCACGCGCGGTGTAGATGAAGGGCGAGCGGTGAGATCAATGCAGTAGAAAGCGGACTGTAGCAAGTCTGTAGCAGGTCTGCAGGCTAGGTTCAGCGAAGTAAGAGCAATTCAGGAACAGTCTATCCTCTCAGACTCTCACCTGACACACTGCTCGCACACCGCTGCTCTGTTTAATCTAATCCTGATTTTGGAGTGCTCATCAGGAGCAATTATTAGTCTTAGAAGACCCATTGGTATGTTCCAGCTAACCAACTTCTTTCATAAAAGGGCCCTAATCACAGTGTCAAAAGCTGAACTTAGATCGAAACGTACAACATACGATGCATGTACAGTGCCCTTCATGGCAAGACCTTTTAACATATTTTATCAACAGGCCATTGAGGTTCGTACTATGATTTTTTCGAAACCCCACCTGCCATTTTTTAATGCGGCTGGATTCAACCGCCCATGCATCTAAGTGTTTAAGTAATAATTACGCAAAAACCTTACGGTCCGGATCCAAGACAAAAATGGGTCGGTAATTACAGATTGTTTTGTTCCCCCTGCTTATAAATGGAAATTTAAAATGCTGTTTACCAATTTATTGACATGATTTGATCTTTTAAGATCTGTCGAAAATAAATAGTCAAGATGGTAGGCTAGGTCTTGGATTGCTCCTGAAGAGCATGTTACAAAGTTTATTGGGCCCAGGTGCCCTGGAGCTCCTAATGCTCCTGATGATTTCAGCTATTTCCTCAAAATCAACTGGTAGTTTCCAATCGTCTGAGCTTGGGTCCCGGAGAATGAGGGGAGGAGATTCAAGAGTGGAATTATGTCCCAATTTAGTCTGATACAAAAGAAAACCACTGCTGTTCCAACTGTATGTCCACCTGGTTTCTTGCTAAATGGTTTATAAGGCGCCAGAATGTCGAGATTGTTGTTTGGCACAATGAGTCAACCATATATTCTGCGTCATTCTGTAATAACTCATGTTTATACAGTCAGGATTTCTTATCAGTGGCCTCCCCAAGGGAAGAGAAATCGATTTAAAAAAGGCTTTGGAGATGGAGTTTGAGATTTTCGAGGGTTCGAGATTCTTGGATTTTTTTTACGGAACTTACTCTTCTTTTTTTGTGTTACCATCTTTCAGAACTTTATTTTGCACAGCATTTGTAAGTGCTTTGTTGGCCCTCTGTGATGCCACCAAATAAACCTCTTGATCCGATGGTATAAGTGGCACCTTGTCGGAAGGGACCAAAACCGAAGCGGCCCAATACTTTTCCAAGGGTAGTTCCTGCCCTCCTAATGAAGGTTTCTCCCCCATATTTGATACAGAGAGGTTTTGGATTTGCCCCATATTAGATCAAGAAGTGTAGCATGGGTTTGAGAGTCTCTCTGCAGATTTTCAAATAAAGAAAGCAATGAGCACTAAACCTCATTTAGTTCCTTTAGCATCGAGTCAGTTACCCCTAAAACAGGGGGGTTTAAAGATTTAATCGCCAAGGATAGCCTTCTTTGCTGTGCTGGTGTGGGGGGTTGACTCATAGGAGGTAATAGATGTTTCAGAGTCTGAATCAGAGTCTGGGGCTTCAGAAGAAAATCGGCAGAGTATTTCAAAAAGGCCTTGGTCATTCGCTTCAGTCTCTTCAGAAGACGTAAGGTCAACACTAGTGATTGGTTCCAGCTGTTGCATTGAGGCTATGGATGTTAAGATGTGATCACTCATTAATCCTGATGTAGAGGGATGTTGGTGAACCAGTGTATTACTGCTGTTTAGAAAAGTAAGAGTTTATCAGCTTGGTTGCCTTTAAGTTGTTAATTTGAGGGTGTACGAACTGCCGCCTGTTCCCCCCTCCGCTAGGTTGATAGTAACTAAATCTATATTATTTACTGCTGGAGGTCGGATTTCAATAACGGGAGAGGGAGGAAGAGTTAGATCAATTGCTTACTGCAGTGCCGCAGAAGTGTCAAGTTCCAATGACTGAGATGAATGGAGCCTTTTTGCACCACTCCTTAAATCCATGGTACAAGAATAAAAGTGACCGCCCCTCGGCGACCTGCATTTATGCGCTACGGTGCGGGAGGCAGGCACCTCAGACAGATTAACGATCTGCTTGTTTTGCAAACATTGTATTTCTAGCTAGTCCAAATGTGGCTTCTGATCAGTCACCAGGAGTTCAAAGGCTCAAAGCCTGCAGTCACCCGGTTAAACGCCTGTGAAAAAGGCGATCAGAAGAAGCGGAAAGCCCTGGAGCGCGGCGGGCTAACCATTACACATAGCATGATAGCGTCTAGAGATTTATGTCAACATTCAGTTACTCGCTGCTCAAAAGGTCCTGGGTGCAGCCGTCCACTTTCCCACGGTAACACAGTAACACGATAACACACTGCGCACACTATGCGCTCCAAATGGCAGGATGTTTTGAGCAGTGAGTCACATTTAGGATTGATGAAAAGTGTAGACAGACTCTGTTCTCCAGGTAACACAGCGAAATGGATTCCCAGTAGCAGTAGCAGGATAACACACTGCGCACAGCTACTATCTAGGTCTTCCCAAACTAGTGGAAGACATAGCATCCACAACGGAAGAATATTTTAGCCTGAACACCGGGTCGGTTATTAGCCCAGTGACGTTATTGGAAGGGTATAAAACAGTACTGAGAGGGAGATGAGATCATGGATCTCAGCGAAGAAGAAAGACAACTACATAAGATAAGGGAGACAGAAGGGGAGGCAGAAAGACTGGAGCCCGAGTTCCTTAGTAACGGTTCCACACATACGCATAGGTCTCCACTTGCGGCTAGGGAAACACTCTAACGCTGCTATAGACAACGCGAGACAGACCCACTGGGAATCACGTAGCCGCATTTATGAAACAGGGGACAAACCAAGAAAATGTTAGCCTGGCTTGAAAGACGGGATGAGGGACTCCATGTAAAAAAGCTCAGGGACAGCGGGCAGTGCTGGTCAAGGAAGATGAAGGCATTGGGGAAACCTTTGGCAAGAATTATGAGGAGTTATATGGGGACCCTCCCAGCCCTGCAGACCAATGGGATAGACTCTAGTTGGGGGGGGTAGGGGTCACCCTACTGGGGAGGGCATCTCTCTTTAAAATGTTGATGCTACCTAGATACCTCTACTTTCTGCAAAATGGTCCCCACGCGATCCCCAATCATGAAATTGACAGGGTGACAGGGTTGGTGCGGCCATCAACAAATTTATTGGGGGCGGGGGAGGGGCAAGCAACCCCGGATTGCCCTGGCCACACCGCAACGTTCACTGTGGTGGGAAGGTAGAATTGGGTTGCCTCACTTGCAGCATTATTACTGGGCAGGTCAGCTGGTGACTGTAAATGATTGGCTGCATGGGGACCCTCGTGCACCTCATAACAGGGCCAAGCAGGCGTTAGCCGACCCAAGTCATCTAGGAGAGAAGGGACCAGTCTCTCCCGGATGACCCAACATGTTGCAGCGCTGTGGAAGGAGGTTCATAAACATGTAGGCTGGGGGAGAACACTCACGCTGGCTCTGCCCTAATGGGATAATGGGCAACTACTGGAAGTTGGTAAGATAGGTCGATTGCCATTATGGGAGCAAGCCAATATCCTCACAGTGACCGATGTGATAAAGGAAGGTAGATTTGTACTCTTTGAAGACTTGCAATGCTTACATGGGCTACCAGACACAGAACATAGTCACTACAGGCAACTGTCACATGCTATTAATTCGCAAACTGGGGATCTGCAAGAGGTCTCCCAATGCTCCCTGCTATAGAGAAATATCCTGCCAGAGAGAATTGTAAAACGGGTTGTTTCTATGTTATATCAGGTAATATCTTCCTACGGGCAAAGTCTCAAAACTAAAACTGAAGTGGGAAGGGGAAGTGGGGATGATTGAACTTGAATACTGGGTTGAGGAATTAATGTCCCCCATGCAGATGGCGACATCGAGCCGACTGCGGTTGGTCCAACTCAAAATACTGCGTCGGGTGTATTGCCAGTGGTGATGGGGGGACAGCCCAAATTGCTTAAGATGTGTCAACGGGGTAGGCTCTTTCTTCCATGCTGTGTGGGATCGTCAGCAGATCCTCTGCCTCTGGACTGCATGCCTAAATAGATTAACTGCAACATTGGGAACAGAAATCAAATGCGAACCAAAGTTGTTGTTGCTGCAGATTTGTGGCGAAACTGCCATTACACGATATGGGAAACTGTTTCTATCCACAGCATTTGGCCTCATTAAACGCAACATTGCAGTGAAATGGGGTGCACCAGAATACCTCAAATATCAAGAATCGAACATGTGTATGTCACTGCTCTGGGCTGCCCCGCGAAGGCGGACAAGATATGGCGGAAATGGGAGGCGGAAGGTTGATTGGGTGGTTTTATGGGTCTCCTGGATTGGAGGGTGTGGTAATAGGTCTCCCACTGGCAGTGCACAGGTTTAATCTGTCGGATGGGATGTGACCTATCAATTGTTATCAAAAAATCCTGCAGGGTCAGACGACAGCCCACCAGATCCTCCAAACTGGTTCACCCAACAGTTAATTGTACAATTGCTCGGTTGACCAGATTGGGGGAAAAGGGGAAGTGCCGAAATAACAAACAGTTTGAATAGCATTATTGACTGCATTGAACAATTAATTGTTTTCTCCGTTATCGACACAAGCTTTAAACAGTAATATCGCCACTGTTACAACTGCAGTAAATAATGCTACATTAACCATTGTTCACATGCTATTTAACAATAAAGACATTGTAAGGGAGTGTTGGGTCTCAGATCAAGCTTCGGGAGTTTGAGATGCATCTTCAGAATGTTTTAGGATGAACACTGGCAGCTCGCAGCCTCACTTAAGAGCCTTGGGCCACAACTGAAGTAGTTTAACAAAAATCAGTGTCAAGTGATCATTAGGATCGTCTCGGGTGGATAGCTCAGGGGCAACGTGCTTGCCTTGGAAGTAAGACGACACAGAGCACCGCAGGTTTGATCCCCGGGTCCGCGCTTAGAAACCTCTGGGTATTAAGCGCGTCATAAATAACCTATCATATCATATCATATCAGGAGGAGAAAAATAAAACTCAATTAGGCCAACAGTGATAATTTGCTACAAGAAGCATGAACCAGGTTTCATCAGTGTGAGACAATTGCCTACCAATGATAGAAACATATGTACAGAGGGGAAACAATGAGAACTCATCTAGGTATGCATCAACTATCAGAAAAAGATGCTCAGTACACAATCTGTCAAAACATGAACTATAATGAAGCAGCAGCATGCAGTAAATTAAGATCTTTGTTTAGGGTTTTGGCACGGGTACTCACCAGAGTGTCAGTGTGAGCACATAATGGCCTGTTCTGTTGGCTTTCTGCTGCCATGCCAGCCTGTTCAGAATACACAGGGGTGGGTGCTGCTTCATGGCCGTTCTGAAGTAAAGGAGAATGTGATGGTATTTGCTGGGGTGGCCTGAGAACAGCAGCAGTCTCCGACAGCACAACATGCACCAGGTCTCCGGAGATGATACCACACAAGCTCAGAGCATCCTGATCACCAGTCAACGGTTCTTTGCCATTCAGGGAAATCACAAACTCGGTGTCTGAGCTGGAAAATGGACAAAAGATAAAAACAAATAGGATGTGGGAAAGTACTAGAGTATTTGAATGCATCATCACTGTGCTCTGCTTCCCAAACATAGGGTGCTGGCTTACTTGAAATAAGGCTATTTCAACTAGCGATCCAGTCTGCGAATACTGGGCATCTCACCCTTAGGAGAATGGATCTCACAGTGGAGGTTCTCTGTCCGTTAAAAATCAGTTTGTCTTTCTTCAGAAAGTCTGGCTGTTCTAAGATGGAGATGGGCTTCTTTGTAACTTAAAAGGTCTGGTTTTATCAATAGTGCATATCTTTAGATCAGTGTTTACCGCAGCTCTGAACTAGGGTGTACTTCAAAAGCTCTGATCTCTGAACTCTACACCCTCAAAGGTTTATTTTTTCCACAGGCGAGCCTCCTGCATTAAAGTCCTTGATCCAACACCCTGGGTGTCTGCAAAAAGAGTAAAGTGCTCTTCTGAATTGAGGTGTGGCGTTGGGTGGAAGAGCACATGATGGCGGCAAGTTAAGAAGTCCTCAGAGAAGTGCTGATCCTTGCATGAGACGCACCCCGTCCATCCTCATAATTTCACTGCATACTGTTGATGTAAACAGCGAGGAGTCTGAACAATAAACGGAGTTGCTTCATCGAGGGGGGGGGGGATTTATGTGCTGAATCATCAAAGCCTGGAGGAGGCATGGGTAGAACATGATCACTTAGTGAGGTCCTGTCCATTAGTCACCCCCACAGCTGAGCAGTGCTAGACCGTGTCAGGGAGTTTTACTAAAGTCCATCTACAGTAGGATTGAAAAATAAAATCACTCTTAGGTGTACAGGGCTCCAATGCTTAAGTTTGGCCTGAACTACCCAAAAGGTATGGCAACAATGGACGAGCAGCAAGGCTTAATCTAGGAGGGAGAAGGGCTGTAGGCAAGTGCAAAGAACTCAGGGCGGTAATTTATACAGTAGATTTATAAAAATATGGTTTTCATTATAAATACCAAGACAACTAACACATTATAAGAATCACAGTAAGTAAATGTATTCACATGTATACAGTAAGACATTTAAGCATTACTCAAGGCAACAGTAGACTTTAGATGAATACAGGTAAGGGGTCAGAGTAGCTAATCAAATCTTGTATCCAACATTACTTAACCCAACACAGATACCGGTAAGCAATTTTAGGCAGCCTACACTAAGTCCAACCCTATCTGGGGATAAGAGTCTCACAGTCTGAGGAGGCACTGGGGAACCAGGGCCCTTGCATGGCACAACAAACGAATGCAGACACTGTCAAAGTTGTCAAAAATGACAGGTTTCTTCTGTGTTGCAGGTAAGTTAAATGTTTAGTTAAACGGTGGTTCAGGGAGGTCTGGTAGATGCCCTGAAGGATTGTAGACCCAAAGACCAGTGTCTATGGGCATGGGAGAACACAGTTGGGTTGTCCAGTGGAAAACCAACAGAATTATCCTCGGAGGCCAAACGTCTTCACATGATTGCTGAAAGTGGCCTGGGAAAATTAGTAATAGAACTGGAGGCACAGCATAAAATGAACCAATCAACTACAGTTCAGAAGAAGTTGCTTGCTGCCAGATCAAACCAAATTGAAAGTGTTAGGGTAGATTTTCATGTGTATGCACACTCTCCTCCACATGTGAGCCCCCCCGGCAGTTTTTGCTGCACTACTGTATTGTGGGTCTATTCCACTGAGTACGTGGGAACCTTTTTCCGCACTCACTCATTCTTTTACCCTATCATTTGGGATACTGCGCATTTCTTTTTATACCTTTTGCTTGGAGTTATACTTTCCTCTGTGTTTATGGTATTTGTCTTTTACTTTTGCAGCACACAGCACTTTCTGTCCAGTGTTGCTGGGAGCCCTTTGGGCTTCCCTTTTTATTTTCTGTTATAGAGGGATATTTCTATCTTTCCTATCTTTTATATTGTGAGATCAGCACACCCCCACCTTATTAGGAATGCTGACGGGTTACACAGTATCCCCTTTCTCATTGCTACTGCAACATTTTGGTTACAGTGACAGGCTAACCTGAACGGCTGGTAGCAGTGGTGTTATCCTGCCTACGTTTGTGCAATGTTTACTTCCAGGTACACTCACAGCCGCAGTAGTGCTGATAAAGGTCACCACTGACCCAAAATAGTGACTGTATTTTCTTTTCTCCATTTCTTGTTTGCTTGTCCTTTCTTGGTCCTTCTTCTGCTGTGCTGGGTGGGAGAGGTCCTGGTATGACTTTTGTCTTCAGCGGGAAACCTTTGTGAAGCCTGCCAAGGCTCCAGTGTGTCTGTAAGGACAGGAAATGAGGGAGGACTCCAAAACGCTGCTGTCCTACTGTGTGCGTGCCTGTAATCAGTTGCAACTGGGGGGCTGGCTGTCCTGAAAGGATAGCCACCACCCATAGTTTGAATGGTGCATGTTAGCAGAATGTCTGGGTAAAAGGCATGGATCCTGAGGCTGAAGACAAGATGGCCCCAAGAATGGACGAGGAAGAAGAGGAGAGATGTATGCAGCCGCTTGACAACCGGAGATGCCTTCCATGTAATTTCTGCTGCTCGACCCCTTCTTTCAAACGTGAGGAGAACTCAGAAGAGGACGACTCTACCCCTTAAGACTGGTGGGTCCAATCAGTCTTGAGACAACCTGCATTTCGAGCCATCCCACGACGAGCTGTGACCTTCACACGCTGGAAGCCGCCAATACCCTCGGGCCTGTGGCCACTGTGCAGTGCATCATATTCCGAAGATCAAATCCTCCTGAAATTTTGGTGGACTCCTTCCGGACCTCCGGAGGCAGGATTCCACTCCTTTTAATCCCCTCACCAGACTGCGGGACTGGGAAAGCGAGATGAATCGACCGGGCGGTAATCTTTCTTCACTGGTGATTCCAAAAGGTGCCAAAATCACAGAACTCTCAAGAATCCTCTGCTGAAAGCATCGTCACTCGACTGCTGCTGCTAGATCCACTCCAGTGTCCTTTCTTTCATCTGCCTGATCAAGAATCCAGTGTCCGGGTCAGCTCCTGCTGCATCATGTGGCCATTGTGCCTTAAGCCTCTTCTTCCTAAGGTACTGTGAAACATCCGGTAGCATTTACCTAGAGTTGTTTTGCTGCTCCTGTGTTGATGAAGTACTGATTCATGTGTGTGGGAGTTTGCTCATACATGTTAGCCCAGGCCCAACACCTGTGTGCCTACAGGGAGCCTTCTCCGAAGTCCCTGACCCCTTATTCCTAACCAAGAGTTACTTACTTGCTACTGAAGACTTCCTCTGGAACTTTTGAACTTTGAGCCACTCATAACTAGATAGGGATGGACTTCGAAAGTGTTAGGCCTCTGTCAAATGATTGCAAAGAATTTACTTTCCTTGTGTTGCTTTTGTTTCATTTATTTTACTGAAAACGGTTATTACAAAAGTATTTTACTTACCGTTTTTTAAATTGCATACTGCCATTCTCAAGTATACAAAACTGTGTTACTTACTGTGAATATTGCCTAGGTTCTTCTATGTGCTTATTGAATGTTATAATACTTCCCTTCTGAAGAATTACTTATCTTAGTGTATATATAAAATAAACCATTATTTTTATATGACTCTAGTGCATCAGTGTTTCTTTGGCCTGTGCAGTGCTCCAGATAAGATTTGGAGGTTGGAGTATTTTACTCCCTATTTTTAGAAGTTGGGAGTAAACTGATTTTTTAGGTAGTAAAAATATAAGTCAAATTCCCAATGGGAGCATTTTATAAGCAGGTAAAAATAGGTTTCAACTTGAAAACAGAAATGCTTTTTGTATAATATTTTTTTTGCACCTTGTTAATCATGTACATTAAAAGATACACGTTTAATTCTTCTGATCAGAAAGTAAGAATAGCTTCTTCCAGTCGTAACACGTGCACTACTGGTCCAAAGATATCCATGGAACTGTGTGGGTAAAAACAGGGAGACACAGTTTCATGTATCGGTTTCCTACTTTTTGTTTGTAGTATTTTTACTCCCTATTTTTATTCTTTGGGAGTATTTCTCTAGTGTTAGCGAGTGAAAGTGGCCATCTGCAGGGCTGGGCATAGGTGTATACTCTAAGTTCAGTGCACTGCCTACAGCCCTTTCTCCCTCCTAAGATAAGTCTGGCGGCTCAGTCATTGCTAACAACAAAACGTGTGTGGTTTAGAATCCAAGATGGCCACCAATCAGTGGGGACATGAAGCCCTGCGCTCCGTCCCGGGCCTAGAACCGGTGCACTGAGTCCACCTGCGAGTTGACACAGCATGGTCACTCTAAAGCAGCAGGACCATACCAGTAGAGCAGTAGGAGCAGGAAAGCTCTCCCCCCCCAACCCACGGGAGTTGGTGGAAGAGAGCGCCAGGATCGGAGAACAGTGCGGGGCACCCACTGTGGCTACAGCGTTGTGTGGCTGTGGGGCCAACGGGGGGGGGGGCCAGGGACAGCGCTGGTGACAACGGGTGGCCCCGCAGAGCATATGAGGAAGATCTGGGGTCACCCGGGCACCTATAAGGCCGTGCCACTGAAGAAGAGGACAGAGGCGGGTGACCCTCCTTCCCCTCTCCTCCCTTGCCAGCCGTGGTGTGCCACCACCAGCAAAGAAGGGGAGCAGAGAGTGGGCTCGGGAGAAGGAGGAGGGAGAAGCCTGGGAGAAGCGGTGGGTCCACAGCAAGCAGCAATATCGGGACCCGGGAGGTGAGTGGAGCAGCATCCGGGGCCCCACGGAGGAGCAGCAGTCCCAGCGAGGCCCAAGGAGAAAATGGGAGAAAGTCCAAGGCCCTGGCCACGTTGATCAGTTGAACAAGTACGGGCAGAACACGAACCAGGCCCAGGAGCAGTGATAAGCAGATCCCAAAGTGCTGCAGCTGGAGGAGCCACAAGGCTAGCCACCTCTCATTCCATATAATAAGAGAAGGCAAGTAAGAGCCCATTGGAGCAGCATAGAATTAGGGAACCAACAGGAGGAGTGGGTGCAAAATACCAAGAGGGGTGGTTGAGCGCACTCAGGCCCGCATCCCACCCCCCAGCTGTTCATGGACCAGGAACTCAAGGAAGGCTCTCAAGAAAGGAGAAAATGTGGTGCCACGAGTGGCACCGGTGAGAGCAGGGAAAAGAATAATGAAGAAACCGCGTGGTGACAGACCCAGAAAGTGCACAAGGGTATCTGTCCCTGCTCAACTAGAATCCCGGGTGGCAACCCTGAACCGGAGGAGACAGGCGATCGCTACCGAAAAAGAAGACAGCGCTGAGCATTGTGGGACCAATGAAAATAGAGAGGGTGCAGGGGTGACTCCCAGATGCTAGGACCAAAGGGGAAGGGTACGCCGGCCCATCAACAGCCACACCATGCGCCCCAAGAAGGACAACTGGAGTGCTGTTGGAAGTAGCGGGGAGAAGAGGCAACAGCCACTCACGAAAGGCAGAAGCTGGGGAGCGACGAAAAGAACCAAGAAAAAGACAACATGGCCCTCAGCAAAGACGGCTTAAAAGAATGCCTCAGGGATCTGGAGGGAAGGATAATGGCGACCCTCCAAGATCAGTTTGCATCACTAAAAGAAGAGCTACGTAGTTCCCTGAAGGAGATAAGGGGAGAAGTGAGGAACTCGGGAGACACGGTGGATACCGCAGAGCAACGACTAACGGTGGTGTCGGAAGTGGTGAGGCAAAACAGCGAGCAGTTGGAGCAGGTAGCTAGAGTGACCCAGAACTTGGAGCTACAGGTGGAAGACCTGGAGAATCGCTCCCTCTGATATAACATCCGGGTAAAAGGACTCAGTGAGGTGGTTCAAGATGCAGAGTTGAGAGGAACAATTCAACAGTGCTTTGGGGACCTCTGCTTGGATACAGCACCAACAGCTGTGGGGATTGACTGGCTACATAGAGTGGGGGCCAAGAGGACGGGCCAGATGTGAGAACAAGAGATGGACTGGTGGCCCTGTCCTCATATGGCCAGAAGGAGGGTATATTGCGAGCAGCGAGGTAACAGTCGAGTGTCACCATAAATGGCTCACAGGTACAGCTGTTTCAGGACCTGGCGCTGTCGACACTTCAGAAGTGCAGGACTATGGGCCCAGTGACGAAGGAACGCAATGTCAAGCACATTCCATATAAGTCGACCTTCCCCTTTGGTCTGCTCTTTACGCTAGATGGGACACAGCATCTTATAACGACGTGTGCAGAAGAGCAGACTCTCTTACACCTGGAAGAAGAGGAGAGCGATACAGAGCGACGGCCAGGACGCTCGCCCACTCCCAAGAGGAAGTAGACAGTGGGAGTGGCTCAAGGTACCGGGGAGGTTGGGAGGTAGCGGGCGCGCCTGAGGGGACTGAAGGCATGAGCTGTGGAGGGGGCAAGCTGAGGAAACCGTGGCAGGTTGCTGATCTATAGGCCAGGATGGCGGGGGGGGGGCATGTAGAAGGGAAAAACCTGAATGGTGACTGGATTAGAGAGGGGAATGACAATGAGATATGAGTCGGGGGGGGAGTAGTGGATGGAGTGGGAAGCTAAGATCAATGGAAAGGTAGACCCGGGAAGGGGGAGGGGGATGTCGGTGAGGTCTTGGAATATGGTGGGAGGTATAGATAACCTCCAAAGGGGTTTTGTCCCAGGTGTTTACTCATATCAGGGGCACAGGGTTGGTCTCTGAGGGTATCCTAGGATATCTAATTCGGACCTGGGAAGGGATGGTTGGGTGGGGGGGGAGGGATGTGGGAAAATACAGTTGGCAAAGTTGTAAGTTGGGGGGGCGGAGGGGTAGAGGCAAGTGGCAGTTACGGTAAAGAGATAGGGCAGGAAAGTTGTAGCACAATAACAGTGTGGAAAGAGAACAGTGTTCCCACAGGATGAGTTCAGGGTACTGACACATGATGTGAGGGGGGGTGAACACCCAGTCAAGCGCAAAAAGGTAGAAGCGCAAATAAGAAGGGAGAAGGTGGACTTCATAATATTCCAAGAAACACACATAAGGAAGGCGGATAAAACTAAGATCCGGTTGAGACAGTTCTCACGGATGTACCAAGCCAATATCCAGTTGAAGACGGCAGGGGTGTTGATTGGGTTTAAGGAGACTCGTTCAAAGCACAAATTACACAACCCCAAGCTGATCCGGAAGATCCTAAAGGTATCTCTTTGTACGGGTGCACAGGGGGCACAGAAAGATCACACTGACGACGGTGTATGCACCAAATGTTGGGCAAGATCGGCTCCTGCAGAATGTAGCAACCAGACTGGAATGCTATGCGGTGGGTGAAGTGATTCTAACGGGGGACTTTAATCTGGCATGGAACCCATGCACAGACAGGTGCTCTGGAGTGAGGCTGGGATGGCAGGGCCCTTTTGCTCCCTAAGGAATAGCTTCGATAATTTAACCCTACGTGATGTCTGGCAGGGGGTAGACGTGATTTTAGCATATTTATGAGCCCTTGTCCAAGATAGACTACATATGGGTGGCATCCAAGTTGATGGGAGATGTTGGGGAGGCGACACTGGGGTCGATTGCATTATCGGATCACGCTCCGTTGATAGTGGTGATTGGCCATAAGGAGCAGAGAGGATTGTGAGGTTGGACGTTCCCAGGGGAGCTCCTAAATGACAAACTGGGTGCGGAGGCCATAGGGGACAAGATAGATGGGTACTTTGCCGTTAATGGCACCCAAGAGGCTACACAGGAAGGGGTTTGGGATGCATTTAAAGCCGTGATGAGGTGAGAACTAATGGCATTTAAGGAGGAAAAAGCAGTGGAGAGCATTGGAAAAGAATTAGAGTCCCAACTAGGGGAGGTTATGCATGCAATAGCCGAAAAGCAAACGAGGGCCTTACAGAAGACGCAGAAGCACATCCAAGGCCAACTGGATCTAATGCGTAGCCGCAGAGCCGAATGGTCTCTGCTGAGGGCCAAACAGAGATATTATATGAGCACCAACAAGGCTGACAGGTTACTGGCACGGCAGCTAAAAACAGCTGCTGTGGCCCAGGCCATTTTACAATTCGACTTTTGCAAAATACTATGAATCTTTATACACCTCGGAAAGCCCGGATCAGGGAATGGCTGAGGACTACCTCGATTCACTGCAAAGGTATCGCCCATGGAAAGGGAGATGTTAGAGGGAGACATAAGAGAGGATGAGGTGGAGGTGGCAATTCAATCTCTAACCTTGAATAAGGTTACCCTGCAGTCCTTTATAAGAACTTCAGTAGGAAGCTAGGCTCACTAACCGCTTTAATGCAATAGCAGGTGAGGGCAGAGTGACCCAGACCATGACAGAAGACAAGGTGCTTGACATGACATGACAGAAGCCAAGAAGCAGGAGCTCTAGCTGCCACACGTGTTGCAGGAGCAGCACCCTTCCCTACCTTCACCCGGCTGGGTTGCAAGGTAAGCTTCTGGGCACATTGTCCAGCTGCTCCCATGCCCTTATCACCATCGCTCGGCATCCTGCCGTTTATTTGCCTTATTGTTTATTGCACTGACGAAAAGCATCAAAAAGCTGAAAAATCATCTGCATTTGCACATTTGGTGCACTGATGCGAATCCGCCATTGCCCTACATGTGGTTTGATCCCACCTCCCCCAACAATTAACGCCCCATCACTACCGTCCCCTTCCTCCTCAAAATCTTAGACAAGGCCGCCCATAACCAAATCCAACACTACTTGGAAACTCATGCCATCTTAGGTAAAAGACAATCAGGTTTCCATAAAGGCCATGGGACTGAAACTGCCCTCTTAGATTTAAAGAATCAAATCACCAAAATAATGGACACAGGCAAACCTGCTCTCCTCCTATTGCTCAATCTCTCCGCAGCATTTGACCTAGTGGACCATGGAATCCTCACCTCTCATCTATTCAATGCAGCACACTTCTCTCATAAAGCAACCACATGGATCACCTCATTCCTAGAAGGTAAGGCCATGAAAGTGTACTCAGACCAGGCCAATGCGCCCCCCACCACCATCAACTGTGGAGTCCCACAAGGGTCATGCACCACACCGACCCTCTATAACCTCTTCACCAAACTCCTCTTTGACTTATTGGACACCCTCGGCATAGCCTACACAAACTATGCCGACGACACACAAGTTCTCCTCCCCCTCACCAGAGATTATGACCAAGACACTGAAGCTCTCCTAAAGATTTACACCACTATCCAACCTTGGATGGCTATTAATGGCCTTTGTTTAAACAGCGATAAAACGGAGATCATCATCCTAGCCCCCAGCGAAACTCTAGCCAATATCAGCAATGAATATTCACACATGACCATCGACCATACTAACATACCTGTCTCCACAGCCGTGAAGACCTTAGCAGTCTACCTTGACGCCACACTCTGCATGACAAGACAATTCAGCGCCATCTCCTCCGCATCCGCAATGACCACCAAACTCATTTACGCCATAAAACCCTACCTTACCGCACCCAACTGCCTCTCCATCGCAAGAGCTACAGTAGGAGCCAGACTGGACTACTGTAACGCCCTCTTAGCAGGCACATCAACCAAAGACCTAAACAGGCTCCAAATAGTGCAAAATAATGCCCTCCGCGCTGCACTGCACATCCCTAAATTTGACCATGTATCACAGGCCAGAAGAAATGCACAATGGCTCCCAGTCAAGGAAAGAATACATTTTAAAATACTCACACACAAATGCATCAATCACACAGCACCTCCCTACTAATCTGAAACCATAACTAAGAATGTGTCCCTCCGTCCTAAAAGAAGCCACCATTCTAACCAACTAAAAGTCCCCACTATTAGAAAAGCCAAAGCCGGCAGCATTGGTTTCCCTCACATAGCACCTAAGCTCTGGAACACCCTCCCCAATTCACTCAATACAGAACCCTCTCTGTACTCCTTTCGTAAATCTCTCAAAACCACACTATTCACTTAACCAAACATGCTCCTTTAATGCAAACCATCCTGTAATGTAAATTTCCTTGTAACCGTTTTGCCTTCCTCTGAAACCAGCTTATGTGCTTATCTGTAACAGCGCCACGATGGCCACGGGCTGTTGTGCGCTTTAAAAATACGAATAAATAAATACATAAATAAAAGGTGGTGGTGTTTAGGAAACCGAATAAAGATTAGACACAACGTGGGTCCTACAGGCCCATTGCGTTGATGAACATCGACGCTTAACTATAACACGGGCATCCTGGCAGCTAGATTATCCCTGCTACTACTCCAGACACACTGGTTGACCCGGACCAATCAGGGTTTATTACATGGCAGAAACTTTCGATAATACGAGAAGAATTACCCATTTGGTAGAGAAGCACGAAATGACAGGTACCGTCAGTGCTAATATCATTAGACGCTAAAAAGGAGTTTGACCGTGTAGAGTGGTCAATTTTATTTGCGGTCTTAACGCGTACGGGACAGGGGGCCAAATATGTGCAAATGGTGAGAGCGAACTATAGAAATCAGGTGATGCGACTATCGATCAGCGGCCGCCTTTCTTGATCTATCCCCATCACTCGCGGCACACGGCATGCATGCCCTTTATCTCGGTTACTATACGCAGTATATTTAGAGCCCCTGCTCATGAAGCTCAGGCTTAGTCATGCGGTGAAGGGCCTATCGTTTGGAGGAGAGGAGCATAAGGCTGTTGCGTTCGCTGATGGCATGTTAATGGCTCTCACAGAGCTGGAGACTTTGATACCGGTTCTGGTGACGAACTAAGGGGTCATTGAACAAGTTGCAGGGCTCCAAATCAACATGCAGAAGTCTGAACTTCTGAGCCTGGCGCTCTCCCCGGAACAGCGTTCAGTCCTACCGCAATATCCCCCTTCATGGTGGGTGGCGGAAGTATAAGGTACTTAGGAGTGAACATCGCAGGAACCAGAACACAGGTATATAGTAGGAACTATCCGAGGAACTGCGACAGGTTAATACTGACCTGGAAAAGTGGACCCCATCATGAATATGGTGACATTGTCGACAGTGCTGTATTACGTTCAGGCTCTTCCGGTCCCGGTCCTGGTTCCTTCTTTGTGGCACTGAATAGATTATTCTCCAAATTCATCTTGCAGAATAAATGGCCGCAAATAGCTCTACTGACCCTGATGGCTCCTAGGAATAAGGGGGGGGGGGCCTCCCTAACATTATTAACTATTACGAGGTGGCACAACTGAAAGTAGAACAGGAGTGGTTCTCTGGGGAAAACGCCTTGGGTGCACATGGATAGGGTGGTGGCAGGCAAGCCATTGGAGGATATATTATGGCTTGATAGGCAAGATCGACCCCAGAATACTAGCCTAAGCCAGGTAGTGTCAGTGGTGTGTGACATATGGGACCTACTGTTGGAATAGGGTGCCCAGTCGTCGTACCCGTCCCCCTTCACTTCACTTTTTCAGAACCTGCAGTTCACACCTGGGATGGTGTTGTAGGAAGCTGGTAGATATGATGCAGGAGAAGACAATACGCACGTTTGAGGACTGCAAACAACACATAGGGATCACAGAGGGGGATATAATGGGGTAATGGGGTATTACAAATGAAACACTGGATAATGAGCCCAGGGGTCAAACAAGCGGCGAGGAGGGAGTTCACCAAGTTTGAAAAATTAATTGTCACCCACTCAGGGACAAAGCAGATGCTATCTACACTATATAAAGTACTGATGGAGGCAGAGACAACAGCACGCTGGGGGTACATAAAGCAATGGGAGGCCACATTTGGAGTCGACGTCCCTATAGGTCACTGGGAAAATGTATGGAGGAATATACCTACATTGACGCGATCAACCAAATTCAGGACTTGGCATAAGGTTATGATGCGGTGGCACTATACCCCGGTAAATTTACACAAAATGTATGCGGCTAGTTCGCAAGAATGTTGGAGAGGGTGCTCGGGAAGGGGGGATTGGAAGCACATATGGTGGGAATGCCCAATTTTGGGTCCATTCTGGCCAGAAGTTTCCTCCCAGATATAAACAATGATCATATTTGATGCGGCCGAGCCTCCAGGAGTGGATGTGTGGGCTATTTGATACGGGAATTACTGCGCCGGCCAGAACCCAGAAGAATGCTTTCATGATGATGCTGATAGCAGCCTGGCAGGTGTCAGCAAAATGCTGGAAACAGAGGCAAACTCCAACGGGCATGGATTGGCTTCAGAAACTATGGGGGCTGCTTGCAATGGAGTGGGTCACATATTGCATCCAAGGGAATGGGGGAAATTCCGACGAGAGTGGGAGAGGGCAATGGCATACCTGCAGAGGGACCAAATGAAGCAATGGTGCCTGCACAATTTGCAGATATTGGACTTTGTGTGATAATTCAAGGAATGCTGAGGAAAGGATGGGGGAGAGGGAGGAGCTGGGAATAATACTGCTGCCAAGGAGTGGGGAAGAGGGAGGACTGGTATTGTTCTTTATACTTGCAAAATGCCAATAAAAATATTTACAAAATTCGTGTGCTTTAGGCATATGCTAAGAGTTCGAGCCTTGTATCCCGAGTGTGAGTCTACCATTGGCAGACTTTTGTAAAACTCCCTAACAGTTAGACAAGCACACTGAACCAGGAATCAGGCTGGTTTGCAAAGTAAAAATATTTATTTATGTATTCACAATTCAATCGCACTATGTTTTAATGGGTACACAATAATCACCAATGGGGTTATGTAACACTAAACAATCTCTTTAATCACAAGGAGTAATAGTGAGCACAACAATTAGGCACAGAAATAATACATTTGTGTGTGTGTTCAAATCAAATATCAGTGTGGTTACTATTTCCCCCTGCACAACCCTCAACAGGCAATGTAAAGAGATGAGAGGAGAGAGAGCAGGTATTCAGGAATAGCAGAATTCAAACAAAATATCAATCCTAATTTCCCCCCAGCAACACAAGAGAAAAACAGAATTGAATGGCAAGCGGTCAGAATGGTTTTAAAGTTATCTTGAGAATGGATTGGGTAAAAACACTAAATAGGGTTTAAATTGCTGAAATTGTTTACATTCTTATGGGAGCCACTTAAGATAGTATTAAATCATTGCTAGTGTTTATCTGTAACTAAGAAGCAATGCGAAATCTTAAAACTGAGGTCGGAAGCAATCAAAAGCTCTTTTACACGTGTCAGAATTTCCCTAAAACGAAATTCGCGGCAAACTTTTCAGTGCGTGGTAATCGCGATTACGGGAGAACCGTATGGATTTGGGATGCGGTTTTTGATGCAAATTAAAGCTGTGGATGTTAGCTACAAGCAGAAGAACTGAGGAAGTTATGAACGTTTTAGTGGAGGTCGTTTGTTTCGAGATAAGCGCAAAAATGGATAACAGGAATGCACTTTTAAAAGACAAATGGGATTTCTTATACAAGATTAGGACTATAGAAAAAGAGAATGCCACACATGAATCTCCATCAGTTCCTGGCCCGGGGAACCCTTCACGTGGTGGATACTCAATTCCTTTCTGGGATTCACTTTAGTTACTTAGTTACTCACAACACTAATTACTTACGATTTTTAGAATACAAATAAGAGAAGTTCAGCGTAAGAAAAGTTCTGACAATTCAAAAATACTCCTAACAATATCAGGTTCTGAAGACAAAAGAGGATGGGTTTAAGATAAGGATTAACTATGGACAGTACATATGCTAGTGACACAGTTCTATCTATGGATACTCACTAGATATGTTTCAAATGGAACCGTCAGGGATTCTGGTCAGGGATTCTGGTCAGGACAGACTGCTGGGCACACTGGACTGGACTGGGTCTGTTCACAGCAAGGCACAGGACTGGATCAGATCTGCAATGGCTCTGGTCACAGCACAGGACAACTGGATTGGATCTTTTGGTTCTGATGATAATTCTTTTAGCAGGCAAGCAGTACAGCACAGCCCGGCTGTATATATTTTGATGCTCACCTTTGGTGGTGGGATTCTGGTTCTTGAATTTAAGGCCTAGCTGAGAAGGGTTCAGCTATATAATGGGACTTTGTGCTTTGCCAAGTTTCTGGAGTCTGGAGCAAGTAAGATGGATAATTCTGCTGCAGGGTGCTTCGCCAGCATCGGGATAGTGGGTGAATCTGTCTGTTTTTTTCCAGTGCTGAGCTGTCTCTATTTATGCTTATGATAAAGGGGTGTGTGTGCTGGTTTCTCCTAAGCGCGCCCCTTTGCCAGGGATTGGTCAGGGTCTCCTCTCTGCCCTGATTGGAGGAGATAAACAGGGTGTCACCTTAATGGTGTGAATTTATGAGGCCTAGAGTTCACCCCTAGCCTCTGGAACACAACATCTACTTTTGACACAATACATATTTACACATATGCAACCTCTATAACAACCACATTTATAGATCACATATTTGGAGTAGCAGATACTCCACAAAACCCCGTCGCTGTAGGATCTTGTGTCTGCTTTCCACCGAATTTCGCCCTTTTTATCAGGAACACAATGTCCATTTTATCAGAAAATGTGTACATACGTGCGCGTTGAACATGGGCATAAGTGTATGAAGTTTCATGCTTCTATCAAAAATACATTTTGTGTAATATCACATTTTCCTCTGTTTCTTCCCAAAACATGTCACAGAGTTCTGGCGCCTTTTAAAATGTGCAGCCAATATTTACATTAACAATGCTGTTATTTTTGTGTTTTTGACAATTTTACACAGTAAGTTATCAGTCTTTTTAAAATGTGTCTTTAGTCCTTATTAAGCAACAAATGGCTGTTTGTCTCCGCCTCCTTCTATCTCCCTGCAGTTCAGAAGCAGTCTCCTCCCAGTTCCTCCTGGGCCCAGGCCCTTTACAACCCTTCACACTTGGCATTCCTTTGAGCTGGAGGATGTCCATTGTCTCCTTCCCCCTGCAGACCAAATTCTTGTCCCACCCTATAATCCTCACTTAGGGGTGATTTCCTGGTGGAGGGAAGCAGAAGGGAGAGGCCTTGCCTCTGTGGGGGAAGCCGTTATACTGGTTTGGTTGCTTTTAGTCAGGCTTAAATTCAAATGTTGATTCTGTTGCATTTTTTCTTGGCTTAAACAAACTTGTAATTTCAAAACAGGTAGCTAGAACACTTAATTCCAGATTCTAAACCATGGGATTAAACAGTTACAACATAGGTTACTCTCAGTAAGAGGCCACTTAGTTCCCAACCATTTGATTTTAGTTTGTACAAGTTTAAAATGTATACTGCAGGCTTCTGATCGCTGTCATTCAGGCGGCCGAGCGTACTGCACCCAGATTTTGACAGATTCCACAGGCAGGCAACTTTGGCTGTGGATGTTTCTTTGATACTTTCAGCTTTTCAGAACATTGTATGTTAACCACAATTTCTTATACTAAGTGAATTGTAGCACCCAGCAAGAATTCTGGATGTTTGAGGGTGTTTTGTGCCAGCATTCTGCAGTTTCAGGAACAAAGTAAAAAGATTTAAAGCATGGTTTTTGGATTTCCTTTAGCAGAGCACTGGTTTTCCCACTGTACTCAATTTTCACTTGTTGTGGAGCACAGTGACATATTTCAGGAGTGAGATCTCGGTTCCACCACTGACAAAATGCGTGGTAGATTGGGCAGCCATCTTTTTGTGTTTTGCAGAGCACGGTTTTCAGTGGTTTTGGCACGCACAAGGGTTTTGCAGCCATTTTGATGTTTATGGCACCATTACAACACAGTGATGCCGCATGGCAGAGCAAAAGTGGGTTAAGACATCCCACATAGTTGGGGAGAGGTGTACGAAGGTGTGGGGTGTTCCCCCTATTTTTGTGGTAAAAAAGTGATACAAATTGGCAAAAATAATTTGGCAACAAATAATCAGGAAATCATCATAGATCCCAAAATAATACCAAAGTCAGCACAAGACAAACTCCTATGGTCCTCTTATAGACCAATTGCATTCATAAATCTTGATTCAAAATTATATACTAGAGTTTTAGATAACCACAAAGAACCACTTTTAATGGGCACTATTGACTCGTATCAGTCTGGATTTATCCCAACAGAAGCATTGCTGACGACACCTGATGGGTCATTCACATAATAAGATCCGATAAGTTGCAAAGGTCTCGACAGAAAGGAGAGCTTCTCTTTCTTTATGCTGAGAAGGCATATGATCGAGTTTATTAGGAATTTCTTGATAAAGTCATATAGAAATCTGGATCTGGGGAAATGAGATTGATCATGATTCTGGTGAACTATAAAATGCCCTGGGCTAGGGTGTGTGAACGGAGCCTTCTCTCTCTCTCTTTTGATATGCCCAGAGCCACCAAACAGCATAGTCCGTGCATCGTTTTGCTCTGGTTATGAAGCAATTTGCCCCCTCACAAATGGAAGCACAAACAGCTAAGTGGTGTACAATGGGTGAAAACTGAGTAGAAGGTGTGCCTTTTCACAGACAATGTTCTGCTAATATTGCCCAAGGCTGGAAACTCCTTGAGGTGAGGGAAGAGATCCACATTCTCTGAGGAGTCAGGTAGTAATTGTGTCAAAATTGGAAATGTTTAATCAAACCATCTCAAAAGGAGAAGGAAGGTCTGGCTGGCTGGCTGGCTGGCTGAATACTGTTTAAATGGGGGCAATAAGTCCTTGAAGTACTTTGGAGAAACACTAACAAATAAGATGTCCTCCCTATATTGATCCTATAACAAGTGCATCCTTTATCATGTTAACCAGGACCGACACTGATGGATAAGGTTATAAGCCGCATGGATGGCCAGAATTGTGATCCTCATATTGAACATCCTTCTAACAGGGTGCAAAATGTGCACTTGCCACTAACTAGTGATAAATGACTCTTAGTAGAAATTGGTATGCTGTATGTATAGAATTGAGGCGGCAAGTGACTTTGTATGGCTGGCAGAGGCTTGCAACTTGAAATTTCTACCCTTGCTTCCAACATTATTGTAGGTTTGAAAAGCTACCGACAACAGTTCTTAGACAGGACCTCCTCCAACAACAAACAGTTCTAATGCATTTTGTGTGGTTAGGGTAAAAATCCCTGCATCAATAGGCAGATATGTTTCAAGCCAAGGCACAGGGGAGGGCTGGGGTGCTAGGATATTGGTGCTTATTTTAAGGCTAAGAAGCTACCTGTAATAGGGAAGTGGATGCAAATTGCGTAATAAACATTGCGGTTATCCATGTAACAAGCTATTGCTTATTAGTCATTAGGTCCAATTATCATTTTTTACAGAACCAATCATTTAAAAGAAATTGGAATAATTTAACAATTTAGGGTAAGCCCGATTGTTTGTGAATATACAAAAACACACAATATATACCTTGAAACATTTTAAAAGGTGTCCTCACATAGTGAATTTAACAGTCATATTGATTTACAGAAACTTTCCAACCGTATAAGAGTATGACGGAATGAACTGAACATATCCATCTAAATTAATACAAGACTATCAAAATATTCAAATATGAGAAAGGAGAGCATAGTGTGCACTCGCAGCTGGCCCCATGTCCTCCTTGGATCAACTATTGTTAACCTGTAAATGTTTTCAGTTACATTGATAATACATTCTAAATTGAAAACATAGGACAATAATTGGTTGAGCAATTTAAATTACAATCTAAAGTGTTGCATTAATGAATCTGTATTTATGTTATTTCTTTCAGCTTCTTCGCACTGTTTTTATGCCTGTGAATATAATTTCATGTTTTGGTTTCAACATTGTAATTATGACTTGATGACTTCCGTTATTATTTTGCTCACTTATTATTTACTGAACGCCACCACACAGAATATTCACCCGGATAAAGGGTCTTTAAACCTGCAACACGTGTTGTCTTAGTAATGTAATATTAGGTGTCATAATGCCAAAATAATTAGATGAAAAATGATGTTGCTTCAATGAAAGATGAATGTACAAAACTATACTTCTGTTTGTAGACAATAAAATGTGCAAGCCTCTATTAAAAACGGGAAAAGTTATTGTAATCTGTAGTGTACTAGCAGCTAACATGACCAGTGACTAGTGGAACGTTGGGATGGAATGGAGATGTGAGGAATCAAGAAGGGAGACGGTTGAGAGAGCCAAGGGAGAAGAAACAGAGGGGGCCTGGTCGCTAAACTGCTGGTGGGATTAAAGGGAAAGGGAACATAAATAAACATACCCGTTTCCTACATCTGGATTCGGTGTGATCACTGCAATTAGGCGACAAGCTCCCACAGGCTTCACCACGCGTGTCGATCGTCAGGGGAGCACATCGGCACTCCAAAGAAACCTGGTAGGAATTGTGTGCTTTGTGTATGGTCGAGCAACCAGTGCAGATGTAAATGATTGCGGCCCCTTCAAAGGAGACGGCAAAGGTGGAGATTCCCTTTGTTTAGCCCGCACCACAAAGCCGTTGTGTTAGAGGAAAGTACCTTACAACGTCTGGCAGCGCTCACCAGCAAAGAGGCCAGTCAATCGTGTTGCCTAGCAATGGTAAACAAAAGACTGTAGAACACTGCGCAGAGCATTTTTGGAGAACGTACTATTGCTGTCAGGGTAGCTCGACAAGGATATTACAAAGCCCTCTAGGGCTGAAAGGGAATGGGGAAGAATATTTTCCGGCGCCTGGGAATGGGCGATTACCTGGTCCGGGAAGGCCGTAATGACCCGGTAATTACCCATTCCTGGGTGCCGGAAATAAAATGATACCGGCGGCAGCCGTGCCTATATTACAGGCACGGCTACCGCCAGTATCATAATGAGGCACCATGTGTCCAATGACACCTGTGGACTCAACTCCCAGAATCACCCAAGTACTGAGATGAGGAGGATGAAGGAGTGTGTACAAGTTATCAAGAGCTCGAAGCACAACATGCAGTCTAGTTGTTTTGCCAAATTACCTTTGTGTGGGACATTTAAAGATGGCAACCGCACTACTGAAGGGGGCAGTGCAGGAGACGGCATCAGCTCATATGCAGAGGCAGTGTAGCAGAGGAGACCACCAGGATCGAAGGAGAAACACAGTGCACGAGCAGCAAGTGCCGTGAAGATGCTGGGAACCACAAAAGAGTTCCTGGGTGCTCGGCAGCTGGAAGAGGCAGCGTTCTTCAGACCAAGACCTGAAGGGAAGCAGGCGTGACTGCTGAGCCATAACGGAAAGGGCGACTGCTACTCCAGAATGGGAAGTGAGTGAAAGAGCTTCACCGCACAAGCGCAAACCGGACCGGAGATGCTGAAGAGAACTGCTGAGTGTACTACGAGAGAAATGTGAGACAGACACAAAAAGGTATAGTTGTCTCAAAGTTAGCCATTTATTAAAATGAAATGCGGTGAGATAAACGCCTATCTTTCCCTATCCTAAAGATGATGTCCGTACCTAGCAAACTAAACTAAAGATAGATGACCTCACACTAATCCATGCAACAAAATGACACAAGAAATATATGGCTGTCTTCAATTCAACAACAGTGTAAAAGTTCAAACTTATAGATTTTTGGAAGTACTCCTTGTGATCAGGGGTGGTTCCCTTCCCCTGGATCAATGCAGGGAAAGCCTTAGAAAAGTTCTGATTCAACAAAGTTCTTGTTCAATTTAAACACAAAAAATAATTTCCGGGGGCGCTGTTGCGCTAGACGGAGCATAGGAGCTCCATGCTGGGCGACAACATCCGTCCTAATTTATGCCTCTGTACGATTAACTCCTGACAAAAGAAGACTGCTCCACCAGACCCCCCACCTCTGCCACCGCAGTACTGGCCCGACACTCCTACCAGATCCAGAGATATTTTGGTTTTCTTGCTGGCCGGGAGGCGGCATCGGCCAGATCCGCCCTCCTCGCCAGGAGTTCCCGAGGCATAGCGGCAATATGTGGGGGAGAGGCGGAGGACTGCGGCCCGCGCCAGCTGGTGCCGCAGAGAGATTACTCACCGCCGATCCTGAGGGGTCACTTTCATTCTGCCCCAGGCTTTTCACCTTAAGCTAAGACCCCCCCCCCCCCCGCTGCTGCTGACACGGCATCCCTGTGAACCTCACACTGGGCGGGAGCCAATGCGGTTCAGGCCAGTAACCCGCAGGCATCTTCAGCACAGCTTCGACGGGGCGGGACCAGTTCCCCCCACCCCCCGTGGTCTACACACTCTGCTAGCACACTGTGGCCCTGGCTCCCCCGGGCGCTGAGGACGACGCCTCCCGCTGCACACAGGGAGTCCTTATACTGATACGCGCTGTGCCCGTTGGTGACACCGGATCACCCCCTGCGGCTGGCTCCTCTCCCTCCCCCCGCTGAACACTGAGCCTGACTCTGCATAGCTCCGGCGTGTATCGGAGGAGTCGCGCTCCTATGCCTGGGGCTGGATCGGGGTGGTAGGGGTGGGGGACCTCCACTCCTCCCCCGCTACGTGGGAGAACACAAGTCATCCGACCATCGCAGGGCTGGACTGGCCTCATCCACATAGCCAACTTTACTGCAACCTACGCTTCATCTTGCTGCTAAACTCCAGCTGTCAATCTCACGACACACACAAGCTGCGAGAAACTCCCAGTTATATAGGTTGACCTCCGTGCCCCCTCCCGGATCTACTCTGGTCCGAGCCTGGGCGGATGGACTGGGCCCCCACCTGCAAAAGTCACGCCTTAACACCAATTTACTCCTGCTACTCCGCTGCCATATCACCATCTCTCCGCCACACCTTGATACTCTGCGTACTCAGCTATGTTCACACACACACACTGGATACATGGTCATCATCCTAGCGCCCAGGGACGGCGCGCACACCCAATTGTGTGTGCCCTTCCATCTATAAGAACCGCACTGTGTTTGGCAGTTCCTGACATGAGCCCGCGTGGACCAGGCGCCGTGGTGCCCACTCCCATACCGGACCCACCAGGGTGGACCCCTCATCTGGGTTGGACGAACTAACCTTTCAGTATCCCTACGTAACTTACTGGAGGCTACTCTAGCTCTTAATACTGTCCCAAGTCCGGGCCCTACACTTAAGTTCAGCTTAACACTCGGCAATACACCCTGACTCTCGGGCTCACCACCTATTCGCCACGGACCACGTGTTTGTTCTGGAGACGCAGCCCGAACTGGACACGCACCATGTGGATACTCCTAGGGTGCCCCCACGCAGAACGCTCACAGCCTGAGGATCCACTCGGAATCATGACTGGGGGTGGGGGGGAAAGAAATAGAGCTCTATCAATATGTTCGCGAGAACCCCAGCCAAATCGTCTGAACCCGATCTTGAACCCGCTCCTGGCATGTACACACCTGCGGACCCTGCAGAATCTTAGAAGATGTTCGAATTAATGCGAGAGGGGTTCACTACCCTACACTCTAAACTCAATGACATGAACAATATCATTGATTAAGGCTCACATGGAAAAAACGGATGGCCGGGTTACGGAAGTTGAGTCCAGGGTGGGTACTGCAGAGGACGACATAACCTTCCTCTGCACTGAAATCGCCACCTTGTCCAGACAGGTCTCGGAGGTTGCTAAAAAGAACGAGGATCTCGAGTCCCGCTCGAGACTCAATCTCTGCATAATCGGTATCACCGAGGACAGAATAGAGGGGCCCATGGAAGACTTCATTGAACACACCTTGCTCCAACTGCTGGACTCTCCGAAGTTATCCCCACAATTTGCTATAGAGCGGGCCCACCGCGCCCTTACAGCAAAACCTAAACCTGGCGCACCCCCACGTGCCATCATCCGTGATGTTTTTGATCATGATAACTTCCTGGAGTGGGCAGACTTACCCGAGGCTGTGCGAAAGAGGTCACCCGTATGGCTCCAATACTCAGGCCTCTGCCGCTTCCTTAAGAGGAGCTACCTGAGTTTTCCCACCTATCCCCCTGAAGATCTTATTCTCGCTGAACTCATGGACACCAGCACTTCTAGGGGGAAGATCTCCAGACTATATACTCTACTAGAATCCAAGTCCAGTCCACCGTTTGATAAACTTAAACGCTCTTGGCCAGAGGACCTAGAGACTGACATCACCGATCAACGCTGGAAACGTATGTGTGCTCGCACCCACGAAGTGTCCTGTAATTCACGCTTCAAACTTATTCAATTCAAAGTCCTGCACTGGTTTCACTACACTCCTCTCCGGTTGCACTGCATATCACCAGATCATTCCCCCAGATGCGGCTCCGGTGAAGCGACTTGCATCTATATGCTCTGGTCATGCCCATCCCTTACCCAATTCTGGAGGGAGGTATGCTCCACAATGTCCGACATCCTGGATCACGTTATCACCCCGTCCCCACTGAGCTGTCTATTCCATGACCTTCCCGGCCTTGGCCAAGACTCCAGGAGACTGGCGGGTCTCTGCATGCTTCTCGCAACTCGATGCATCCTATTATGCTGGCTCAGGCCCCATGTCCCCACACATTCACAGTGGCTTGCTGCCGTAACCTGGGCCTCAGACACTGAGGAGGCCTGGGTGTCTCAACTTCCCCCAGCATCCCAGCCCAGATGTATCTGGTCCCCGTTCCGTTCTTACCTCTCCTCTATATCCGCCAGTGATGTCGATGGGTCATCAGTGTCTGCCTCTCCCATCAGCAACCATACCTGAATCATGTACTAATTATTGTTCATTCATTTGTTTAATGAGTAACCAGGCGCAATGTCTTCTATGCATGGACGTCGTTGCTGTATACCAACTGTTAGTACTGATACTGTGATTGTTGAATGTAGCCTCTTGCTCGCCCCTCTCTGTAATTTGAAGTGCTTTAAATAAAGATTTTTTTTTTTAAAATGTCCTTCCAATGCGACCTTCTGCTTGTTGTGCTCCACAAATGTCTTTCTCACAAAACGTAAGTTCATAAACCAAAGCAATTCATGTCTTTCAAGATGCAAAAGCAATTATTAGTATATCACACTTGTTCTTCAGATAGATTACTTTTATCAGGATAGCACAGCAACTACCTGTGGTGATGTAACAGTTTATCAGGATGATAATATGATTAACAAGTTCTTTCCACCACACCTTGTTGCCACAGTCACACCTCTTCAAAATATCTTCTTCTTTCCTGGTATAATCGCCTGCCAGAATAAAAACTCCTACAACTACTTGTTTCATAGTGGCAATATTTGTTTCAAGGTTCTCCACACCAGTATCCCATGTAAGGAAGGTTGAACAAAGGCTGCCTCTTTTTATAGTCTCTTGCCAATGTGGGTTACAGGTGTCCACAAGTTGGTATCCTAAAGAAGGGCACTTGCGCCCTTGATGTCTTTGTGCTGCTTCTTTACATCCCCTTGGCTGTTGGCAATGCGGGTTACAGGTTTACCCAAATTGGTATCCCAGAGAAGGGGAATTGCGCCCTTGTCACCTTTGCACTGTTGCTTTATTAGTTTGGTTTTCAAAATCATTAATTTCTGCAAAATATTCTGCTTGGAGCGCTTTCGGTTCAACTTTAACTTCAGGCCAACTCACTGGTCTGTTTGTGGCATCTCTGCTTCCCTTTCTGCTGCTGCAACAGAGTTTCTGCACTCAGCTTGCTCCTCTGCCAGGATCCGCGTAAGCTCAGCGGTCTGCCCGCCTCTTCTGCGGAGCTCTGACCGCTCCATTACACATCCGCGTCCTCCAGCTCACTGATGCAGCACACGTCGGGTAGGGAACATGGTTCCCATACGGCTGGGCTCTTCTCCCATTGCCGTCCACAACGCAGCTTCCGGCTACATACACTCTGCATTGTCGTCCGCTTTCTCTGTTCGCGTCAGCTGGCGTTCTTCCTCTGGTTTCTGCAGCATTTCCATGTCTCTGGACTGCTACTGCCTCTACTACTCCTGTCACACTTCTCCCCATCTGAAGCCCATTCTTGAGTTTAAATGTCCCGCTCACATGACTTGTTCTACAACAACTAGACCGCACATTCTGTTCAATGGTACCTATGATCCTCAGTAACTCTTGACTTCCGCTTCCTCGTCCCAGTAACACATGCATGGATATTTAAGTCCATAGTGGTTTTGGTTCTTTGATATTCAGTTAGTTTTAATTGCTTGGTGAACTGAGAGTTATCAGAGTTAGGGGATACGTAAAAGGTTTGGGATTTAACAATGAGACCAGAACCTCCACTTAAGACAAAATCGTGACAATTAGAAAATGGCAAATTTAATACCTGAACTCGCAAGGCACAAACCTTATGCTGTTTAGATGACCTTTCATGACATGATCTTTGTGTAGGTTCATGGGGGGCACTTGTGCAATGACAGCATGCCATTATGTAATTGGGAATTATAGGATTTTCACCCTCACAAGAAGATGAATACAGCGTCTCTCCCGAAGGAGTCACCACTTCCCCTTGATAACCATCTCCTCCCATGTGACCCTCCCTCATATCACATCACCCACATGTATAGGATCAGGTCGAGGCTGCCTTCCCCTCGCCGCATGGGAGGAGACTTTAGGCTGGGGTTCCATTATGCCTCTGCAGAATTCCTCATAGAACGCGAAGCCAGTGGAGAACGCCGATCATTCCGACAACCGCACCAATGACAATCTGAATCTAATACCATTTCTCAGAATGCAGGAAGTTTGATTGCAGAAAAGGGAAAGTACAGAATCAAACCCCAATGAGCTACAGATGCAAGAGATGCAAGTGTGGGACAAAGTTTGAGCAGCATTACTGCAGACATATAAACCAAACCTAGAACAACACATGCAATTCTGGTGATACAGATGAACTGAGAAACATAAGAAGTCTTGGCAAAGGAAAGATACCAGGCAATTGAAACGCATAAGAAATCCTGACAGGGGAGTATACCAGGCAGTCAAGTCACAAGAGATGTCCTGGCAGAAGAGTACACCAGGCAGTTGGAATTGAATGAGGAATCCTGGCAGCAGAGTACATCAGGAAGTTGGAATGGCATAAAGATTCATGGCAGGAGAGTATACCAGACGATTTGCAAAGCTAACAGAAATACTAAAGGACAGTGTTTTCTAAACAGCTGAGAAACTTGAGTTAAAGAAAGACTGTTACAGAACATGTTGCCTAAACAGGAACCTTGTGAATCAAGGAGAGACACAAAGGAACTGTTAGTAAAAGAGACGATTGCCATCCTACTTGAGAATCCAGGGGAAGGGGAACATCCTCTGTATCCAAGGTCTTCCAACTTGGAGAACATTTTTGTTGGAGTTACTTCTTATTTTCAGTTTTGAACACCTTTTTTGCCAATAATAGGTTGAAGACATTTTCTTGCACCCTTTATTGTTTTGTTTATAGTGTGAGGGCCAGGATAGGACAGTTTGGACACAAGAGCGGCTTTTTAGTTATTGACATCCTGACACAGACAGATCCTTGGTTTTGCTTTTTAGGTAGGAAAGTCCTCTTTCGAATAGAGTCAGAGAGGAATTTTCCCAACCCATTTTCATTTAATAAAGGTCTAACTACAAAATGACAACCTTGTGTCCGACTCTCATTGCTGACTCCTCACAGTTGTCGTACATGGTTTGGGGTCTACAACCCCAATTGATTCAGGATTGCATCTGGTAGATTGTAGAGACACATGCATGATGCAGAATATAGCTCTGCCAATCACATTTCTTCCTTGTCCGGGGGAACCGCCTATCCCTTGGAAGCGATGGAAGAAATCATTTCAGCATTATGGCGCTGCCTTCTGTGGGATCAACTATGGGGTGGAGAGAAAGAAATCTTTGCTCATGCATTGCAACCCTGGCGCAGGAAAAGTATAATGACTTACCTGAACTTTCGAACAAGGAATCACCTGTGGGATATATTTACCCACTCAGCAGTACTCCCATCCATAACAAAGCTGCACTTCAGCAGAAACAGCAAATTGGCTGCGCTGACTCCTTTGAGCACCACTGCCTCACATCAAAACTGTGTTTTGCAGTTACCAAAAAGATGGCTGCACCATCTGGCCAAGCACATATTGGGCAGGATGGAAAAAAGGGGGCACACCGATAAAGCCTGCCAGTGTGTTCTCACATGTACAAAAGAAGTGGAGTGAAAAAGCATTGCTGCCAAAGTTCCCATTTGAAACAGTGAAATATTTACATTTAAAAATGATGCCGCTCTAATGCTCTTTTCCTCTGATTCTTCATCACACTACTTTAATTAAGGAGGCCCTGCCATGCCCATTCACATCCACATTGTGATCCAGCAGACAAGAGCAGTATCCCTGAATGACAGGCTGCTGTTCAGGTCTGAAGAAATCAAAAGAAGCTTTACTTCAGCTACACCGGAAAGGCTTTACTTTTGGAATACAAAATATCAAAGATCAATGCTTCAAAGAGGCCCTGGCTCTCTGGGCCTATGTCCATTTCAGTGCATCTGTGTTTAAGCAAATTGCTGCATACAAGAAACTTATGCTGGCTACAAAACAATGTGTGAATTCAGAGGGAAGAGAAAAACCGAAGTTGCAAGGAAAATGTCAGCCGGCACCACATGCTTAAATGTACTTTTGCAAATAAAGAAAAATACTTGTTTAAAAGTGTATGTTGGATAAGGCCCTGCCCTCATCTAGCAATGTGAAGGAGTTTTGTGCTGTGAAACATATATGGGAGATTTCATTCAACAGGCTTTCATCTGATTCCAAACAAAAATAAATAAAATAAGGAATTAAATTGCATTGGCTACATGGGGGAAATCGGCCCCAAACAGGTTTCTGCTTGGGGGTTGCCAGCAACAGAAGGCCCCTCACAGTAGATGCTAGAACACACAAGTGCTAATTGCTACCTTGGCAGACTCTTGTCTGGCTGAGGCCTCTTACAATGGAGGTTCTGGGACACCAACCTGTGAAGTGGAGCGGACCATAAACCTTCAATTAAACTGGGAAACCCCCATCCCACACGGGGCTGAAGTGACAGTTGGTGGTAGCTGAAGAGACAAAAAGGGTCCAGTGAAGGACAAAGGCCAGCCCATTTGTTTCAAAAGACTATTTTATTAAGAAACTTTGAAGATGGTTATTTTTGCAACAGAAATTTGCAGGAATGTAAAAAGTTAACAATTTTAATGTAATTTTGTGGGTTTTAATTTAAGACCTTGTAGCCTTCACTGCCACCTTGGGAACAGAAATGGCAGAGAATTGGGTATTCCAAGAAATGTGTACATAATGCCAATGTGAAATTCAAGACTGACATGCCTAATGATAATCCATACACATGTATAAAGTTATAGAATTGTAGGCAGAATATTTCACACTAAAAATTTCTAAAAATTATTAGAAGGGTGAAACAATGTCTTACAAACTGTAGAGTTGGATGGCATACTCTTCATAAAATATGTAACCTGTTGATGTAATTTGTTAAAATGCCACAACTGTACAAATGTGCTATTTATGTCAAAGCTGGATTTTAGCTAAAGTAACTGTGGGAGGTTCTGGACATTGTAAAACTCACATCATAAATCTGACATCATGCCCCTTAAACCCAACCAGCTGAGAGGAAGGTGGTAACTATCACCCCTGACCAATCCAGTTGTTTAGAGGCGTGCTTAGCTAAGCCTGCCCTACCATATAATTCTATGATGTCACCATGCTCTATACAAAGGGTGGCTGACAGAACTCTGGACACACACACTTTCCTGAATTTCCTGCGCCTACATTCCTGATCTTCTACATTCATCTTGCCAGATTCCAGATCACACTGCAAAGCCAAAACATAGCTGATTCCAGATTCCACTGCAAGGCCAAAGCATTGCGGATCCTACCCCAGCAAGGCATCAATCCTGAAATCCCACTAAAAATCCCAATAACCAAAGGGAAAAGCTGTGGTATTCTTTTGGGAAGCACCCTGAGACCAGACCAGCGTTTTGCCCATTAACTGTATGCCCGCTGCAACCCTGCCATCCAGCTGTCCTTGTAATCCAGAGACCAGACAGGCCCAGCTGTTGTTCTGCTAGGAGAGTCCGCCGCTATCTGGTGACCCGAGACCTGGAGTCCAGAACCCGGCTGACTGTTCCTAATCCCAAATTTAAGAGGGGACTGTGAGTATCCCCCATCCCATCACACATAGGCTACCCCATCTTGGCTTTTGTCTTTGTTCCATTCTCTAAGCAACCCTATCCATACCCTGATAACTTGTATAGACTGTTCTAATTTTCTGTGCACCCTGTTCTTGTTTCCTAGTGTTAGCGCAATACTTTCATGCACCTCATCTTGTAACTCATTAGTAATATTTGGAGTAATTTAAATAAACTCCCGCATAGATCAGAACCCGGCGGGAAAAGGTTGACGCTGTGAATCAATCTTTGAACGTACCGTGGCTTTCTTTAACAATATAGTCTATATAATTTCGTTTAAAATTTGCCTTTCATTTTTAAAACCGATTTTCTCTTTTTAACTGCTCTATTTTCCTAAAAATTAACCTTATTCTACCTTCCAAATCTCTCTCAATTCACCAGCAATAGCCCTCCTTTCACTTCTGTATTGTCCCTGTGCAGTGCATCTATCACCCTGCCCAAAATCTGCATTCTGATTCAGTGTTTTTCACCCATTAAAAAAAAAAAAAAATAACGTTTTGCCATTTAAAACTGCAAACTAGAAAAAATGCAACTTTTCCATGTGTGAATTCGGCTGCACTGGATTTTCAATTTCAATCTGCGTTGTGGACTGTATACTTTTGTGATACCTTACCTTATGGTTGATAGTGATATAACATCCCTGATACTGTGATAAAACATATGTATATCATTATTTAAACACACATATAATTAATTGTCAAAATCTGAGTGTCATTTTAGGCCTTTGCAAAGGATTTAAAATCCTTTTCGTTTTTGCCTCTTATTTTGTGAGGGAAGGTTGGATGTTGATCTGTTTGCTGCCTCTTATCCCTGATCACCTGCTGCTTCTTTCTATCCACTAAGAATTATTGGTGGGTTGAGGGAACATTGCAGGGGGAAACCTTCACTTGGATGCTATCTATCCTTATTCAAAAAGTGCTCCTATTCAATTGTGCTTTGGATATGTTCATGTAGAAGGTTAACCAAGTGTAGTTCAGTAGATTCTATTGTAATTATCACCCCATTGGTGATTGCTGCCCAATATTAAAATGTGTGTGATTTTTGTGAATTTTAAAATAAATATTGTATTTTCACCAACCAGCCTGGTTCATGGTCCATTGTGACCCGGGGTATTTGTAAAAGGGGGTGTTAAACGGGTCGGGTACCAGCTCAATTTGAAATTAAAGAAAATGCATTCCCATTGAGCACCACATCCCAGGCTAAGACCAAGTGTCCTGGTCCAGTGTGTGACGCCCGATTGGAATCCTTAACACACCTAATCTCAACGAATAGGAGAAGTGTATTGCTAAGCTGGATAAGCATTAAGAGTGCAAGGCCAGCATCGTATTAGAGAGATATACATTTGGAAAAAGGACTGAGGAATTTGAGGGTGTCCTCGCTTCTTTCCCCAATATATCCTCCTCCTGGGTGGCCATGGAAAGGCCATTGCTCCTGGATTCTGACCCTGGGGGTGGATATGCGAGGGAAGGTCACCTGGCTGAAAGGAGGATGCGGCCTCCTGGGGTGAGACATTTCCCTTTCAAAATGAGTGTTCTGTCCCTCAAGCCTTTATAGGCTATTGCCAACCCTTTCCCTATTTTCCCCTAAAACATTCCCCAAGAAACACCAGTTTGGTACTGGGACGAGGAAGAGACCAACTAGAGAAACATCGTCACTTTACTGACACACACACACATACAAACCCCAGTTGTGTACTGGGACGAGGAGAAGGCCAGCAAGAGTAATGCAGGACTCCAGATTCAACAGTGAGCAGTCTAGTCCTTTTTGGACCAATCAACCTGGCGGGAGCTTTAAAACGCAGGAAGTACTGCGAAAATGGAGTCGGCTGCAGAAGCAGATCTACAGACTGCTGGACGAGAGCAGACCTCTCGTGGAAGGCGGCATGGCAAGCGGAGCACTCGAGAACCCATGGAGGATGCAGGGGGAAGTGCAACTGAAGGAAGCTGGAGGTCAACAGAGGACCGTGAAAAGAGCACCGGCATGACTAGGCGAAGCTGCCGCGTGAGACTCGAGCAGCGAGAAAAGCATCGTAGGGGTGAGCGAAGCCATGGTGAGCCGCCGGAAAGACAGAGTGAGGCACCGTACGAGAGAGAGAGAGAGAGAGCTTGTGATGGCTGCAAGCCTCTCTGGAATGCTGTAAGCTCCGACTGGTGAGTCAACCAAGGAAGGGGAACACCGAATGGCAGGCGAGCACGCAAAATCAGTAATGAATAAGGATTTGAATGAAAGCAAGTACTTTATGAATACCGATCTGATTGAAAGCAAGTTTGTGAAACTTCCTGATATAAGGAACTGTATGATATGAGAAAACAAGCATTGCTAAGAGCCACAAGAATATAAGGAACTTTGGCAGCCTGATGGGAGGAGCCAGCCAATCAGGTTGGCTTGGATCGCAGGCTGAAACTGGCGATCTCAGCCTGCGTTCCATGCTGCCTGACGCCCGCTTCACCCCCACCGCCATCTCCCCCCCCCCCGAGCATTCAGCCCAGTTCTTAAAATGGTGTCTCCTTTTCCACCACCCCCAACTTACCTAATTTTGGCTGCTGCACTCGCCGCAGCTGCTTGGTCCTCCTGGCTCCCAGAGGCTGCCATGGAAAGGGAAGAGGGGTCCGTATGGAGCCCCACTTCCCTTTCCATGGTGGCCATCTTGGAATAGTATTTTCCAACCGCAATCTGGACGCTGCGAGGAGTCACGTTCGCAGCAGGGAAATTCTTTAGATTAGCCCTGTCCCAGCATTTGAGACGGTTGCTAATGGCCTTAACCCCCGATCCAAAGGCTGGATCAGGGGTAATGGCCCGGAGCCCTCCTTATAGGGCCTTGCTTCACTCTGGCTATCTCGCAGGCTACTGGGCCGTTACCCACTTTTCCAGCCCTTGGAACGAAGGGGGTTAACGCCAATGTATAATATGAGAAAACAAGCATTTGCAATAGCCATGAGAATATAAGGAACTGTATGATATGAGAAAACAAGCATTGTCAAGAGACAGGAGATGAAAGTGCAACAAGTGAATGGTGTCAAAAACAAGCCACGACACAATATTAAAAAGGAGGTGATACGAGGATAAATCAAGCACCACTGTAAAGATGAAGCAGAGGCAACGTACCTGTGAAGAGGAAGCAACTAAGGTGTGTCGGTTGCGTGACATGTAATGGGTGGACCGTGTGGTCCAACAACTGCGCCTAGACCGAGTGCACCCCTCTATGAAAAGGCCACTGAAAGAAACTTGTGTATAACTTTTGTCTGATCTGAACTCAAGGATCTGAACTATATAGCAACATTGGTGAAAGGTAGCCAAATCAGAAGAGCTGGGAAGTATCCCAAGGAATTGTGGTGTTTTGGAAAGCTGAAAGACTTGAACTCTTGGGGAAGGGAACCCCTGTGCATTGTGAACTATATTGAACTTTAGGCAAGGGAAACCCTTTTACATGCCAAGAGCTGCAAGAAGCTCTGAACTTTTATTTGAACACTACGTATTTTGATGCTGATATCCCCACACATTGTATACAATTACATGCAAGGACAAGTACAGGTTTTGGACACAGACCAATATTTGCTTTGGACTTCCTGACGCAGACTATCCTTAGTTTCCTTTACGTAGGGAAATCCCACCTTAGCACAGGGCAAGTTAGGCCTTTTTCCAACCCACATTTTGAGTGAAATAAAAGTTTATAGTCCAACTTTATTCTGTTGTCTGTCTACTTCATGATGCCATCACAGGACAGGAATGGAAAAGACGTCCGTAGAGATGTTCATCACTGCTTTAAGGTGTTTGGCAAGGACATGTAATTTTGTACAACAAACTGATGAGATGCTAGGGGAGAAATGTATGCTTGAGTGCAGGGACAGCAAAATAAGAGAACAGTTGTGGTCAAAGGGTGATCCACCCTTGGATGAGGTCTTGAGGATTGCGAAAGACGTTGAGCACACTGACAAATGTGTAAACGCTCTCGAAAATAAGGTCCAACTAAGCAAGGTGCTAGAAGAGAAAAGTACCAAAAATAATGAGGCAGTGGCTTCTGTCTCTAGTAGTAAACTTCCTGCCAAGTTGAAGGGAACAAATCCTATTAGGATGAATACATCAAAAGGCGCAACTTTATAAAAGAGTTGCTACAGGTGTGACGCTATAAGTCACGTTGCTAACAGTGCATCCTGCCTAGTCTTAGAGTTTAGGTGATCAAGGTGTAAGAGAAAGGGACATTTAACTAGATGCTGCAGATCAAGCACCACTAACATAATAGGTGAGTTGTATGATCATTCGGAGGAGGCAGTTTTCACCGTTAGTGATGAAGAAGAGGAGTTGGTCATGGTGATCATTGACGGATGAGAGGTTGCGATGTTGACCGACTCTGGTGTGAAAGTATACTCTTCTTCCGAAGAAAGTACTTGATGCAACATTTCCGGGAAGACGACTGATGCAGGTAGACACCAGAGCTACAGCATACAGTGGCTATCAAATTCTTTTTACCATTTAAATTATACTAATGCATAAAACAAAAGGCACCACAGTTCTCTCTGACGCATACAACCTCTGCAGACAGGAGCGCATTACAACAACCTTTACCTAAAAACGTCACATATTGCAGTTGGTACATATATCGAAACAATCACACAATCACAAAAGTAACAAAATAACAGAAGCCAAAACAAAGTATAAATCAATCACAAAATTCAGTATGGAGGTTGTAAGAGCACAAAGCGCAAGATATGGATGTTATAACAGCGACAAGGACGCCATCTCATGAGGTTTGTGGTGTATTCCAGGGTTATCATGCAACTCACAAACGCAATAAGGAGCCCCCATTCCACAAGGAATTGTGTCATCTCACCTTTAAGCGATGCATCTATTTTACACATTGCGGCCCCAAACCACACCCTTGCCCACCACTCCTTCACGTCTGGCACAATGAAAGACTTCCAATTTTTCACCAGGGCCAACTTCAATGCTACCAAACAGTGGGTTGTCAGCTTAGAGGTTTTAGCCCCCAATTTATATTGACCCTGCAAGCCTTCATCACCAAGTAGCACCACCTGGGGGTCTGCTGCCAAATCCACCCCACTAATCCTTTTTATTCTAGCCAACACCTCCTTCCAAAACACTTGGGTGATTGGACATGTCCACCACATGTGGAAAAAGGTACACGAAGGGATGGGGCGGGGGAAATCGCCAGCATGTTGGAAAGTGCATTGGGTTCATCTTATTCAACCGTTCTGGGGGTAAGGCAGGGTTCGAAATTGCCAGGAGCTAGGAGCTGATGATATAAAGATGGAAGAGATGGTCTTCCCAGGTCTTACTATAAATGACGATATCATCAATGTAAGCTTCACAAAAGTCTGAATAGGGTTGTAGGAGATTATCCATAAGACATTGGAACGTAGCTGGTGCACTGTGTAGGCAGAAAGGAAGGATTTTAAACTGGAATAACCCTAGGGGTGTTGAAAACACATTTTCTTCCCTAGTCTGACCCATATACAGGGACTTGCCAGTACACCTTAGTTAAATATGGGGTAGATAGGTAGGTGGCTGTTCCTAGTTTATCAATTAGGTCATCGTTGTGTGGCATGGGATAGGCATCTAATTCCGATGTGGCATTGACTTGACGAAAGTCGATGCAGAATTTCCAGGACCAGTCGGGTTTAGTGACCAACACGATAGGAGAGGACAATGGACTTGAGGAAGGCTCAATGATATTAGCCTTCAACATTTTGTTGACTTCCTCGATCACTACCGGTCTACGCACCTCTGGTAGACAATAAGTAGACAATACAGTTTTAGGTGAACTACTTTGCTTTTAGGTGTTCGAATCTAATGATACGTACAGTTTACTCTTCCCAGTTTTTCTGAGAATACATCAGGGAATTAGACTATTACGTCCTTTATATCTTCTCGTTGTTGGCTATATAACTCGGGTGGAATTAAGTCAAAGTTATCTATGTCTTCGGGACCAGGCAGGCTAGAACTTTGGCATGGGTGGTTGACAGGATTTCTTTCCACTCTTTTAGGAGGTTAATGTGATAGAAGTTGACTTTCTGTTTTCGGTCAGACTGGGCTATTTTATACGTGCACGTTCACGTTCAATTATCTCATGAGGTCCGTGCCACTTGGAAACAAGTTTCTGTTCTAAGGTCGGTAAGAGGACTAGTACTTTCTGTCCAAGAGAAAAAGATCTTAAATTTACTTTTTTGTTGTAACTGGCCTTTTGCTGGTTTTGGGCCTTTCCCATGAGAGTACAAACTAAGTCCCGGACTAATTTCATGGGTTCTCACATTCTAGTGGCAGTTTGGGATATTGGAATGGGGGCCTCCCCGCGTTCTTCCCAGGTTTCCCAGAGCATGTCCAAGACATCTCTTGGTTATTTTCCATAGAGTAGCTCAAAGGGAGAGAAACCCGTGGAAACTTTGGGGGGTTTTCTCACTGCAAATAGTGTCCATGGGATCATTCGGTCTGAGTCCTTCCTGTCCTTTACCAATTTTCGCAGAATTAATTTCAAGGTCTTATTGAATCTTTCTACTAAACTATGGGTTTGGGGATGGTACACAGAAGTTTGCAAGGTGGTAATATGGAGTAGCTCTTTGACTTCGGCCATAAGCTTACTCATAAAATTTGAACCCTGACCGGTTAGTATTTCTTTGGAAAAACCAACACTAGAGAAATAAGGTATAAGATGTTTCAGGTTTTGCTGAGTGGTATTATTTCACATTGGGAATGCCTCGAGGTATCGGATCGCAGAATCCACGATCACCGGACATAATTGTTGGCCAATTTAGATGTTTCCAGATGTCCTATTATGTCCATGCCAATTTGTGAAAATGGGACTTCTATAATTGGCAATGGGTTCAGAGAGGCAGGTAATGGAACGTGCGGTTTGGTCTTTTGACATATCTCACATGTTTGTATGAAAGTTTTGGTATCGGAGTGGATACCTGGCCAGTAAAACTTTCCACTAATATGCGCATGGGTTTTAGCTTGGCCCAAATGTCCTCCCATGAGATGGGAATGTGCGATCTCTAGCACAACCTTTTCGTGACATTTAGATATTACCAGTTGAGTTTTTATTAACCCTTCACGGGAGGTTTATTTTCT